>NC_089826.1:2172500-2472500 GCF_035046505.1 Tiliqua scincoides
GCCCACAGTGTGTGGGGGTGTGGATGTGCACCTGTCGCTCAGTTGAAAGTGATGGCTGAGTCATGTGAGGTGCCCACAGGTCAGCCGACCACCAGTTCCTCACACAACATCACACTCATAATAATATAATAATAATAATATACAGTATTTATATACCGCCTTTCTTGGTCTTTATTCAAGACTTTATTCAAGGCGGTTTACACAGGCAGGCTTATTAAATCCACGCAGGGATTTTTACAAATTGAAAGAAGGTTCTTTCTTTCAAGAACCACTACATTCAAGGTGTTACACTCCGATCTGGTTTCACATTCTGGCCTCCATCCTCCCACGCTCCGAGCAGATGGAACAGCTCAGCTGCAGCTTGCTGGCTGCTTCAAGGTTGCACGGTGCCGGTGGCCTCGAACTGGCGACCTTGTGGATGTTAATCTTCAGGCAAATGGAGGCTCTACCCTCTAGACCAGACCTCCTGCCCTCATTAGACCATCGCACAGCATCGAGGCGATTCTCCCCTCAGCAAGAACATACCAGTGAGGAGACTCAGAGCATTCTTTCTTCCACAGCTTCTCCTGACCTCCGCAATGAGCTGGAAGGCACACCTGACAGCAGTGTGCATGCTGAGTTGTCACTGTGTTGGTTTATTCTAAAAAATGAAATCTCTGGAAGGAAACAGAACGGTTTGTGAGCCAAAATATGAACATAAGGCAGAACTTCCATGCACGGAGCTCAGGATGCCTTCCTGGACCGGCAGAAGCTCTCCAAGATTCCATGCAGAGAAGGATCTTTCCAGCCCTGGTTGGAGAGGCTGCCAGGGACTGAGCTTGGGCTGCTCGGGGCACAGCTGAATCCTACTCAACCTCCAAGATACACCCCATTGAAATAAATGGATACATAAAAAAATCACCAACCATAGCAATCAACCTGTAAACAGTCACAGGCAAGAGGTCAGTGGCACCGCAGAAACAATCCCATCATCAAAGGTGGACCTCAGGTCATTAACGGGCTGCTGCTACTGGCTTCCACCCCTGACAGGTTTCTCTCCCTGGCCCCCTCATTTTTGAAAAGTTGGTACTCTTGTGACCTCATCTTGTCACCGCTCTTGTGACCACAAGTGGTACTCTCGTGGTCTCCTCCTCAAAAATCTCAAGTCTTTGTGGCAGCCATGCCCGAGGGCACCGTGCAGAGCTGATCCAAGGCCTTCGGAAGCCTGTGGGCTGGTCAAATGCTACCCCCTCCCACCAAATGAAGTTCCAGCCTCTGATCCTCCCTCTCTGCAGTGTTCCAGTTCTGCCCTACACTGCTCTCCCCATACGCTTCCTCTCTGCCCCCCTTTTTCAAGCAAGAAAGGGGTGGAAGCAACAAGTAGGTGGACAGAGGTGGGTCATCCCACCACCAATCTACTGCCTAAGGCAACCACTTCAGTTGGCCTCATGGATGGCCCGGCCCCGGTGCCATGTGTTGACCCCACCCCAGCTGCATTTCCTGCCACCCCAGATCTGCCCCCCCACCCTAGACAGCTGCAGGCAGGAAAGTCTCCTGGATGGCACATCAAGTGGCTCCGTTGACTTGGGCTTGGAGCCTGCTAGAATGGTGCTTGGCTGACTTGCAAAGAGCCTGCTGGGCTCATGCTGTTCCAGGAAACAAATCCCTGATCACCAAGCGACAGGGATCCCAGCAGAGCAGCCTGGCACGAATCCTCTCCTTGCTGAGACTGAGCACACCTCTCTCTCAGCCTCAGTCCCCCTCTGCGACATGGGAATCATTTTGAGAGGGCAAGAAACCCACCTTTGACCAGGCTGGGGCCAACTGCAGCAACCAGTCCTCCTAGCCAGCAGAGGACTTTGTTGTGCAACAGAATTTGAAGTTCTCTTTTTTCTCCACCCAGTTATCTGTTACCCTGCACATGCCTGATCTCGTCTGATCTCAGAAGCTAAGCAGGACCAGGCCTGGTTAGTACTTGGATGGGAGACTGCCTGGGAATACTGGGTGCCGTAGGCTTCTACCATAGTCTTTCGAGATTGAAGGTTGCCAACCATTTTTATCTTATGGCATCATGTCTTTTAGATCCAAACAAAATGAAAAGACGGAACCCTATGACTGGGACTCTGCCTGTCTTTGCTAATCTTTTTTTTGTAAAGATGTGAGAGGAGAGGAGGCTGCAGGAGACTTCACTTTTCCTTAACAAATAGCAACTTTGGAAGGGGGTCAATTTTCATTAAGAAATTAGCACTCAGGAAAAACCATTAGCACACCATCCCTGGCAGTCCCTGGTCGTCATCCAAACTGGATAGGCACATACCCTCTGGCCATTTTTCACCCAAAATTAGAGATACTGGTCATGTGTCATCTAATTTGTCCCTTCAATTGCAAATGATCATTTTAGACCAGAGGCGCAGAACAGCTCCGACCCTACTGGAGCAAAGCTTCAGTCGTGTTCAGATCACATGCGGGCTCTGAAAATCAGATTTTGTTAGCCGCGATTTTCAGTATCCGCGGAAGGTTCAGGAACGGAACCCCTGGGAATAAAAGGCTCCACCTGTATATCAGAAGTGGACAAACTTGTTTAATGTAAGGACCACATACAATAAACTTCAGATATTTGAGAGCTGTAAAACTTAAGAAGCATTTTAATTATTTAATATATTTACTTACCAGTTTGAACAGTGAACTTACATTTTAATCCAGTGGACTCTCAGTTTACAAGACTTGAAAATGTTTTATTCACTTTTTATATTATATAGTGTCAAAGCAGGATCCACTGTCACTCCCCCATTACCTGCTGTAGGCTGCAATCCTAACCTCACTTTCCTGTGAGTAAGACCCATTGAACACAATAGGACTTACTTCTGAGTAGACCTGGTTAGGATTGTGCCCATAGAACTGGGCCCCTCCAGCTCCCAGAGGAATATCAATGGGGGGGGGGGGGGAGAGAAGGGAACTGTGTTTTTACCTAATGTGAACTGCCTTGAGGGCCTCTTAAGAGATGGAAAGGCAGCAGACAAAGGACAGATGGATGGAAATAAAGATAAGTAAATAATACTGTACTACCTAACAGGGTTGTTGTAAAGATTACAAGAAAGGGTCAATGAAGTGTTGCACACATGTACAATCATGTTTATTGCTAGCATCATATTAAGGGCAGGGTCTACCCTGCATATGCCTGATCTTGTCTGATCTCAGAAGCTAAGCAGGGTCAGGCCTGGTTAGTACTTGGATGGGAGACCGCCTGGGAATACCGGGTGCTGTAGGCTTCTACCATAGTCTTTCGAGACTGAAGGTTGCCAACCTTCTCCCTATACTGAACACTATCTCCCGATCTCGTCTGATCTTGGAAGCTAAGCAGGGTCAGGCCTGGTTAGTACTTGGATGGGAGACCGCCTGGGAATACTGGGTGCTGTAGGCTTATACCACGATCTCGGAAGCTAAGCAGGGTCAGGCCTGGTTAGTACTTGGATGGGAGACCGCCTGGGAATACCAGGTGCTGTAGGCTTATACCATGATCTCGGAAGCTAAGCAGGGTCAGGCCTGGTTAGTACTTGGATGGGAGACCGCCTGGGAATACCGGGTGCTGTAGGCTTATACCATGATCTCGGAAGCTAAGCAGGGTCAGGCCTGGTTAGTACTTGGATGGGAGACCGCCTGGGAATACCGGGTGCTGTAGGCTTATACCATGATCTCGGAAGCTAAGCAGGGTCAGGCCTGGTTAGTACTTGGATGGGAGACCGCCTGGGAATACCGGGTGCTGTAGGCTTCTACCATAGTCTTTCGAGACTGAAGGTTGCCAACCTTCTCCCTATACTGAACACTATCTCCCGATCTCGTCTGATCTTGGAAGCTAAGCAGGGTCAGGCCTGGTTAGTACTTGGATGGGAGACCGCCTGGGAATACTGGGTGCTGTAGGCTTATACCATAGTCTTTCAAGACTGAAGGTTGCCAACCATTCCTTCCCAACAATGTTTAAAGTGCATTCTCCTCTCCTCCCCCTTCTTTGTGTTTTCAGAGCTGGCCTGGGTGAGTGTGCATGCAGCAAGCCTGAGCAGCACTGCCAAATCCAGGGGTTGGGAGAGGAAGAAGGGGTGTGTGTGTTCAAGTTCAAGACTCAGCTGTTAGAGAATGAGCTGAGTGTGCTCCAACCGGCCGCAGCCTGCAGAGTCTCTCTGGGCTCCTGGCCTGAGCAGTCTCAGGCTTCCCTTCCTTACAAAGAGTTTCGCAGCTGCAGGTTCAGTTCTGGGCTGTAAACATGATTTGCTGTAGGCTGCCACTCCTGTTGGGAATAAGGCAGGAATTGAAGGGAGGTGGGAAGGCGGGTGGTGCACAAGCCCCCTCCCCCAAGAAAAGGCATGAGTTTGCATTCTAATGTTGGCAGTATTTCAAAGCGTACCTGCAGAGGTGGAGATGACCATTTTCACAGGTCTACTTAAACTCTGGATCTCTCCAGAAATGCAGGGGACCGACTGAAGGCACTGACGATGTTGAAAAGCATTCACAATTTGGGGGGCTTTTTTTTTGCTCCTGGTGGACAATCTTTAAGATGAGCACAACCCCCAAGCAGCCTGGAGCAAAAGCATGCTTAGGAGTTGCACACCGAGCTCCCTACAAGTGCTTGCCTTTAAATGTCTGCCTCAACCCAGAGGTGAGGAAAAGGCAGTGGCGTAGCTAGAGAGGGTGCAAAGCACTTTGCAAGGAGCCCCACTGTGGCACGCAGTTGGCCCCTTTCCCTCCCCTTCAGAGCCATTCCAGGCAAGAGGAGCAAAGCAGAGGTGAACACCTGGCTCCAAAGGGGAGAGGCCACTTGCACACTGCGGTAAAGCTCCCTGCAAAACTTAGTGCTTTGCACCCCCTCTAGCTACACCACTGGGGAAAGGTACTTTGTACATGCTCGGAGGCCCCCCTCATGCTTGCTTGACATGCTCTAGAAACAAGTTCTGACGTTTTCAACAGATTCCAGGGCGGCTGTAATGATTCCTGCCTGAAATTAGGTTTCAAACTGTGGTGCCAGGAAAGTCGGGGTGTTTAATGGAAGTTTGGCAGACAGGACTTGCTTTTAACTGAGCCCTTGGGCAGCCCCCCTTCATTTCAATAGGGTTTGCACTGGGGAACTTCATACTGTATTGTGCCCATAGTCAGTATCCACTCCCTAGTCAAATATATATATCATGCCCTGTACTTTTAAATTTTACCTCTTGAAAAACTGGATCCAAGCTCAATGGGGCAAAATCCCCCTCCTCGATCACATGCATGTGTGTGGACATGCATGCCCCCTCCCACACACACACGCACACTCCAAAAAGCAAAATCTCTCTCGTTTTAATGGCAAAGAAAGAAACTCAAAGCCCCTGTAGCTGTTTCCCTTCATAAATTCCACTGACCTCTCTGGGGGAATAAACGTATCCGTCATTTTATGCATACATATACTGTAGTACACTCACATACACACAAGAGTATGTATGCTTGTATAAGTATGATTTATGGGAATATCAAAACCATCTGTGGAAGAGACCAAGGGACGGCAGGCAGGGGGGTGTGATTGCTTTACGGCCAGTATCGGGTTCAGAGGATGACGGCACCATTTGTGCTCTTTAGGGGTTGTGCAGGGGGTGGACGCGGACCTCTTCTTGCACACGCTTCGGTCCTGTTAGCATGTGGATACCCCACCCTTCTGAAGCCGAGTGACTGAATGAAGCCTGCTTCCAGCTGCAAAATGAGCCAGCGAAGGTTGCCACATCCATTCATCCTGAATTTGAGAAATCTGCCTCTCCTGGGATCCATTTTGGACCAGGCCCTGGCTGTCTGTTGAACTTTTACTGTGTTCAGGCTCCACGCAGGTGTTAAACCACACCATTTTATGATGAAACAGGCTTCTCTACAACTCCCTGTCAGGGCTCCAAACACATGTCCGCAGCAGGGGTCGGGGTCTCCCCGTTCAAAGGAACAGAGGGCAAGAGCAGCCTGGGTGTTGGGTTGTTCTCAACCGCACTGCCTGTGACACGGGACCCTTAGCCCATCCGTGGGCCACCAAGTTCGATCCAAAGTGGATCCCCTGCATACAGAATGGCTTTGTAGGATTACAGAGGAGAAGGAGAAGCCTCAGCCTTGATAAAGAAATGGAACCTCCAGCTTCAGAGGCAGTTACCACTTGCTGGGGTTTACTGCAGAGGAGAGGAGAGCTGCTGCCTTCATGCTTGTGGGCTTCCTGGAGGCACCTGGGAAGAAATCCTGGGAACTAGAAGGTCTTTGGGGCTGGTTCAGCAAGGCTCTTCTTTGTTTCCTGTTCAACAAGTCCTTCTTCTTTGAGCAGGGATCTAGAGAGAGGCCTTGGAATGGTCTCCTTGCCCTGATGTAAAGTGAGGCCAAGTCCCTTCAAAGGCTATGGCTTCGCACTGCAGATGGCCCCCTCCTCCTCTCAGCTGACCCCGACTGACTTTGTGCTGCTCTGGGGGACGGGAGACGCTCAGCTCAGGGAATCTCGGTTCAGAGCATCAAAGGCCACAACATGACTGCTGCTTGGTCCTGGATGTGCAGAAAGTGCATGTAAGGAAGCAGGGAACTGTTGGAAAGAGGGGCCCGTACAGCCAAGCCCCAAATGAACAGTCAGTGCAGGTCTCCATCCAGTGGCATAGCTAGAGGGGGTGCAAGCACTATGTTTGGAAGAAGCCTGAATGTGCTGTGCAAGCAGTCCCTCCCCCTCCCCTCCTTTTTGCATTTCGCCTCAATTTTGCTCCCACCACCCGAAGAGGAAGGGCCTCTTGCACTCAGGCATCTGCATAACTTAGCGCTTTGCACCCCCTTTAGCTACGCCACTTTCTCCATCCCATTTAGACTGGGCAAGGAGCTGGCCTCATGCTAAGAGGCCCCCCCTGCCCTGCAGCTTGTTGTGTGCCATCTTCTCGGCAAACCGGGCTGTGAGTGCCTCGCTGTGAACTCCATCTCAGACTCGCAGTCAGCTCCACTTTGAACTGGCAAGGGTGCATCTCTTGCGGTGCAGCCTCCTGGGACAGCCCCATCTCCAGAGAACCTGCTTCTTCCCGGAAGAAGATTGGAGAAGGTCTTGGCTGGAGGAGGTTTAAGGGGCTTCTCACTCATGCCACTAAAAGCTCTTTTAAAGCTTCCCGTGATGGCAGCTAATGCAAGCCAGAAAGTAGAAGAGGAGCCTTTTCCACTCAAAGGCACAGTTATGTGCCTCCCGACCTCCCCAAGCAGTGGGTCATTCCAGGAGCAGTGTTGCAGTGCTGAGCTTCCTTTGGGAGGAAAGATTTATGATTCTTTTAGGAATACCTGCTTATGTACAGATGCACGGGGAAGGAAGGAAGCACCTAGACAGGCAGTCAAGCCTGTCCAGTCCCCCCAAATTAAGGAACATTCCACTTGGGGCACTCCCAGCCCCACTCCCAGGTACCTTCTTAGAGGCAGCAGCAAAACCCTGGCCTGGTTCTCTCTCCCTACACAGCTCCCCCAGCTGTTCTGGAGCCCCCACTCCACCATATGGAGAATGTCTTGGCCATCAGCCTTAATGGGCCATTAAAGAAGCATCTTCCAGGCATTAGTGTCCATTGAGGAAATATCAGCTGATGATCAGCAAGCAATCAAGGACAATCCAGGGTCACCTCATAGCTTTTATTCCCCCCCCCCCCAAGCCAATGGAAGTTTTGCATTCAGGCATAGGAAACACAGGGTGCCATTTTTCTACACACCTCCTCCTCCCTGTTTCAGATCACTTGGGATCATTCAAGCGCTGACATGGTGTGCTCCCCACCTCCACCCCCAACACTGCATCAATTTTGCCTCCCTCATCCACAAGCAGTGATATTGGAAGGGTCTTTGGGGAATGTTCAGGGGTTATGAACAAAGTTGGAGGTGGATAAAAGTTCCTGGCCCTGGCAAAGGTATTCCTTCCAGTGATCAGCGACGGCCACCATTTTTCCCCCAGAAGACTCTGCAAATGATGCTACGTGATTACTTCTGGGGAGAAAAATGCCCCCGTGACACAGGCAGCAAGGTGAAAACCACAGATCAAGAGGGCAACTGCAGCTCTTTCATATTCCCAGATTAAATCCACAAGTCAAGAACTTCCTCAAGAGCATCAATATATCTCCTTGGTGCTCCTTCATACATGACTACTAGTCTTATAAAACAATGAAACAGGCCTCAGTACTCACTATGGACTTATCTTTTCTCTTTCTCTGAAACGGGGCTATTGCGGTTGTTATCGTCAGTCGGTCCTGGAAAGACCCTCAGTCTCCAGTTGAACCCCTTAAAGGTGAGCTGGTTTTCTGAGCAGAAGAGTGAGCTGGAGATCTGGTGGGTTGTCAGCAAAGTTGGAGGTGGCACCAAGGAGGCTGCCTGGAAGGAAAACACAAGACACAGGTTTCTTCTTGAACCATAAGAAAGTGGCCTTCAGAGAGTAGGAGACAAGTCAGCAGAGAACACAACCACACAGCTTTGCAGGGGAGGCCCCTGGAGAAAACAGGACGGAATCAAAACTTTTCAAGCGGTCTTGTAAACAGAGGGGGCTTCATTAAGGGCAAACAGTGTCAGAAACAGATGCAGGCCTTTTGCCACAATTGGTCAATACAACGCACAGTATGGAATCCATGGGCTCCGACTATGGGGAGAAGTGATGCTTTAAAGGGAAAGGTGCACATGCCTTGGACTTAAGCCTGCTAAACAGCAAGCATAGATCCAAGGAGACTCCTGCCAGCAGGTGGAGGCTTTCCCCACGGTAAGTGAACAAATGTTCACTTACCCCAAGGAGAATTGCCTTCCTCCCACGAACACCGTACACTCGGTGCAGCTGCAGTGGCAGGGGGGATAGGTAGGATAGGGCTGTTGGTTGGCAACCTTCAGTCTCAAAAGACTATGGTATAAGCCTACAGCACCTGGTATTCCCAAGCGGTCTCCCATCCAAGTACTAACCAGGCCTGACCCTGCTTAGCTTCTGAGATCAGACAAGATCTGATACAGCTATGTATAGCCAGTCATCCTCATTTATTGAATTTCGTGCTTTCATATTGCTTGTTTGGTCAGTCCTGCTTTTAGCTGGTGTCTTTTCGTCCTCCCTGGTTACATCTGCTTTGTTATCCTTTCCATAAATTTATAGACCAGTTAATGAGTTTCAGTTACAGTTTTGGACCCTGGGTGCATTCTGATGGGTCCGTTTTGGCTTCCTGGGGTGTAAAAATCCCAACTCCCAATTATGAGGTATCAAAACCAGTCAAATGAACATTATTAAAACATGCAAGTTTTGGTTTGCTGGTTTGTTTAGGCACCTTATTCTTTAATGTTTTCCAAAGCAGGCCTTTCAGTGTTGCTGAGCATCTCACCAGTACAGAACTGGCAGCCTGATGAAGCTGACAAAGACAAACATCCTTGCTTGTGACCGCAGCCTGCTTGTCAGGACTGGTCATCCTTTGAGGGAGGGAGTAACTAGCTGATTTTCAGTCCCATGTCTTCATCACTAGCTATGGACATTTGTGTGTGGGGCGGGATGATAGCCCCTCCTCTCTGGGTCCCAGTTCCCCAGTGGGATGGGAGGACTGTCAGACACCAGATGTTCTCTTTCCCAGACACTATCCTACATCCTCTGTCTAAACTCCCCCTTTTGCTTGCATGATCAAGACCCCCCTCCAAGTAATTGCGAGGAAGGTTCCACGGAGATATCCCAAAACACTTCTGGTGTTGAAGTTTACAGAAAATCCAAATGGCTTCTATCTCGTTCCCCACCCTGGAAATAATGTAATGTGAATATGTTGACGATGTGCTGTGTTTGAATGTTTGATGTGCTGTGTTTGAATGTAATGTGAATATGTTGATGATGTGCTGTGTTTGAATGTTAGCCCACACCCAGATTTCAGCCTAGGACTGGGGGGGGGAGTATTCTACATCAGGGAGCAGGCAAGTGGAGCAGCGGTCTGGAAGGGGTGGGGAGACTGCCGTTGCTGTGGAAGACTCTCAAAGCTGCCAGGACGTGAACCAAGAGCCTCAAGATTGGTTCTGTGAGGTGAGAAAAGCAAGGCCGCCGTGATACCCCCACCTAGACCCTGATAGTGCACGGTGCACTCCCACTACTGCTGTACTGAGGGTTCAGGACTTGCCCGGCCCACTGGGCCCCCTGATAATAATAATAATACAGGTATTTATATACCGCCTTTCTTGGTCTTTATTCAAGACTTTATTCAAGGCGGTTTACATAGGCAGGCTGATTAAATCCCCGTAGGGATTTTTACAATTGAAAGAAGGTTCTATCTTTCAAGAACCACAACAGTCCAGATGTTTCTTTCTTGATCTGGTTGCACATTCTGGCCTCCATCCTCCCACGCTCAGAGCAGATGGAATAGCTCGGCTTCAGCTTGTCAGCTGCTTCAAGGTCGCACGGTGCCGGTGGCCTCGAACTGGCGACCTTGTGGATGTTATCTTCAGGCAGACGGAGGCTCTACCCTCTAGACCAGACCTCCTGCCCTGATGGTAGTGGGCCATCAACTGAACCTGAGCTGGCCCATCCCTGAGCCTGGAGAATGTTCAGACAAGCAGCTTGTGAGCCTGAGGCTTGTTCCTGCTGGTGCCCAAAATGCCAAGCCACAGCCTGGCATTGCGCCTGAACATTCTCAAGCCCTTTGGCAGTGCTGCCCGTGGTGTGAGCTGGAATGATCTCTCCCACGATTTCTTTTTTAAAAGGCATCACACCCAACGCTTTGTACGGTTTTGCAAGATGAGCAGACCACACCAGCCCCAAGGCAGCCCTTTGTTGCTGTTCAGAGCCTTTGGCTCTTTGTTCAGAGCCTTCCATCTCCTTCAATCCGATCCCTCCATAAAAGCCACCTGGCTGGTTTTCCACATCCCTGGGGCCCAAGAAAACACCCCGACTTCCATGTCCAGGAATTCACTGCCTTCTCTGCTAACCTGCCAATAGCTGCCGCTTGGTGTTTGTTTAATGCTTGCCTCTGCGGTAACTCAAGCAGCCGGCACCCAGTTGGCAATTCATGATCCCAGAGAGTTCGGCTCTGTTGCAGCCAAGGCAAGCCGTTTGCAGAATTCAGCCAGCAGGGAATGACTTCTGTTTACTCTCTCTAGTTTAAACCGCTTAAGATACCAGACAGTACTTGGGTTTTCTGCTATCATGAGCAGACTTGATCTGAAATTAATTTTGGAAAACAAATGTTCAGGGAACTCCCGCTTTCTTTTACAATTCTCAGTTAGGAATACTGTTGCATTTAGAGATCAGAGAAGACCGGCCAATTCTGAAGAAAATCTGACCCTGTTGGGGGGGGGGGGGGATATGATGATTCAGCTCTCCAGAGCTGGAGACAAAAGAATTGTGTGAATGAGAAGCACCTGTGGCAACAGGGTTGGGCAGCAGCTTTTGTGGGCCTGGGGCTTCTCACTTGTTTTTTGGAATCCCCCTCTAGTGATCTGGTTGCTGGTCAGGGATATAGAAGCAGAGTGAATGTTTTAGCCCGCCCACCCCCAAAAAGTACCAAGATGGCCAGAAAAATATAACAGCAAGAAACTGCATTCAGAAACAATAGTAGGCAACCTTCAGTCTCGAAAGACTCTGGTATCGCGCTCTGAATGGTGGTTCTGGCACAGCGTCTAGTGTGGCTGAAAAGGCCGATTCGGGAGTGACAATCCCTTCCACACTGGGAGCAAGTGCAGTCTGTCCCTGGTCTGTCTCCCTGGCTATAGGCCTTCCTTCTTTGCCTCCTTGCCTCAGACTGCTGGCAAACTGTCTCTTCAAACTGGGAAAGGCCATGCTGCACAGCCTGCCTCCAAGCGGACCGCTCAGAGGCCAGGGTTTCCCACCTGTTGAGGTCCACTCCTAAGGCCTTCAGATCCCTCTTGCAGCTGTCCTTGTATCGCAGCTGTGGTCTACCTGTAGGGCGCTTTCCTTGCACGAGTTCACCATAGAGGAGATCCTTTGGGATCCGGCCATCATCCATTCTCACGACATGACCGAGCCAACGCAGGCGTCTCTGTTTCAGCAGTGCATACATGCTAGGGATTCCAGCACGTTCCAGGACTGTGTTGTTTGGAACTTTGTCCTGCAATAGCAGATGCAGAAACTGTCAAGATGCAACCAGGGGCACCTGTCTCCATTGCTATTCTGATCTTTATTGACCCATATCAGCTCCTGGTGTGTTTCTGAACCTAATTGAAAGTGCTGGTTCTCATCTGTAAAACCCTAAGTGACTTGAATCCAGGATGTTTAAACGCCTGCTTGCGCCTGCGCAATCCGTCTCAGCCTATCAGATCTGCCAAGAGGGCCCAGTGCCTCATCCCATCTTCACCTGAGGTATGTTTGTCAAGCACGTGGAAGAACAGGACCTTCTTGGCTGTGGCACTCAGCCTGTAGAACTCCCTTGCTCAGGAGGCCTGCCCGGTTCCTTTCCTTGCAGCCCTTGGTTTGTGGCTTGTACTTGATTCTCTTTTGCTTTTTCTGTTCTTAATATTTATGATGCTACTTTGTTATATTTTTCAGTTTCCCTGCACTTCTGCAGGGTAATGGATGCTGCACAGATTTGCATTACATGAAAGGAGGTGTGAGCTGGATACATAACAGTACAGCCTTTTAAATCACCGCTCCTTTACTCTGTTTCATTTTACTCCTGACTTCCCCTCCTTCCTATGTACAATTATTCCTCCAGTAAAAACGATTGTTTGCACCAATATCCCATTTCTCTTGTCCTTGTTAAATCCCAGGATTCCCTGAGACATGCCATTAGCCCACAGATACGGTCCCTGCACACGTTTGTTCTCCCATGTGTGCATGTTCTAGAGCATGCCTGGTAACATGATGGCCTCATTGCCGTCGCCACCACTGCCATTTTTTCAGAATCATGATAAGCACTGGGGGTTGCACTCAGATGTGACCTGGTTTGCCTCACCCGGTTTAAAAGCCCTGAACCAGCAAAAGGAGAATCCACGTCAGCTAGAAGGGATGGTGTCCCTTCTCAGTGCTGGACAGCTCCTGCAGCAGAAGCCTGGTGCACACACAGTCCCAGCTGTGGCCTGGTGATACGACACCTGCAAACCAATGAACTGCCTGGAGTATTGTGTTTCACCACCTCGTGGGAAATTGGAGGTGGTGGAGAGGAAAAGAGAAACGAAGGGTAACCCAATAAATCCCATGAGGTCTTTCGGAGCTTCTCAGCCTTCTGACTGGAAGCAGAGGGAAGGCCGCTGCAACCTACCAGCAAGGCCCACCTGGAAGCAGCCCAGCAGGCTTCAGGTGTGCGCAGCAAGTAACTTGAAACTATAATGTGCAGAGCATGGGGGGGAGTTGTTCCTCCCACTGCGCCCCACCCCCCAATAATTCCTGCACTGTGACTTGTCAAAGTCCGAGGAAGAGTTTCAGCCACAGCAACTACCAAGAGTTAAACAGGGAACTGGGTGTAGGGAAACCTTGAAACGATGAACAATGTAGTGGAAAAGAGAGGTGGGTGGTGAATGTGCAACCAGTTAGTCTGTTTGGCATACTGGGTACAGCCTTCATGTTCACAGTGCCCCTCCAATCTAACCCACTCACACCCCCACTGTAAGGGTGAGGAGATGCTTCGCAGCTCAGCCCTCATACCCTGGAGTACCTTCACCTGCTGGTATGTTTTTCAGGCTGGCCCCTGCTGCTTTTCTTGTTGCTTTTGCAGCGGTTTTAGACTGTTTTGTGTTTCAAACTGCAGGCCACTTTGGGGGGCTTGGACCAAGGAGCAACTGAGGGTATTTGGGAATGAATCAATGAGGCTGATGCACACGGACCCTGGAGCCTTGCGCACCCATTGAATGATGGCCACTTCCCTGTCAAGGGCAAGTTAAGACTAAGGATAAATCCCAGACATAAGCCGACAGTCCCTGCTGGCATCCGGGTCCCAGCGTCACCCTGGTTTTGCCCGGCTCTGGAGCTGGCCAGCCATGACTCCATCCACAGGTGAAGCCCTCCTGCGGCTGAGAAACAGCTCTCTGTGGTCGCTCACGGAGAGGTGGCATTGCAGAGCTGGCTTCCCCACTCCCCGCCCCCGTAGCCTCCTCATCTGCTGGTGTCTGGGCTCCATGCTGGCACACAACATGCGTTGTCGGTCTTGCTTGAAGATGCATGAAGGGATTTCCCTGCGGGAGGCAGCGCACCAGGTTCCGTGAGGACATGGAGCAGAAGCACACGAGGCTCTTGTTTTGCACATTTGCAAGGAAGTGTCGGCGCGCTACTGACAGCTGGGCCAATGAGTGTGGGTTTGTTTTCTTTCTGCCAAGAGTTTGGCCCGAGCAGCTAGATCTGCTCTTACACATGGCACAGGATCAGGACTCCTTCCTTTCTAGGTAAAGGAAGGTGTGATGGCTTCGGTTTGACTTACATCAAGGGGGTGGTGGGTGAGATACGAAAAAGGAGTGCTAGAGATGTAGAGTCAGACCCAAGAGACAACCCAATATTTGGCTGGTGCCTCAAAGCAATATGTAAAATGTGCCCTCTTCCTCCATCATTCCCTGTAGTCCGCTCTGATTCCCAGCTGCTCTGCCTTCAGTGTCCCAGTTTCTTATCTGCTCCTTTCTCCCATGTTCCTCTTGGTACCCCACCTTGGTTTACCCCTTCTTGGTTTACCCCTCTTGGTTTACCCCATCTCTTCTTTCTTGGTCTCTTCGTCCTTCCACTCCCTGCCTCCTCCACCCATCAACCACATTGTCCTTCCTCGCAGCCACTCTGTCTCTAGACCCTCATTTATCTCTCTATGTTTCTCTCACCCTGTAGCCCTGTGCCTTGCTTCCAGTGTGCTCCCTCCAGACATTCAGCCTTGTGAGAGATTTTCCTCTCAATCAAACTGGCCTTTTAATTTATCTCACAAAATTTAATTTCTCTCTTCAGTTGGCCTCATGGATGGACCAGCCCTATGTAACCGTATGTTGTTTCTTAGAGGGTAGCTTCTAGATTTGCAAGTGAGGAAGTGATATGGGTAGCAGCATTGAAAGGAAGGGAGAGATTCCCTATCCCAGGGGTCAATTAGAGGCTGCATAGTATATTTTTTTCCCAATGACAGTGCAATTAAAGGGGAGAGAACCTTTGGCTGCATACAGAGTTCCCTTCCCTCTGAGTATCCAACACCAGAATCTACCCTTGTCTGTGACTAGGATGGGAACAGAACTGTTCAGATGCCAGGCCTGCGTTCCTGGCAGTAGAGCCCTGGCATCTCTCTCTTGGAGTTCAAGTGCTGTTCAGTTCCAACTCAATCTCAGGCCCAATTCCTCAGAGGAGAACTCAGACAAGCCACATGCGTCACCAGCACAAGGCGAACAGGAGGCCCAATTAATGCGCCGAGCCAACAGTTTGGGGAAATGAATTCCACAGCTTCCACATGCCAGGGTGTGAGCAGGCGCCAGGCTCGCACACCACCTGGGCTCCGAAAGTAGCACTCGGCACTCAAGACGTTCCTGCTTCCAGGCAAAGAAATCAAAGGGGGACCTGCTCAGAGAGGTGGAGGGGCGCACAAAGCTGCCAGGAGCAAAAGGCCCAGGGCTGGGGCCCAGACTCACACTGCAGGCATGCCCTCTGCATGGGACGATGACTGGCAGCTGTGCATCCTGTCATGTTCGGGTTGCTTTACAGTGGTGCAGCCTGTGAGATGGGCATGTGACAGAGAGCAGGCAGGGCTGCTTTGGCTCTAGTGATATGTGGATCCTGCACAAGGCGTTCCGGTTCCAGTTCCTTGCCGTTCCTGAGCACATCAGTCTGCTGACTTGCATCTCTCCCTGGTTCTACTTGCGTTCACATGTGTGAATGCAGTTTTGTTCACGAGGACCCTGCTCCATGGAGTTTGCATTAAGTCTCGCTGTGGAACCCTCTTTGGGTTTACTTAGGAGCAAATTCCACTGGGGTGGTAAGTGCACACAGGATAACAGCCTTAGGGCCCGATCCAGAGCCCTGTGCGCCAGCTCTCACCGTCACAAATGTGCCGTAAGGCATGTTTGCGAGCTCTTACTGCAGGACCAGCACCTGAGCTAGCCCAGCGTGAGCTGCTCTGGGCCAGCTCCGGTGCTGGGCCCATGTTCCGCTGCCCAGTGGTCGCCTAGACTGCCTAGGGGCAGAGAGGTGAATGGGGAGGTGGGGAGAGGCGGGGAGGAGGCATTCCAGGGCAGGGGGACACTACCTTGTGGTGGTAGTAGGGCTTCCATGCTTTAATGAGGCAGGGGGATAAGCTGGACAGGGCTACCCAAACCAGGCAGACCTCTGCTGAGAAGTCAGACTAAGGGCTCGATCCAGAGCCCTGCATGCTGGCTCACCGTTTGCAAGCCCTCACTGTGGGCCCAGTGCTGGAGCTAGCCCAGCGCAAGCCCGCACGGGGCCAGCTACGGCGCTGGGCCCATGTTCTGCCACCTGGCAGTCAGCCAGATCACCTGGTGGTGGAGAAGTGACAGGGGGTGTGGGGGGAGGTGGGGAGAAGGCATCCCAGACAGGGAGAGGGCAGGGAGGAGGCGTGGTGGGGCAGCAGGGAAGAAGGGACGGGACCAGTGGAGCTCTGGATCCTGAGCTCTGTGTGGGACCAGGAGCTCCAACACAGGACTCTCCAATTCTGCAGCAGCTCCAGAGCTGCTGTAGAATGGAGTAACCCCATTGCGGGGGAAGAGACAAAACTCCCCTTCCCCCAAGGAGCCACCGTGGGCTGCCTGATTGTGCTCAGGATGCTGTGGTAGCCGTGCTCCAGGCAGCTCAGTATTGGGCTATAGTGCCTGCATATTTTGATGTTGCACTGCATCATGGGCTTCCGGATCTTAGTCATTCGATGTCACTCTTCTCAGAAATGTGCATTTTATTTATCTATTGAGAAAAATGTGTACCCTGCCCTCCCTTGACCATGGGGTGCACAAGGCTGCTTACTATACAGTACACGTGAAAATGCGAGATGAAAAGATAAAAACCATGAAAGACAAAGCAGAAACCCGCGTTAATATAAAAAATGTAAAAATATATACAATACAAAGGCACTGAAACAGTGTAAAAGGCGGCAACAGGAGATATTACATAAGAACATAAGAACATAAGAACAGCCCCACTGGATCAGGCCATAGGCCCATCTAGTCCAGCTTCCTGTATCTCACAGCGGCCCACCAAATGCCCCAGGGAGCACACCAGATAACAAGAGACCTCGTCCTGGTGCTCTCCCCTACATCTGGCATTCTGACTTAACCCATTCCTAAAATCAGGAGGTTGCGCATACACATCATGGCTTGTACCCCATAATGGATTTTTCCTCCAGAAACTCGTCCAATCCCCTTTTAAAGGCGTCTAGGCTAGACGCCAGCACCACATCCTGTGGCAAGGAGTTCCACAGACTGACCACGCGCTGAGTAAAGAAATATTTTCTTTTGTCTGTCCTAACCCGCCCAACACTCAATTTTAGTGGATGTCCCCTGGTTCTGGTATTATGTGAGAGTGTAAAGAGCATCTCCCTATCCACTCTGTCCATCCCCTGCATAATTTTGTATGTCTCAATCATGTCCCCCCTCAAGCGTCTCTTTTCTAGGCTGAAGAGGCCCAAACGCCGTAGCCTTTCCTCATAAGGAAGGTGCCCCAGCCCCGTAATCATCTCAGTCGCTCTCTTTTGCACCTTTTCCATTTCCACTATGTCTTTTTTGAGACAGAACTGGACACAATACTCCAGGTGTGGCCTTACCATCGATTTGTACAACGGCATTATAATATTAGCCGTTTTGTTCTCAATACCCTTCCTAATGATCCCAAGCATAGAATTGGCCTTCTTCACTGCCGCCGCACATTGGGTTGACACTTTCATCGACCTGTCCACCACCACCCCAAGATCTCTCTCCTGATCTGTCACAGACAGCTCAGAACCCATCAGCCTATATCTAAAGTTTTGATTTTTTGATATTGATAAAAGCAAATTGCATTAAAACAACTTCAGGCTCTCATCAGGAATAAACAGACAGCCACTGAAAGCAGAGTGGATTTGGGCAAGCAGGCAACTGGGATTCAGAGCAAGATTTGCGTCTCGCCAGCTTCCCAACATCTGACCCCCTTCCTCTCGTGAACGCGGGTGGCTGGCAAGCCTTTTTGGCACATGCCGAATCCCCCTCCTCTCCGCCCGCCGAAGTGAATTGTGCAAACTGGCACAGCCTCGGCCCCTGCCGTCTCCGCCAGTCGTGTCTGCTAGGAAAGGAAGCAAAAGTGAGAGGCAACATTTCCAAAAATATATCAGTCAAGTGAGACATCAACACACTCCCAGCCCCAACAGCAGGTGTTTCTCCTGGTACTGGCTGTTTATTGCCAATCGCCTGCAAGCTGAAGTTAAACAGCATCAAAAACAAACAAACACTTTTAAAATATAGATTCATAGAGGGAGAGAGTGATATTTCCCAAAGAAGCTAATTCTTCCTTCTTGCCCTGCACTTGCTTCTCTAGGGCCCGAGTATATGTGTCAAGTGCTGGTTTTGGTGCAGCCCTGTGGCCTGAAGTGCAAGTGCGCCTCTGTATACCATCATGTGCTTCTCACCAAAAAGGGTGGGTGGGTGGAGGAATGCTTAGTCCACAGAGGAAGCTGGAAGCCAACATGGAGGGGGCCCAAAGTTGTAAGATAAACACGAAAATTGAATTCACACCACATAATCAGGAGCGGGGGTAGACACATGAATGTGTCATTCATGCTAATATCGTGTTGACAGCATTCTGACATGGCACAGATGCTGGGAACATCTGCCTTGAGGTTCGTGAATATTAATCGGTCTCAGCACTCCCCAGAACATGAGCAGAAACTCCGCCTCTCCCACTTGGACTTGGATGTTCGTCAAGGAGAGCCCTGGGTGGAGAAGTTGTCCTTTCCAACTTCTGGCTTTGGAGAGGCATGGGATATTCAGCAGTCGGGGATAGGCAAAAACCCACAGGTGTTCCTTCTCAAAAGGAGGGAGGTAAAAATTAAAAGGCACTGCAATATGATCCGTGCTTTGGAGATGTTTGGGTCAACATTCTACATCTCACGCCCACTGTGGTTTCAATTCCACCATTTTTATCTTGATTTTGTGAGCTGTCCCGAGTGCCATTGGCTGGAGGAAGAAAGGAGGAATAGGAATACTTTTAATAAATGTGTAAATCAGTGGCGTAGCTAGAGGGGGTGGAAAGCACTAAGTTTTGCAGGGAGCCACACTGTGGCATGCAAGTGGCCCCTCCCCCATTCCTTTGGAGCCATTCTGAGCCACCAGAGCAAAATGGAATGATTCTCAAGGGGAGGGGCTGCTTGCATGCTGTGGTGCAACTCCCTATAAAACTTAGGGCTTTGCACCCCCTCTAGCTATGCCACTGGTGTAAATAAAAAAAAAATCCAGGCTCAACCTCCATACTTGCTTTCAGGAGGGCAAGAAACAACAAGAGCCCATCAGATGCTATTTCTAGCACCATGGACATAACACCTAAGACACCAGTATTGTTCAGGATGTGTGCAATTTGCAGCACACTCCCACACATGTCTACTTAGCAGCGAGCTTAACTACATTTAACTTACTCCCAGTTAAGTGCACAAAGGATTACAACTTTGGTTATAAAAAAAAATTCAGCCGCAGTTATTACTTTTACAGATTTTTTATTTGTTTGCGGCCTGTGTTTCTGCTAAGGGTTTGGCAATTATTCAGCATTTTCCATTTTCAAAAGTCGAAACCTAGCAATGATGTGGGGAAGACCACGGCTTGCCCCCGAAGCAGTTTTAACCTGATTCCTGCATTAGTCATAAGGTGTGATTTGACCCAATCAAGTGTTGACATGCTGAATCGGATGATGTCATCAGAGGCCAGTGAATGCACTCATGAGGTGGGCTGATGCAACCAAATCAGGTTTGGTTATATGCTGGTGAGCTAAGAGAGGGGCAGGAGAGGGCATTTTCAATGCGTGTTTCACAATAAATGCAGAAAAAAAATTCAAGTGCAGAAAAAACATCACAAAAAATATTAGCAGCCTTATCCTTGATCCCTTTCCCAGCGAAGCCCAGCTTGGAAGTGGCCTTTTTCATAACTGCTTCACACATTGAGCCATTATTTATTATTTATTTTTCACATTGCTATACCACTCTAAGGAGCTCAGGGTGGCGCATCTGATTCCTTCTTTTGTCCTCACCACGACCCTGTGAAGCAAGTGAGGCTGAGAGACCGACTCTCCAAGTAGTCACCCAGAAAGCTTCATGGCTGAGCAGAGACTGGATCTTCCAGGTCAAAGTTCAACTCCAAAGCCACGTCACCCCCCTGGCTCTCAAATCAAATCTCAAATCCCACCTTCATTATCATTGCAAGTTCTGGCAGTAATTCAGAGGACTTTTCTCCTGAAATGTGTGAGAAGCAGCTCCTAAGGAAAGATTTTTGTTTCCCCCCCATCACCTCTGGCTACCTTGCGCATGCGCCAGACCCTCAAACCTCACTCAGCACAGAAGTCTGTGATGTTTAGATTAGAGGATAATGTGCTGGAAATAATTGCCTTAATCAAGAAAGGTTAATTAGGCTGTCTGTGTGTACAACGGCAGAGGGTGTTATCACAGCACTGGGTTCACGCGTGTGGCACTCATGCCTTCACCTCAACGGTAATTAGAGACACGCTTCAGGCAGTGATAACCTCCCCTTGGAATCTCCAAGCAACATGTCTGTGGCACTGGATTGCAGCACAAGGCTACGATGGGGCCCATCTTCTACCCCTTATCTAGTGGCGGCTCTTCCTTCCAGTGGAGGACAGGGAAGGACCCATGCTGGGAAGGGAGGCATGCCTGAAGAGTAGAAGAGGTCTTCTGCTGGACTGGGGCAAAGACCCATCTTGTCCAGCAACCTGTTTCCCAAAGCCATGCACCAGAAGCCTCTGCGAAACCCACAAACAGGATGTGAGGTCACAGCCCTCCCCAGGAAATGATATTCAGGAGCACACTGTCCCTGCACAGGGAGGCTCTGCTGAGTCCTCTCCACCAGTCCTCTCCTCATCCTCCATGAATCTGCTCATCCCCTTTGAAAGGCATCGCAGCCGGCAACCATCATTGCATCTTGCGATTGCGCATTCTAAAACTGAGCAGAGGTTGTACAAAGAGGGCTTTGGGCTTTCTCCTAGCAAAGGTCCTTGATCTTCCCCGTTGTCCTTTTCTGCAGCTTCTCTGGCTCCATACCCTTCCTGAGATGGGACAACTGGAACTGGACCCGGGATTCCAAAGAGACACGGCTAGCGCTGAGCAGCTGAGGCCTGCTCTGCTCTGGGCCCCCGATGGTGGCCTTCACTCATCCGCACTACACTACAGTGGGCAGAACCATGGCCACCGGCTCAGAGTTGACCCCACCAGCAAATGGCATGGGGGCAAGTGTTCACCCCTCCCCCGCATGCCACAGTCCTGAGTCAGATCAGATCCCTGGCTAATTTTCTTTTTTTCTTTTAACATCAAAGGGGCTCTTCCAACTCCCTTCCAAAGTGGAGCCTGTTGATAGATGATGGACAGTCTCTGTGGGATGTCGCTTGGACCTGGAGGAAGGAGACTAGAAGGATAGGCAACTCCGTGGGATGGGGGGGGCAGGACAAGAGTTTACAAAATTGTGCTGAGTATGAAGAAAGTGGACCTTGAGACATTTTTCTCTTTCAGAACACTGTGATTTGGGGCCAAATCCTGTTCTCCCCCCACACTGATACAGCGCATAGAAACTGCTACTGTGCATCCTATGGGGTCAGTTGCAGGGGTCTCCTCTGGGTAAGGGAACAATTGTAAAAAGGGAACAATTGTTCCCTTACCCAGGAGTAAACCTCCATGGCCTGGGTCTTCTCTACGGTCTTTGCATCTTGTTTTGTCACTTTTGGTTTCTGGGAGACTCTTCTGGGTTCTACAGTTCTGTTTCTGAAGCAACTCTCTGTAGTAATTATTACCCCGCTGGAGGAAGAGGGTCAGACAATTCATCACCTCCGACAATTGCCCTAGAAACAGAACTGCACAACCTGGGAGAGCTCTTCAGCTATTTTCAGCTATTTCCAGCTTGCTCCAAACTCCCTTGGCACACCTGAGGACCTTTCACAGCACGTCAATCCACCAGGGAACACTGGTTGAAAAGAATCTGGCCTATGACATGATCCTATTACTGACCCTCTTAAATATATTGTACCTCTTGGTTGTTTTAAATTGGGAGCCACTTGGGGAGCACTTTTAAATTGACAAGCAAGGTGTAAACACACACACACACACACACACACACACACACACACAAGAATCAGCCTTTCCCAGCTGACCTCTGAAAGAAGCTGGTTGCAGCTGCTTAACTCCTCTGTTGTCCATGACACCTGCCCTGTTCCTCTATCTTCTCTGGCTCTCTCTTTCTCCTGCTCTGTGTTCTGCCTTCTTCCAGGCGTCCTCTTCCTTTTCTCCATTTCATGGGGAATGGAGCCACCTGCAGGATTTGGATCCCAGAGGCGGTGCTGAAAATATTTTGTGGTGCCCTCTCGTCACACCGCAGAAGTTCCGGGCAAGGCAGCCCTTGTGGGATTGTGGGAGTCTTTCAAGGAACACGCCGCTGTGAGCAGCACAGTGTGCAGTTAATGGGGGGGAAACCCAACTCAAATCACATATTTTGCTAAGCAAAATACCTGATGGAACGCAGGGCAAAGCTGCCAAATGGACATGTAAAATTCCTAAGAGTTGGGATCTTCCAGGGTTGAAGGCAGGGCCTTATCTGTGGTGGCTCTCATTAAACAGAGCGGCCTCCCCAGTGAAGCCCAGCAGCCCCACTCTGTCAGCTGCCAGCCGCAGACAGACCCAGTCCTTTTATTTACTGAAAGCTTTTTCACACTGGACTGGACTGATGGCTTACCCTGCAGTGCAATTTTGTTCCAGTTTTGTCTTCCAAGCTTTAACTTATGCATGTAACTTAAAAGCAGGAGCGCAGCTGAGAAGAGATGATTTGCGGCCCAATCCTAACAAACCCCCCCACCCCGATGCAGCCATGCCAACAGCGCATGCTGATTCCTATGGTGGGGGGGCAGTTGTGGAGGTCTCCTCCTTTTGGTTCTATACCCTAGGGAAAGCCTCCCCTGCCTGAATGGGTCTCCTTGGGATCTGCGCCAGCTATTTTTGTTCTGCTGTCATAAATCTTAATTAGGGCAGAGCCATTAATTTTGTGGAACACAGATTCTGCTCCCTCCTCAACGGTGACCCGAATTGCTTACTTCCAAGTGAAGGCTCCATGTAGGGCTGCTTCATAGTGAATCAGGCCAGAGATCGTTTAGCCTCGCACTGTGTGCATGGCCCAGCTTCAAGTATGCATGCAGAGGGGCTGACCTGGGGGTCTCGCCCCAGACCTGCTGTCTGAGGATCAACCCAGCCACAGTGCTGAAGATGTTGCCATAGCTTCCTTTTTCCCCTTAAAGTGAAATACTGGTTGTGGGGGAGGGATCAGGATTTGAACTGAGGTGTGTGGGGAGGGGATATCTCACCCCATCTCTCACTGTCAGGAATATCACCCCCCACCCCCACCCAAAGATAGAGGGCAGCTGAGATATTTCAGCTTTGAGGCTGCATTTCAGTGAAATAGAACAGCCACAGGGAAGTCCAATCACAGCCCTCCCACCGCAGGGATTTCTTGTCCTCACCTCAACTTGGCTCTTGGGTTCATCCTGCTCTGGAGCAGGGAGCATGTGTGACCCCTGATATCTCAGCTCATATCGTGCCTGTTTCTGCACTCATCTGGGAGAAGCAGAAAACTTTTTGTGTCGCTTCAGGTGCCGAGCTCAAGCGACAAGGGAGTCCTGCACTCCAGGGAAAAGTCCTGCTATTTTGTCACTGCTTTTTAACCCCCCCGAGGAGAAGCTGTTCTCCAGGTAAGGCGGTGTGTGTGCATCGCAGGGCTAATGAGGCAGTTGGAGCCATCAAAACAAACCGAGACTTTCTAGCCAGCAAGGCCCCAGGGAGTGCAGAGCAAACTGTTACTCAGGTTTCCTGTGACCCACTAACAAAGCCCAGCAATCGTTCTGTCTGTGCCTAGAGCTGCAGCTCTACTTGCTTTGGCATAAACTGGGGGCAACACATGAACCAGGATGGTGTGCATTTAAAAAGCAAGTTTCTAGTCCCTAAGGTGTGAAAGCATCTGGCAATGTCTGGTCTACTTTCCAGAAGGCGCTGAAGAGGATTCCAGTGGAGAAGGCATGGGGATCCCATGCCCCTGTGCAGATCATTGCTGTTTCCCTGACCTGCAGCAAACCAATTTCATTATGCCAGGGGGCGTGGGTGGGTTGGTGGGACCAATCCCTTTCTAACTACTCCATGCTCAGAGGGTGCTGAGGGCCTTTCTAGCACACCACAGTGCCCATCAGAGCAGCAGTCAAGTGAGAAGCTGAACCTTCTGCCAAGACTGAATCCTTCAGGTAACCTAAGAATGCAATCCTGGGATTACACAGAATGGCAGTTTTAAGAACACAGGTGAAAAAGGCTTAGCCAAAAGGTGCATGGCTTGCGTGACCTCAAGGATCAGCACCTTTGGCTCTGAGCACCTGTTGCCTCCTTTATAAGAATACGGTCTGTCCATTTTCTTTTCCCACCCTGAAAGGAAGATTTCTACAGGAAGGAATGCCACCTCCCAGGCGCAGCGTTCATTTTTGCAGATACTTCTGTGAGGTGTTCTCCAGACGGCCCCTGTGGGTTCCGCACCACAGGAAACAACAGGATACTGACCTCATTACAGGTGCCGTGAGTGAGTATGACCTTGTCCCTATGAAGAACTATGAATGCCTGCCTCTAAGAGTGGGCTACTGTGCTCTCCGCCAATGCCTGAGAAGGGGAGAGAACAGATGTTCCAGGGGGCAGGCTGGAGAGCGTTCCACTCTCCTTCTCTCCACCCCACCCCACACATTTGCACTTGCTTGCTTTCTCGCTCACTCTCTGGTGTGGAATAAAAAGCGCGTCCCTTCATCACAACACGCCACCAGTCGACAGGCATCTGGGTTGCCAGATGTGGTGGGCTGCCTCAAGACATTAGAGGAGGGAGAGGTGTCCCATCCCATCCGGGCTTCTTCGACCAGCACAAAGCAAAGCACTGAATCTTGCTTGTTCCTCTCGCTTGGTGCGCGTATCGAGGGAGTGACAGTCCCAAGTACACCACAGATTCACGCCTACAACCGAAAGGAATTGGTGCTGCACCCCAAAAGTCTCCTCTGCGGGTGCTGATGATGATGCATATTCATCTGATGTGCTTTGAATATTCAGTTATTTTCCAAATGTTCATCAAAGCATCGATATTCAACTGTTAGGGCTTTTTAGTTCAGTGTTGGACTAAATGGCAACCTGCAGCAAGACTGGACAGAAGGCATGCAGTGGTCTTCTTGGAAGCACTGAGCTGTCCACTATTGGAAACAAGATGATCTTGGTTTGGTCATGTTCAGCAGCCAGGCTCTTCATAAGGTCTTATGCTTTATCTCCTCCCAGAAGAGTTAATGACAACAATCATTATGAATGTGGGAAAGCAACACTGGGTGAGAGCTGAACCTACTGCCTGTCCCCAGTGATCTGTGTCTCAGGGGAGAGGCATGTTTGGTGCCTCCCAGAATGCAGCCTGCTTACTTTGTCCAGGATCCTGGGGGCCTTTTGGTGCACTGAGCCCCTGCTTCTCCCACTGACTGGTCCAGAGGGCTTTGAAAGGGCCACCCTGGCAACCACCCCCTCTTTAATGCAACAGTGCAATGCACCCATCCTTTTGCTGCGTCAGAGACACAAGGCAATGGAAGGAGCGCAGAGTACTGCTATTAGAAAAAGATGAGACGGTGGCCATTTGGGGACAAATCACACCACCCCTGCTCCGTGCTGGGCACTGGGTTGGCACCCACAAGGTGGGGAAGCCTCTGAGTAGGGCCGTGGCTGTGGCCGTGGCCCCGAGCCCTCAGCCAGGACCTGACTTGATCAATCCCTGAGATTGCCCCACCTTTGTCCCCCTAAAAGCAGATGGGATTCTCTGAGAATCCAGCCTTTCTCTATTTGTGTGGCCCCGCCCCTTCATTTGCATAGCCCCACCCATAGCCCTGTCTTTTGTCTTTGATGCTGCAGCTCTCTGCACATCCTCTGTGATTCATAGGACCACTTTAGACAACCAGAATTCAAGGGGTGGGGAAAAAAAAAATTCTCCAGCATGTCGAAAATAAGCAAGTCAAAGAGAAGGGCTGAGTCTAATATGGTTTTTTCACTGCAATAATATAAAAAATAAAAACAGAAAGCCACAAAGCTTCCACAGCGACCTTGGTCAGTCACTGTCTCTCAGTGTAGCCTACTCCACAAGGTTGTTGTGAGAATGAAATGAGAAGAAACAGCATGAATGTTGCCCTGAGCTCATTGGAGAATGGAAAGGATATATGCTGGACACGAATGAACATTCCACGTTCCACAACAGAGGACGTCACGCTCAGCCACCTGCAGTTCAAATTTGGGCCCCAAGTCGGCTGGCTGCCAGCCCTTTATTCCTTGTGTGTTTTTAAAAAGCACATTAACCCACCTCAAGCTTGGGGTGGTAGAAGCAGTAGCGTAGCTAGAGGGGGTGCAAAGCACTAAGTTTTGCACAGCACCTCACCATGGCTTGCAAAGCATTATGTGTTGCACAAATCCTCACCTCAGGCCTGCAAGTGGCCTCCTCCCCCTCAGAGCCATTCCAGGCCAGTAGCAGCTCCGTGCAACACATAGCTGAGGCTCCGTGTTGAGGCTCCGTGCAACACATAGTGCTTTGCAAGCCTAGGTGAGGCGCCATGCAAAACTTAGTGCTTTGCACCCCTTTTAGCTATGCTACTGGGTAGAGGTCCAAGTGAATGCTGCTGGAGAGGCAACTGGGGGACCAGGCCGCCTACAGCATCTGGTTGCTGCTTCTGCCGCGCTGTATTTAAGGGCGACGCGGCTGACATTTCCAGCAAATGGGACGTGTCAGGTGCGCTCCCCGCCTGCCCGCTCCCTGTTGCTCGTTAAAGCCAGACGAGCCGTGGCAGTAATTGCTCTAATTTATTTGCTTATGGCGCAGGCCATGTGGCACTCAGGGCCGTTATGGGGAACATACGGAGGACATTTATCACCATTTGGTGCAGTGGGGCAGGCGAGGGAGCCAAGGGGGGGAAGCAGCAGCAAAAGACTTTTATTAACTCATCTGTAATTTTAAACTTTTCTCATCAAGCTCCTGCCGCGCACTGCCGTAAACCCAACAGCAGCCAGTGTGTGCGTTGCGCCAGTAGCATAGCTAGAGCCATGCAAAATGGTAAGTAGTGCAGGCTCCCAGACAGCCCCAAGGGAGAATGGGAGGGGTTGCACTTGATGGCTTCTTTGCTTCTTTGAAGGACTAGTTAGAAACCTCTTTTTTCCTCCTACATTTTTATGGAACTTCACATCTCTATCCCCCCCCCCTTTTCTTCAGGGCCATGCTCCCAGGCTCCACCCATGTATCAGATTTTTGACTTTCAAACATGACCATCTCTGTGACATCACCAGGCCCCATTACATCATCGTTTGTGCTTCAAGACTTTGAGATGCTGGAGATCTGGCAATCCTAATGCTACAGGAGGACTCATTTCTGTAGGGGACGGCATTCAGCCATGGGGCCTCCATCTGCACGCTGAAACAGTACAACTCAAACACAGGTTGAAGATCACTGTGAGAACTAGTTGCAACCACTCCTGTTAGCTGGCGCTTGTGCCTCTTTTTCTCTGTCCTCTGTAGAGGAGGCAGGCAGTGCAGCATGGCCTTTCCCAGTTTGAAGAGACACTTGGCCAACAGTCTGAGGCAAAGAGGCAAAGAAGGAAGGCCCATAGCTAGGGAGACAGACCAGGGACAGACTGCACTTGCTCCCAGCGTGGAAGGGATTGTCACTCCCAAATGGGCCTTTTCAGCCACACTAGACGCTGTTTCAGAACCATCTTTCAGAGTGTGATACCAGAGTCTTTCGAGACTGAAGGTTGCCAACAACTCTGTGTTGTGCCTGGTTTTTTCCCTATACTGCAGTGGCATAGCTAGAGGGGGTGCAAAGCACTCAGTTTTGCAGGGAGCCTCAGTGCAAATTCCTCTGTTTCACTCCCACCACCCGGAATGGCTCTGAAGGGGAGGGGCTGCTTGCATGCCATACTAAGGCTCCCTGCAAAACTTAGTGCTTGTCACCCACTCTAGCTCCACCGTTGCTCCACCCCCAGCTCTTCTCCACACCATCAAATGCTATAACATTATCTTTCCAACATCTGCTGCAGAAGATTAATGGATCAAAGCTGGAGACAGGTGACATCTTGGAGATTACAAATCTCCCCGCTGCCCGCCCCCAACACAATCCTCCTTTCTTCTCCCTGCCTCACCTTGTCTCCAGTGCAGAGATGCAAGCTGGCAGCCCCCCTCCTTCATCGAGGCCCCCTCCCCTGCCTCCCTTCTGTCCTTCCCCCCCCCAATGCTAATTAACAGATTGCAACTTTTAAATGATTAAAAAGTCAGAGCTGATTCGGGGCTGCAGGCTCATCACTTATTCAGGGGAAGGAACCTGTGCACATAAGCAGAGTCTGCGCCTGAAATAAATTAATTTACTCCAATTAGCGGAGCCTGTCAAGCGGCATCATTGTCTTGGTGGCAAATTTGCTTCACACAGCCCAAAAGCAGCAGTGGGGAAGTGGCAGCCGCGATGTTGGCAGCCGGGACCTCAGGAGAATCTGTGCCTGGAGTCCTAAGGCTCAGGCGGACGAGAGGGAACCGGGAGGAGTTTGCATGAGGATGCAGAGAATGAGCTCCTGAGATAGCAGATACTCTGAGTGACCAGTGAAGTGCTGTGATCTGAGCAAGGTTCCCCAGGAGCCCTTGCAGACAGGCAGCAGGAGATGACTTGCTATCTTGTCTTTCTTGAGTGGCATTCAGCCACATGCAGGGTAAGCGTCGCATGTCCCAGAATTGAGTTGTGACCCTGCAGAGGATCCTGGAGCACACCTCTCAGCTGTTTTGGAAGAGGAGGGGCACTGTCTTGACCAGCCCTATGAAATAGAACACCAGAAGAACCTTGGTGGGTCAGGCCAAAGGAAAGGACCATTTTCTCCAGCATCCTGTTTCCCAGAACGGGCCAACCAGACGCCCCTGGGAAGCCCACGAACGGGGCATGAAGGCAACCACACCTAGAAGCAGTATGTCTGCAGATGCCAGGTGCTAGAAAAGCATGGCAATCATAGGACAGGAAGGCTTTATAGTAACAGGGGGTGACTTGTGCTGGATGTCCTTTGCTCTCGGAAGCTAAGCAGGGTCAGGCCTGGTTAGTACTTGGATGGGAGACCGCCTGGGAATAGCAGGAGCTGTAGGTTTATACCATGATCTCGGAAGCTAAGCAGGGTCAGGCCTGGTTAGTACTTGGATGGGAGACCGCCTGGGAATACCGGGTGCTGTAGGCTTATACCATGATCTCGGAAGCTAAGCAGGGTCAGGCCTGGTCAGTACTTGGATGGGAGACCGCCTGGAAATAGCAGGAGCTGTAGGCTTATACCATGATCTCGGAAGCTAAGCAGGGTCAGGCCTGGTTAGTACTTGGATGGGAGACCGCCTGGAAATAGCAGGAGCTGTAGGCTTATACCATGATCTCGGAAGCTAAGCAGGGTCAGGCCTGGTTAGTACCTGGATGGGAGGCCTCCTGGGAATACCGGGTGCTGTAGGCTTATACCATGGTCTTTTGAGACTGAAGGTTGCCAACCAGTGTCAATAGGGGCCAAAGTGGTCCATGTGAGGATGCCTGGAGGGGAGCAAGTTATGGGAACACTGATAAAGAACAGAAACCCAAGGCAGCAGCCAGTCTGAGATCTGTTGTTGTTGTTGTTGTTGTTGTTGTAAGAGTTGCACAGGTTAAGTAAAGCTTGTTTTCTTCTAAACTTCAGTCTCCTGTGGCCTCATTTTATGAGGCTGCAGCCATAGATGTTGCACTACTTCCTCTATTTGGGCAACAGAAGGAGTTGCCCCACCTTGGATTGTGCAATCCGGCAAATCTGTTCCTTCTGCAGAGCGCCTTGGTCTGGATTGCAGACAGCGATCGTTGCGGATGGTGCTGGTGCGTGGTCCTAGAGACTCTTCCTCTGGAGCACGAACCCAGCTTGGCCACTTGTGCTACACTCATTCACACTTTTTGTTGTGTATTGGATCAGGACAGTGGCATAGCTAGATGGGGGGCAAGGCACTAAGTTTTGCTGGGAGCCTCACTGCAGCGTGCAAGTGGACCCTTCCCCTCCCCTTCAAAGCCATTCCAGGCAGTGGCAGTAAAATGAAGTTACTGGACAGACACAGGATTTTCCTGCCAAGACAATCTACCTACATCCCCCACTGGGGATTCCTGCTTTGGGAGGTGAGAACCAGCCCAGGCTTTCTGACAACCTGCTCATAGCCCACACACAGTTTGCTCCATTCTCCGCTTCAGCACTCTTGTGGCCTCACATTTGCATGTTCCCCCCTTGGATCCCCCCTCCTTGACCCACAGGCAGTGATTCAACTGTACCCTCTCCCTTTGTTTTGTTCTTTCCAGCTGATAGAGTGGTGGAATGATCCTTGTGGGGGGCTCCCCAGCGGAGAGTCAGCACTTCCATTCGGAGCAAATCTTCCAGCTGGCCAGCTGCTTTCAGATGCACATCTCTGACCCTGGGGTACCTTCATGAACGGCTTCTAATTAGCCATTTCATGCCACACATGTTCCCAGTCCTGGTAATGCGAAAGCAGCAGGCATGGCGTCTCTGGGCCACGCACAGCTTCTGTTCCCAATCCCAGAGCAAGGGTGGAATTCTGTTTCCACCCACCAGCCAGATGAGCAGACTTCCTAGATTGCTTGCTTCCTATGAGATGTCTGCCCTGTTGTTAGGAGGGCAGGAACAATTCTAGAGGGAAGGTTTGGGGACACTCCCTCCCCCCCACCAGTTTTTAAAGTTGAGTAAATGTGACTCACAAACCCGCAATCCACACCTGCCAGATAAACTTGGATTTCAAAATTCTGACACCTCAAGCAAAGTGTTTAAGACCAGCCTTGCTGGGCCAAACCAAAGGGGGAGCCATTTCTTGCCCACTGTTGTCCACAGTGGCCAGTCCGATGCTTCCGGGAAGCCTAAAGTAGGGGATGAAGGCAACAGCCTTCCCCCCAGCAAGTGGCATTCAGAATGGAAGGCTGTGCCTACAGCTGGAATTTCCAAGGGGCCAACACCATGAGCTAGAACTAAGAGCCAGGGATTGCCTCCTCTTTCGCCCCTGTGAACGGGCCAGTCTTCTTTTGAAGCCACCTGAGGACCAAAGCAGACTGACAACAAATGCCTAATGCAGCCCAAAAGGGTGGACCTTTTGTAAACAGTGTGCCAGGGGGCCAAGACACTGTGAAAGGGCACTTTGCCTCTGCCAGGGTTCTGATCTCAGTTGTGGCCACTGTGCCCTCCTCTCACTGGAGAAATAGCTTCTTCTGAAGGCCAGTGGAAGAGCAAGTAGGGCAGGGTGCCAAAGGTTGCTTCTCAGTCCCCTCCGCAGTTGTGCCCCATTTCAACTCATCTAGTGTGTTCACTACAACTGCAGAGCACAGGGGCACATTTCACATATCACGATGCTTAGTTTGGTCCCAACAGCAGCTTCCCTCCCAGGGCAAACAGTAGTGGAGGGGAGGTGTCCAGATCTAGACTCCAGTGGGAGTAAAAGCTTGAATTTTATCCATGCCATGGCCCCAACCCAGAGCAGGGTCTCCATGGTTTCTCTTGAAGAACTATGATGAACACAAACAATGTGTTCACAGTCACATCTAGTTGGCCCTAAGTTCATAGCCGTTCCCCACATCCTATGGCAATGAGTTCCATAAGCTGACCAGGATCACCACCTCTGCAGCCTCAATAAATCCACAGCACTGAGAATACCAACTTAAAGTGATTCCCCAGAACCGTTCACATTTCCAGTTGCCATCTAAATCACCCCAACAGTGATGGCACCTGTCAAAGATGGTTGGGGAGATTGTCCCACAGACCGACTGCCAGAGCAGAGAAGACTTTGTCTCCTGTGAAGATGGGGGCTTCGCTGGCAACCTCAGAAATGGATGGGCTCACGTGGTCCTCCAGATATCCTGGTCCCAGTCTGTGTAGAGTTTTAAAGGTCCAAAGCAGCTCTTTGAATTGGGTTCTCAATTTCACTTTGGATTTCTTGAAGTCTCCCAACTGGATACCTGCCAGACCTGGTGATTTGCTAATTTTGGTTCTGCTGATAAGGCCTAGAACTCCATATTTCTATTTGACTTAGTTCCTCAGTTTTCTTCCTGATAAAGTCAGTTTGGAAATGGATCTATATCTGCCTGATATTTTCTCCAGTGAAAACGGACACAAAGCACTCAGTCATCTATCCTCCTTAAACATACTTTTCAATATCTTGCCATTGAGGGGTTCTCCTCCAGGGTGGTCTCCTGGTGTATTTAAAGGATTGTTTGTCCTGATGCTTTGAAGTCATATGGAATTGTTTTTTCACATCCTTTATTGTCAACCCAACTGCATTCTGAGGTTGGCTGCCACTGTACATGAAGGATCCACCCCAGCTAATAGCTGATAGACATCGTAAGAACATAAGCCAAGGCCTCAGAGCGGATCAAGGTGGCCCAGCAACCTGTTTCCCACAGTGAGCACTCAGCTGACACTAGGAAGTCCACAACCAAGGCATGACATCAATATCCCTATCCAGCTGCTCTTCCCTAGAAATCAGCACATTGTCTCTGATCATGGAGGTTCCATTAGCGATCATGACCAACAACCCCTGAAAAACTTCCTTCTCTGTGGATTTTTTTCCTAACCTCTTTATAATGTCATCAAAGGAATTTCCATTTGGGCAGCCCTGATCCAAATCAGATGGCTGCGCACTGCCAACAGTGACTCTCCCTAAGGGCAACCCAAACCTGCCCCTTGGCACCTCCCAGTAAAGCTGTTTCCAGCACCACTAAGCTGGTGGGCAGTGAGGCAATGGCCTGGAAGAAAACAGGGCAAGCAGACCAAGAGAAGGCATGTAGAGAGAGGGCAGTGGCCCAAAAGGTTAGCTGCCCAGCCCAGGATGGCTTCAGCAGCATTCAGGGAGATAGAGAACACTGGAAAAGAAAGGGGGTTGAGGGGTTTACTGACCATGGGTCAGTAACATGGCACCGTGGTTCTCAAATGACCATGGAATATGGGAGACTTATTGCAGCACCAGCAGCTTGACGATGCACAGCAAGGCAGGGTATTTGTGGTGGAAGGAAGAACAGACCACCTCAGGCTCATAGAGCCAGTGCCTTCGTGCTGGCAAGATGTAATGCCCTTCCTTCAGCCCTTCTATGGGGCCGGTTTAAAGGGATACCTCTTTCCACAAGGCTCCGTCTTTGTGATCTGAACCATGTGGAGTCAGTTGAACATATCCTTTTGTTCTGTCCCTTGCATAAGACCCAGCGTCCGAAACATCTCATGCCCATCCTGGTGCGCTTCTGGAGATGGGCAGAGGAAGATGTGCTACAAGCACTTTTGTCAGTAGAGAAGGGAGAAACTCTTATCAACATCTCTTGTTTTGTCTTCACAGTCATAAGTACCTGGGAAATCAGACTGGAAGCTTAGCCCTGTATGAGATCAGCTAATGGGGGCACTATTGACTATTGGATTTTTCCTGTGTGTGACATACATTTATGGATTACAGACATCTTCTGATCTTATATAAATTTTGAATTTTATTCGTATATTGTTTTGATGTATGTATATGCCAATAAAGGTTACAACAACAGCTCTAGAGCCACAGGTTTATCCCCATCAACTTCTATAGCAGGGGTGCTCAATAAGTCGATCGCGATCTACCAGTCGATCGCCAGGCAAAATGAGTAGATCGCAGGCTTCTCTCCTGTCCACGCATTCCTGGGAGTGAGCCCTGCCCTGGGAGTGACGCATTCCTGGGAGTGAGCTCCTGTCCACGCATCCCTGGGGAGTGAGCCCCGTTGGCTCTACTGGGGCTGACTCGTGAGTAGTCCTGGAGAGGAGCCACTGGCAGGCTTCTCTCCCGTCCATGCATCCCTGGGAGTGAGCCCCGTTGACTCTCCTGGGGATGACTTACCTTTCCCCTGTTTTTGCACTGGTATGTATGGAGATCTGCCCCCCCCCCACTTCCATCTGTTGGTTCTGTGTGCAAGGGGTTTTGCACTGGTCTTGCTGTGATGTCTATATAGAGATCTTCCCTCCCCCACACCTTTCCCTTGTTTTTGCACTGGTCTGTATAGAGATCTGCTCCCCCCCCCCACTTGTATTGGAATCAAGGAAGATCTGGTGAGGAGGTAGATGTGGTGTCAGCAGTGGCCCCTTTAAGGGTAAGGCCTGGGCATCCAGCAGAGTGTGCTGCACAGCTGCAGCCACTTGAAGGCAATAGGGCCCTCAGGGATATAAGAGCACCTGAGGCAGGAAGGGCTCCCCTTATTTATGTGAGTCAGCCTTTTCCTACATGAAGATCATTAAGTCCAAGTACCATTCCACCATGACTGATGAACATTTGGAAGTGTGCTTGAGGCTGGCTGTCAGCAGCTACTATCTGGACTATGCATCCTTGGCTGATTCACAACAGTGATGCAGTTTACATCAAAGTAAACTCAAGTAATTACAAAAAATGTTTATAGTTAATTATGTTGTGTTGTGCAATATTGGCTCATGTGGTTATGCAAGGTACGCCAACATACATTGTACACATAAATGTTATATGTTATGAACATTGTAAAAAAACTCTGGTAGATCTCCAGGCCTTGCTGGATTTCAAAGTAGCTCTCAAGCCAAAAAAGTGTGAGCACCCCTGTTCTATAGGATTCATCAGTGGGGTGACTCAGTTAGGGAGGCTACTCTTGCCAGTTGAAGTTGCATTTTGCTCATGTTTTCCCACTGAGTTGAGGGTGCAGTAGCCAGTTTGGTTGGGGCATAGGCTTGTTAGCGGACCTCCTTGATCATGGAGTTGGTGAGGACCATTGGCTGTATGAAACCTGTCCTTTGTTTTACAAAGGTTGTTTTCCCCAAACTCAGGGATACAAGGAGATGGCTCCGGTCACAATACATTACATAAGTTTGTTTGTTTTTCCCTGCAGGATTTGGAGCAGGTGGGCTTCATCTGCATTTCAGAGGCATGAAAGCTCCATGGAGTTTAAGGAGTAAAAGGGCTCAAGCTCAAATCTGCAGCCTTAAATTCCATGGATCAATAGGGGTGTGTGTGTGTGTGATGACTTGGTTTAATCAGAAGTGTGGCCTTCCTGGCCTGTGGATACAAGGACCCTCACCCTCAGTCCGGTAATTAGCCATGTTACTGATCTGGCCTTTTCCTTCCAGACCGGCACTTAGCACTGAGTGCATGTGCTTAGATGAATGTCTCCTACATGTCTTTAATGTTTATTTATAGGATTTCTTTTCCACCCTCCCCCCAGCACAGCATGCTAAATATTCACCATGTAACACTTTGAAACTTTTTTCAAAAGACCTTAACAAAGAAACATCAGGATCATCAGGAGGCAAACTGAAAAATTTGCCTAGGGTCATCTCCTTTCTCAAGGGCTGCCTGAGAGACAGCACGCTGTTCCTGTTAGATTGGGGCTACAACCCTATCTGCAATTTCCTGGGAGTAAACCCCATTGACTATAATGGGACTTACTTCTGAGTAGACATGCCTAGGATTGGGCTCTCAGGCTACTATTGCTATGCACCCCAAGAGTTTTGGATGAAACAAGCTCAACATTTAAATGAGGTGTAATAAGTTTCAAAGAAGGAAATGGGAGCAGGAGACAAAAACATGCCAAGAAAGACATGCAAAGTTGACTTTTTGTTGTGCTTGCGGCTATGGCATGGCTGGTGGGGGTGCTGGGTTTATACGGGCAGTGGCCTCAGGCCGCAGACTGAAGGGCATCACCCATCTCCAGGTGCCCCCGCATCTCCACTGCTGCCGTTGCTCCTCCCATCCCTACACTGGCAAAGGAAGCAGGGGATGGAGAGAAGTGGAAGTGTGGACGGGAGTGAGGGGTGGGCCAGAGGGTTTCTGATACTGAGGAGCACAGGTGGGCATATCACCAGCTAAGGGGCGGCATTTGGCGTGCCACGTCCAGAATGAAGAAATCTCAGGCTGGCCCTGCTGGGGGTTTCACGACAAACTCCTGCACTTCCGCACTTATTCTGAGGATCATTTTGTACACAGTGTGTGTGCCTGGATAGTGGGTGACGGCAGGTTGCAGAAGCTCTATGATCAGTGAAAGCCTGCATGGAAGTCCACCTTCAGACATCGTGCTGCAGTGGCATTCGTTGAAGCCTTCCAGGGCCACGCCTTGTGTTGCCTGCACTGGGTTGCTGCGTTACGTTGCTCAGAAAGTGTGGCCTCCGCGCTCCTGCACTTGCTGAAGAAAGATGTGCCCCCACACCACCCCCCTTGGCAAATGTTCCATGGGTTGTTTTCTTGCTTCTGTCTCCTCCTTTGGGAGAATTAAATTGATCCGTCCAGAGTGCGGCACGGCCTCCCCGGAGGAATCCCTCTCTGCCTTTACGGCAGTCATCCAAAACAGAAGACGAGTCTGGAGGGCCCCAATTAGGAAGACGGCAACCTGATCCCCCGCAGTGCCAGCGGGTCTGATGGGGGACACATTAGCCGGCTGGGTGGCTCCTCCGGCAATGTTTCCAAGGCACTTTCCTTTCAGAGCATAATGGTGTGTGTTGATGTGGCTTCAGCCGCCTGCCCGCCATGCCCCAGGAGGGTTCTCTGGCTTAGGCTTGCAAAGTGACACCGCACTGCCCCCTGCAAGCCATGCTGCCAAACTGCACAAGAGAGCGCACTGCCATTGGGCCAGAGGAAGAGACAGTCTAAGCTTTGGCTCTTTTGTATATGTGCATTCATTGTTACAGGTGCAGGATTTTTAATTGCACTCCTTCAGGCTTTGGGCTTGAGGAACATGCTAAATCACATGTATCTATAACCTGTTGGCAACCTTCAGTCTCGAAAGACTCTGGTATCGCGCTCTGAGTGGTGGTTCTGGCACAGCGTCTAGTGTGGCTGAAAAGGCCGATTCGGGAGTGACAATCCCTTCCACACCAGGAGCAAGTGCAGTCTGTCCCTGGTCTGTCTCCCTGGCTATGGGCCTTCCTTCTTTGCCTCTTTGCCTCAGACTGCTGGCCAAGTGTCTCTTCAAACTGGGAAAGGCCATGCTGCACAGCCTGCCTCCAAGCGGGCCACTCAGAGGTCAGTTTCCCACTTGTTGAGATCCACTCCTAAGGCCTTCAGATCTATAACCAAAGATAATGAATGGGGGGGGGGGGCAAAGGAAAGTGGTGAAGGACAGATCTCTCAGTTATGAATTGTGACAACTAAAAGAACTTCCATGTTCTGAAGCAGCACACCTTTGACCTAAGGAGATCTTGGCTGGAACATAGACTCGGGATCCAATCCAGCCTGCTATCTCCAACAGCAGTCAGCCAGATCCTCTGGAACAGGGGTGCTCAATAGGTGGATCATGATCTACCAGTAGATCGCGAGGCAAAATGAGTAGATCGCAGAGTGCCGACCCCCCCCTTCAGGTGCCTCTGGGAGGAAATGCCGGGAGTAAGGCCCATTGTACTCAATGGGGCTTACTCCCAGGTAAGTGTGGCTAGGATTGCAGCCTCACAGCCTAATCCTAGGCATGTCTACTCAGGAGTAAGTCCTGTTATACTCAGTGGGGCTCAAGGTACACCAACATACATTGTACACATAAATGTTATATGTTATGATGGCGTGAACATTGTAAAAAAAACTCTGGTAGATCTCCGGGCCTTGCTGGGCTTCGAAGTAACTCTCGAGCCAAAAAAGTGTGAGCACCCCTGCTCTGGAATCTGGATCAACAATGAGACCACAAAGACAAAACAGCCCTCCAGCAGGAGGTATTGAGAAACTAAATGGCTCTTAAGTTGGAAGAACCATCTAGCTCTCATGGCTGCTAGCCTTTGATAGATTTAACATGAATGTGTCTAATCCCTTTCTGGATCATCCCAAATCTCCTTAGCAGTCTGGGCCAGTGCTGGCAAGAGACCTTGGGGTGCAGGTGGACAACTCAGTGAAAGTGTCAACCCAGTGTGGGGCAGTGCTGAAGAAGGCTACTTCCATGCTTGGGATATTGGAGAAGGTATTGAGAATAAAACATCATTAAATAATGCCATTGTGCAAATGGATGGTAAGGCCACACCTTGAGTATTGTGTCCTGGTGCCACATCTCAAAAATAATATAAGGTGCAAAAGAGAGCAACCAAAACGATTACTGGGTTGGGGCACCTCCATTATGAGGAAAGGCTACCATGTTTGGGGCTCTTCAGTCCATAAAGAAGGCACCTGAAGGGGGTCATGATTGAGTCATATAAAATTATGCTGGGGTGGATAGATAGAGGGATGTTCTTTTCCCTCTTACATAACACCAGAACCAGGACATCCATTAAAATTAACACCAGGACATCCATTAAGATTGAGTGTCAGGAGAGTTAAGGAGGAAAAATCTATCACAATTTATAAGCCATTATGACTATATGCAACCTCTGGAATGTTAGAGTAGCCTATCTCTGCATGCCATGTGCAAAAGAGTGGAGCCAGAATGCAGGTCTCTTGTTGTCTTGGCATCTGGTGAACCACTGTGAGACACAGGAAGTTGGACTAGACGGGTCCCCTTTGACCTGACCCAACAGGGCTCTTCTTATGTTCTTATTATCCTATCCACCTTTTCTGGTTCGACACACCCCCTGAAGGTCCTTGGACTTAAAACAGATACATATTTTTTACTTACCTCTCCTAGACCATCTGGTTGCACCTTCCATGGGATACAATCCACACTCTGTTGGCATCACTGCATTGTGTAATCTGATGGGGAAGGGATTGGGGCATAAGTAAGACACGAGTAAAGCCTGAACAGGGAAGCAATAGAATGGACTGAACCTGCAAGTAAGAAGTTTTGAATTAATATCAGAAGAGACCTGTGTTTAATGGAAGGTTCTTCTGATGCACATAACAGAAGGATGTGTGATTGGCCATGAGCATGGGTAGTGCTGGATGAAATGGCATTATATTAAAGTGATAGACAGGGGAACACTGTAAGGATTAGGATCAAATTAAAGGGCATTGGCAACTGATCCTAAGCCTCCTGAGATGGCTTAATGGCACAGACATCCATCTCTGGACCTAAAAGGTTTTGGATTATTGTCCCAGAAGTGCCATTACCTGATGCACACCCATCGTCTCTTCCCTTTCAAGCACCCTGTGAGGAACAAAAAGAAAACCCCACAAGGTGAAAATTCTCAGCTGTTGTATTGAAACAGATTAGCAGGCAGCTAATCACCAGGTGAGATTGAAGACCTTGATGGAACCAGGCAGCAGGATATACTTTGTGAGGTAGTAGATTCCCACCACCGGCAGAAGGGAGAGGACAAAGGCAAACAGAGAGGGCAACAGCCGGCCAAAGAACGTGTCCAGAATGGGCCGCGTTGACCTGCCAAGCAATAACGCAGAGGGGAGCACATGGTCATGTAGGATGAAGAGCGGGAGCATCAGAAAGAAGACGAGGACAAAAGAGATGCGGAGCAAGAGGTCACAAAAGAGGATGGTGGCAATCACGGACAGAACATTCCGGATAAGGCGGAGGAAGCCTCTCATCAAGACCATGTTCTTGCCAGTTATCTCTCTGGAAGCTCACTGGAGATTGACTTAACACCGTTGTGCTCCTCAGATGTTGCACTATCCCTGTAATGGAACAGAAACAGGATTGTTGGAAGACCCAAAGAACAGCCCTGGGAGATCCAGCCGTAAGCCCATTAAATCCATCATTCCCTCTTTCCCGCAGCGGCCAACCCTATGCCTCTCGGCAGCGGCAAACCAGGGCCCCCTGGCACCCAGAGCTGGGCCAGATGTTGACATGGTGGTGTCACCCCCATGTCGCCGTATCACCCTGTAGTGCTGTGCACTATGCCCCTCTTCCTTCCAGAATGGCTCCGTTTCAGATGAGCCCAACTTGTGGTGCTCACCGCCCTGAGAGACTAGGGCTTCACCCACCCACCTATGTGCCACCCTCCTCCCTGACACTCCCTCCCACTGCAGCCAGTCACCTAGGGCCCACTCCCACCCTCTGGCCATCCTGTCCTTCTGCCTCCAGGAGCTCCACAAACTGAATGTGGCAGCCCGTGTGCTTGCTGGGAAAAGGCAGTTTTACTCTGTCGGGCCGCTGCTCCAGTGGCTGTACTGACTGACAATTTGTTTCTGGGCCCAATTTCGTGGCACGCTGTAGCACGCTGTGAAGGCCACCAAAAGGTACTTTGCAATGGTGGGACTCTGTCCCACCAGCACTGTACAGCCTGTAGGATTGACCTGCAAGTCTGCATTGTGTGAATAAATCCTTTCTCCTGACAATCGCTTTCATATGACCCAAGTTCCAGTTTTACGAAGGAGGCGGAAAAGTTGTTCCTATCTACTTCTCCACACTAGGCATAATTTGATAAGTTACTATCATATCTCCCTTCTAAATCTCACAAGCTCCCCAAAGAAGAAGCCTTATGGGCAGCTCATCGGAATTTAGCGATTGCCACCTCACATCATCACCTCAAGGTGATTACTCGGTTCCACTATAGCACCAGTAATCAATTTGTACCTGCCGCTCTCCAGATCTTTAGAGCTAAGATCGTGGCCCAGCTATTGTACAGCGTACCCATATGGGTTACGGCAGCCAACAGCTCTTTGGATCGAGTTGCAGCTGTCTTTTTTAGGAGGATTCTTGGAGTCCCAAACTCCATCCGGGTAGCAACGCTGACTCTTGAACTGGGAGTTCATCTCCCTTCAACCGTAGCTTGGGCTATTACATTCAAATTCTGGCTCCGACTCCATCTGTCCCTTCCATCTGACTCCCTCCTTAATAATCTGTTAAGAGATCCTTTTTTGTCTAGCTGGTTATTAAAAATTGATTCCAAATTGAATTCTCTAGATCAGGGGTGCTCAATAGGTGGATCGCGATCTACCAGTAGATCGCGAGGCAAAATGAGTAGATCGCAGAGTGCCGACCCCCCCCTTCAGGTGCCTCTGGGAGGAAACGCCGGGAGTAAGGCCCATTGTACTCAATGGGGCTTACTCCCAGGTAAGTGTGGCTAGGATTGCAGCCTCACAGCCTAATCCTAGGCATGTCTACTCAGGAGTAAGTCCTGTTATACTCAGTGGGGCTCAAGGTACACCAACATACATTGTACACATAAATGTTATATGTTATGATGGCGCGAACATTGTAAAAAAAAACTCTGGTAGATCTCTGGGCCTTGCTGGGTTTCAAAGTAGCTCTCGAGCCAAAAAAGTGTGAGCACCCCTGCTCTAGATCTTACTTTGGAATCTTTAGTGGGCCTTGATGTCAACAGTGCCTATAAGTTAATTCAAACTAGGCTCTGGGAAGCTGAATTTTCCTCTCTTTTTGCTGATCTTAACCCAGTTTGTTCCCCTCTTTCTTTTGGTTTTTGTCCTTTACCAGTTCAGCTTTCCAAATACGTATTTCGTTACCCTAACTAACCCCTCTCTTAGAAGGGCTTTTATGCTCACGCATTTCAATATTTTTCCCTCTTCGCATCTTGGTAGATTTTCCCGCATCCCTCGGAACTGCAGGTTATGCTCTTTCTGTCACCTTGAATCGGACACACTAGAGCATATCTTGATTCATTGCCCAGTGCACTGTTCACTTCGGAAGTTGTATTTGGACCCTTTTCTACAGCATCCTATTAGGCCATTTATTGACCCCCTTTTTGTTTTGTTAGGTGACAACCAGGCTAACATTACTATAGCAGTTGCTAGTTTTTTATCTCAAATTACCAAAATATCTCTTGCCTGATTGTTGTATTTTCATTTATATGCCAATAAAGGTATTATTGATTGATTGATTGATTGATTGATTGATTGATTGATTGATTGATTGAAGAAGCCATAGGCAATGGGAATTTTGATTGTCAACCACTTATTAAAGATTTCGTCCAGATTTCTCCAGTGTGTGTGACTTTGTCTTGCCTTTATTCTTGGGACTAGCTCTGGAACCATGGATCTGCGACTGAGGACCCACCAGCAAGGTCCCAGAGACTTCAAAGATTGTTCTGTATGTGTCTGTTGTAACTGATGTGGCAAAAACCCAAATCTGCAGCCATTTCTTCCCAGTGCTCATATCTCTCTCCTTATGCAAAAGGAGAGCATGCTCACACAGGAATCAGTCCTCATCAGAGAGGAACAAAAGTTTTAGCTAAGGAAACCTCCAGAAATCCAGATCTCTGTGTTGTAAGATAGAAAGCTGTGAACCAAAATTTCAGGATAAAAATTTGAGCTTCAAAATGTAAGCTACACATCAAAAGTCCAGTTTTTATCAGTTAATGTTGTCGCCCAATAGTAAAGTCTGGGGATCCACACCTGTTTGCCCCACTAGCATTCAAAAACTAAAATTCAGACCCTGATTGTCAAAATGTGAATTGCATCTAAACATAGAATATGTTGGAATTTTGTACAGTTTTGTTTGCAAAATATGTGGTTTCAGGAGCACAGGAGCTGTTCATGAACACATGAACCTGCCCTAGAACCAGGGCTATTGTGAGTGTGTCCAGGTGCCAATACTGTACACATATAGACATGTTCATGATTGGCCATTACTTTATTTTAGAAGTCAGCGCTGGATTCCTGGATAATGCAAAATACAGACATCATCATCATCATCATCATCATCATCATCATCATAAAACTTTATTTTTATCCCGCCCTTCTCCCCAAAGGGACCCAGGGCGGCTAACAACATATAAAACAGATTAAAACATAATTTCACAACAGATAAAAACATATTAAAAAACACATTAGCAGAACCCATAAAAACAGTAGTCAGATAAAAGTCAGAATAAAAGAGCATAAAACAGCAGTTCTTAGAGGAATCGGGCCTGTAAAAAAGCAACTGAAAGATGTATAAAAGATGTTAAAAAGGCCATAAAGAAGGCTTGGTTAAACAACAAGGTCTTCAGGCCTCGCCGAAAGGTCTCAAGAGAGGGAGCCATTCTCAAGTCAAGGGGAAGGGAGTTCCATAAATTTGGTGCCACTACTGAGAAGGCCCTATTTCTTGCCGCCGCCCCACAAACCTCCTTGGGCGGCGGCACTTGTAAAAAGGCCTTCTCTGATGACCTGAGAGGACAAGCCGGATTGTGCGGAAGTAGGCGATCTCTAAGATAACCTGGCCCAGAGCAGTATAGGGCTTTAAAGGTCAAAACCAGCACCTTTAATTGGGCCCGGAAACGAATGGGCAGCCAATGCAGCCCCCGGAGAAGCGGGCTGACAGAGTCAAACCGCCTAGCTCCAGTGACCACACGGGCCGCCGAATTCTGCACTAATTGCAGTTTCCGAACCATCTTCAGGGGCAGCCCCACATAAAGCGCATTACAATAATCTAACCTCGATGTCACCGTAGCATGGATCACCGTGGCCAGGTCTGCACGAATCAAGTACGGACGCAGCTGGTGCACCAGCCGAAGCTGAGCAAAGGACCCCCTAGCCACAGCCGCCACCTGGGAGTCCAGGAGCAGCTGCGAGTCCAGGTGGACCCCCAAGCTGCAGACCTGCTCCTTCAGAGGGATACACATACACTGCTACACTCTGATTGAACATAATTCAGACAATACCTTATTGCGCCAACTGGCTCCAAGGTGTGCATTCTCCTGCTGCCCCACCCCAAGGAAACATGGGCTGTTTCCATAATTGCATAGGGAGATGGTTCGTCCAAAGTGCCTCTCCCCCCCACACACTGATAAGCTTACATCTAGGTTTAAGTAGGTTTTAAAATGCAAATTTAAAATTAGAGGGTCAGGCTTATACATGCTCCATGAATGCACACATCATTTACAACATGGAAGTGGTTCAGACAACAAAGCATTGCCCAAACTGACCCAGTGTGCAGATACACTTGTATGTGTGTAGTCTATGCACCACTAAAAATGAGGACTGTCTGCTCTGACTGGTGGCAGGTCTTTGGGAATTCAGACTTTTCAGCAGGAAGTTGAACAAAACCTGACCCCAGACCCAAAAACCAATTAAACTAGTTTGGCGAGGTTTTCTCAGGTAACCAGAATTGAGCCCAAATGAAACATCTCTTGTTGCCTTGAATACATATTAGAATCAAACCCTCCAACACTGAAAGGGCGGAACGAGCTTCAAGAATCAGGCATTCTGCTTTCGGCTGTTTGGTTAATTTGTACACATTTGGTTCCTGTTGTGTATATGCAGCGTTGGGCAGAAATGGCTTTAATGTCTTATTTCCCTGATTTTTAAGCCTGCTGTATTATTTCTTTTGTAAAAAGCTTTACAAATCCAAAGGAAACTTAAAAAAAAAAATTCATCCTTAGCTGAATAACTATCATTCATCATATGGAGTTACACAGAAAGCAAAAGAGTTTTTACATGGTCCTACATGAGCTATGTCTAGTCTGGTTCCAAACAGCCTCAGAGTGCCTGGCATAGTTACTAAATCTCCTTAGTGCCTGAATAGGAAATGAGAGTTTAAAAATGTTGATGGTCCTTAGCTATAATGGTTTGAGTCCCTGTTTTCCAGATAGGGCTGAACTGCTCTATGGTGAACTCGTGCAAGGAAAGCGCCCTACAGGTAGACCACAGCTGCGATACAAGGACATCTGCAAGAGGGATCTGAAGGCCTTAGGAGTGGACCTCAACAGGTGGGAAACCCTGGCCTCTGAGCGGCCCGCTTGGAGGCAGGCTGTGCAGCATGGCCTTTCCCAGTTTGAAGAGACACTTGGCCAACAGTCTGAGGCTAAGAGGCAAAGAAGGAAGGCCCACAGCCAGGGAGACAGACCAGGGACAGACTGCACTTGCTCCCGGTGTGGAAGGGATTGTCACTCCCGGATTGGTCTTTTCAGCCACACTAGACGCTGTTCCAGAACCACCATTCAGAGCGCGATACCAGAGTCTTTTGAGACTGAAGGTTGCCAACATGGTACTGATGTTCCTTCTCCCCGCAGGTGCCAGCTGTCCATCAACAGTTCTGCCCAGACATCCCTCAGAATGGCACTACATCATAACATAACATTGAGCAAAGGGGGCTTCTGTGGGGGGGGGGGGAATGGTAGCCACCAGCCAGTGAGTGCTGGGAGGGCCACAGCTGCTACCACCCTGAAACAGCCAATCGCAAAAGCGGGTGGCCAAAAAAGGAAGGCCCATTTCTGTTGCTTCGCCATCAAAAGCCACCCAAGACTCCTTGGAGAACTTTCAGCCTGGCCTTGATCCACCCTAATAAAATGTTGACAGGTTGTTCCCAAAAGGCAAAAGGAAGGACAGTGATTCACCAGGACAGAGACCAGAAAACAGGGAACCCAGACCCACCTGAGCTTTGCAGCGTCTGTACCTCACTGACAGTTCCATTGGGCCACATGTTCAATTGTGCTGCCACCGTCCTCTCTCCAACGGTGTAGTGCCACCCCTTCTGCCATGGCTTCCCACCAGCCCTGGCCCTGCCAGGGCTCTGAGCATGGCACCTCTGTCACTGTGACATGGGAGACAAGCTGGTCATGCTTCCTTCTGGTGATGTCACAAACAAGAGTGGGCAGCTGCTCATGGGCCCTTTGAACACTGATCCGACAGGAAGGTCCAGCTAACTCCTGGGTGATACCAGGTGCCAATGAGCAAGGGCATCCATAATAGAGTGATGTCCAAAGTGATGTGATTGTCATTTAATGTGAGGTCAAAAGAAGCAAGAGAGGGATACGACTCTATACACAACTGTCATGAGTTGCAACTTCAATAGGTGTTATGGTCAGTAGGTATTTAGGTCACCAGGGTTTATTAGGGATACCTCAAACCAGTGAGAATTCAGAGTCATCATTACTCCATTCTTGTGGCAGACAAGCCATGCTGAGGCACATAAGGCCAGTGCTATTTTTGGTTGCAGCATCAGGAACCTTGTTTCCAAGATCTTGGGAAACCCTAAAAACTCCACTTCAAAACACAAAAAGCAAGATGTTGTGCTTCTGTGAAGATCAGTGGTCAGCATTTTCTCCCCTGAAGCAGAGAGCAAGGAAAGGGCATCCCAGTGCAAAAGGGTACCTAGAGCTCCTTTGAAGACTGTCAGTTGCACCCACAGTGGCACAAAGGCGGAGTTTTTTTTCCACATGATGCTTTATTAAGTGGCATATGTATGAACTGCATCTCCACATCCCTATGCTTCTCATGCACGCAATGGCAACCCCAAAAGATCAGATGAACATAAGAACATAAGAACAGCCCCACTGGATCAGGCCATAGGCCAATCTAGTCCAGCTTCCTGTATCTCACAGCGGCCCACCAAATGCCCCAGGGAGCACACCAGATAACAAGAGACCTCATCCTGGTGCCCTCCCTTGCATCTGGCATTCTGACATAGCCCATTTCTAAAATCAGGAGGTTGCACTTTCACATCATGGCTTGTAACCCGTAATGGATTTTTCCTCCAGAAACTTGTCCAATCAAGGCATCCAGACACTTCTCTCTATGAGGAAGGCCTACAGAATTTGCTGCATTGTAGTTTACAAAACTAAACTTTAGTTTATAAGCCACATGGTAGAGGCTTATAAAAGTATGCACGCTGCAAAGACAGATGATAGGAGTGCCTCTTCCTCTCTCAGCATGTCAGAACTCATCATCCAATGACATTGATTGGCAGGCATTTCAGGGCAGTCCAAAGAAAGTTCACGGGTGGAATTTGCTGCTGCCAGATGGGCTGGTGATGGGCAGTAGGTGGGTGGATGCCTGAAGGGGTTAAACAAATTCACCGAGGAGAAGGAGCAGGAGAAAGAAAGGCCTATCAACAGCTTTCTCCATGATGGCTCCATGCGCCATCCTCCGTGCGGGATACCCCTCGATCAGGGCCGGCCCAACTGGAAACAGTTTTTGCAGGGCCCCAGGTTCACAGCCAGTGTCTTAGAGATAGAAATGCAATCACTTCTCAGCCTATCGGCTAAGATCATGTATAGAATGTATATCTAGAATGGGAAGCAATCTTAATGTGCACTTCAAAATGCACGTGTGAGTTAATAGACCAAATGGACCTAAGCTAATTTTAATATAAAATTGCATAAGAACATAAGAACAGCCCCACTGGATCAGGCCATAGGCCAATCTAGTCCAGCTTCCTGTATCTCACAGCGGCCCACCAAATGCCCCAGGGACCACACCAGATAACAAGAGACCTGCAAGGCTTCCTGGGAATTGTAGTTAAGAACATAAGAACAGCCCCACTGGAGCAGGCCATAGGCCCATCTAGTCCAGCTTCCTGTATCTCACAGCGGCCCACCAAATGCCCCAGGGAGCACACCAGATAACAAGAGACTTGCAAGGCTTCCTGGGAATTGTAGTTAAGAACATAAGAACAGCCCCACTGGATCAGGCCATCGGCCCACCTAGTCCAGCTTCCTGTATCTCACAATGGCCCACCAAATGCCCCAGGGAGCACACCAGATAACGAGACCTGCAAGGCCTCCTGGGAATTGTAGTTTAAGAACATAAGAACAGCCCCACTGGATCAGGCCATAGGCCCATCTAGTCCAGCTTCCTGTATCTCACGGCGGCCCACCAAATGCCCCAGGGAGCACACCAGATAACAAGAGACTTGCAAGGCTTCCTGGGAATTGTAGTTAAGAACATAAGAACAGCCCCACTGGATCAGGCCATCGGCCCACCTAGTCCAGCTTCCTGTATCTCACAATGGCCCACCAAATGCCCCAGGGAGCACACCAGATAACGAGACCTGCAAGGCCTCCTGGGAATTGTAGTTTAAGAACATAAGAACAGCCCCACTGGATCAGGCCATAGGCCCATCTAGTCCAGCTTCCTGTATCTCACGGCGGCCCACCAAATGCCCCAGGGAGCACACCAGATAACAAGAGACTTGCAAGGCTTCCTGGGAATTGTAGTTAAGAACATAAGAACAGCCCCACTGGATCAGGCCATCGGCCCACCTAGTCCAGCTTCCTGTATCTCACAATGGCCCACCAAATGCCCCAGGGAGCACACCAGATAACGAGACCTGCAAGGCCTCCTGGGAATTGTAGTTTAAGAACATAAGAACAGCCCCACTGGATCAGGCCATAGGCCCATCTAGTCCAGCTTCCTGTATCTCACAGCGGCCCACCAAATGCCCCAGGGAGCACACCAGGCTATAGTATATTACCCCAGTGCATGGCCCACTTAGGCACAGTGCCCAACTGGGAGCAAACTGGTCCAATTGGCTTAAAGCTGGCTCTGCTTTCAATACCGGTTGCTGGAGTTGCAGCAGCTTGGGAAGGCCGCTGCCTCTGCGCCTGGTTTGTGGACTTCCTGCAGCCACACGCAAGACCGGACAGGCCCTTGGCCTGACCCAGCAGGCTGTTCTGGGGTTCTCGTGATCTACGCAGGACAAGCAAAATAGAAGGAAAACACGGAAACTGCTGCAAGATCAGGGCATGTTGTTTGTATTGAGCTGGGAGCGAAGGCACTCTTTCCTCACCAAGCAATCTTCACTAGCTTGAAATAATTGGGGAGCAGGAAGAAGTGCAAGCAGCAGCTGGCGGCCACGGCCGGAAGGAAGGCGCCAAGGAAAGCAAAGAGCGCGCCAATCATTTCGCTGAAGAAGAAGTCAACGGCAGGGCTCAGGGAATCCAGCTGGAGCAGCAGGGCAGGGATCACGCGATCGCACAAGATGGTGAAGGAGATGGAGAGGGAGACGAAGGTCTGGAACAGGATATCCGCGAGGAAGATGCTGAAGATCAGGACGGCCAGTCTCAGCAGCAGCCGCTGAAGACAGCAGGAAACTGTGGCTCCCGAGTACTGCATCATGGTGGAGCCCAGCTCGGACATCAGGCACCGGAGCTTCTCAAACAGCAGGCTCATCCTGTCGGGGGTGGGGAAGGTTGATGTATACACACAGTCAGAGAGGCTGCATCATCATCATCATCATCACCACCACTGAGTTTAGTGGGACTTCCTCCCAGGCCTACATCACATGCCTGGGCAGGGTCTGAGCACAGAGAGGGGAGTGGGTGCACCCCAGCTGAGTCTAAGACTCCAGGGGAAGCCAGCCCAGGCAACAAGCCCATCACCAAAAGGACCAAACAAACTGAGGCTTCCTTGTAGATTGTAACTGAGGATCTTGCTGCACATTTATTTCCCAGTATCTCTGTGAGAAGTCCGGTTCTTGGAAGGTCTTGAAATACTTCCTGGAGCCGAATCAGAAGCGGTTCAGGGACAGAACAAAGCACAGTCTGAACTACAAGCCCAGGAACAAAGTTTCCAAAGGCCACTAACTTGGGAGTGTCAAAGGGGACTGGAGGGGACCAATTCACGGAGCACCAGAGGCGTATCAATTGTTACACCTCTGGACTGGTGGGCCGCTGTGAGATACAGGAAGCTGGACTAGATGGGCCTATGGCCTGATCCAGTGGGGCTGTTCTTATGTACTGGTCATGAAGGCCATGTGCTACCTCCAGGTTCTGCGACAGTCTGCCTCTGCATCCCGGTCCCAGGGAACCATGGTTGGGGAGAGGGGGATCCCTTCCTCTCCTGTTTGTGGGCTTCCAATGACTGGCAGGAGATTTCAGAATGGCAAAAGGAGCTACGGTACCTCTTCACCAAGTGGGGCACCATTAGTCTGTGGAATTTGTTGCCACAAAATGTGGTCATCTGGATTGTTTGAAATGGGAATTGGACAAAAGATGGACACATTTATCCTGGCTACTAGTCATGATGGCTGCCTGCAAGATCAGAGACATACCTTGCCTTTGCAGGGGAGCACTGGCAGGAGAGGGGCGTTCTAGATCTGTTTGCTTGGCTGCTGTGGGAATGGAATGCTGGACTAGATAGGACTGTATCTGACCCAGCAGGGTTCTTCTTCAGTTCTTATGATGCTGGGCCCTGGGACTGAGGCTAAGCAGGCCTCATGGTCAGTTGTTAGGTACAAGCATTTCCCCCTTTCAAAATGTTCTCATCAGCAGTGCCTCTTGGTCTGTGCACGTGTCCAATTTCGCCCTTCCCCTTCAGAGTCATTCCATGCAGTGGGAGCAAAACGGAGGCATCTGAAGGGGAGGGGCCGCTTATAGGCTGTGGCGAGACTCCTTGCAAAACTTAACACTTTGCACCCCCCTAGCTATGCCACTGGATAAAACCACCCCTGCACAAAAAAATCAGGGCCTCTCAACTCCTATAAAAACCTAAGGGGTGGCATGAAACGCTCCCCCCCACAGCCAAACTCCCCATTCAACCGTATCTGCTTCGTCTCTACAAAAATAGTTTGTCATGAAACTAAAAGCAGCCCCTCCACGTAACTGGAAAGAGTGGAGGAGACCAAAAAAGAAGACTCACTTCCACAGGAGAGCCCCTCTATCCTCCGGGCTCCTGCTCCACAACAACCCTGCCCATCATGACTTGTAAGGCACCCATGAAAGCGAGACTCACCTGGCATTTTGTGAACAAGCCATTGTGCCACAGGGTGTCCTCTTCCGCCACCGGCGTGGTCTTCATACCCTCACCCAGACCTCGTCCCCTTTGGCTCCAGCCCAGCTCTTGCCAGCCAGAGATTGTGCCTCTGTAGGCCCCATTATCCTGGCAGGACACAGCAAACCGATGACCACACCATCTGGCCCTGATGTCACAAATTAGCCTGGGCAGCAAGAGAGTCCAGAGAGGTGGCAGGATCTCACCTCCTCTGCTCAGAAAGGGACTCACAACTAAGCTGCCCACTGAGCCAGCATTATCTACTCTGATTGGTAGCAACCTTCCAGGCTCCCAGCCTCTGCTAACTGGAGGCTGATCCTAAGAACTTCTGCATTCCAGCACAGGGGCCCAGCTGTGATCCCTCCCTTGAGCACCTTGCAATTAAAGTCATGACTGGTCTTTTCCACAGTCAGTGTTACTTGGGTCTCTTCTACATTGGTGAAAAAGGTCATGAGGCCAGAGGTGGATCTGTTGTGATGTTGTGTGGCTCTGATGCAAAGGCTTGATCACGTGAGCCCTGCATCAAATCCACACTTCCTTGTGGGTGACCTTGGGAAAGTCACTGCCCAGGTTCAACTCTTTCACTGGAATCTCCATGAAAGAAGAATGGAAAAGCAGTTTCTCTGCTGGAAAACGACATGGGCTCTCCCCACCCCTCACCCCAGATTCCAAAATGCAGCACATCTTCATCATCCTCATCCTCACCATCATCTTGCTCATTTCCAATCAAAAGGTTATTTTTGATTTTTGTAAATATGACTGCCAGGTGCTACTGGTTACTGTATCAATTGGCTCCAGCTCTGCTATGAGTTCATCTTGCCAAGTTCAGGCAGTTTTCATCAGCCTGCTTGTTCTTTTTTGACCTTCCTTTTACCACCTTTTGTTTTCTTTTTTTCTTTTGGACTTTTAATAAACTAGGTACAGTTTGACCCTTTGTCTAGTCCATGTTCAGGGATAATCAGTGGAATATCATGTCTCTTCACCCTCCAGATACTATTGTGTGTCTTATCTTTAATTAGAACCCCTGGGGTTCGGTATTCTCCTGGGAGGGTTTTTTTTTTCCCCCTATGCAGACCTCCTCTGCTAGTCTCTGCAGCCTGGGATGGTGGGAGTGGATGCAAACTACCAACCTTCTTCCCTGTTCAGCTGCTGATCCAGTAAATGGAAAGTGGAGAACAGGAAGAATGTGTGTGCGCTAACCATTAGACCCTACTCCCTTTGGTCAGCTTGTCTTCTTCCCAGGAGTCTCTTCCTTTACACTCTTCCACCATGGTTTTGCACCTTTTGGGGCACCTCCAGTACTATTGTAGAAAGGAAAAAGTAAAACCCCAGGTCAACCTGACACATTCATTGTAACATGCAGTTTGGCCCAATGATGCAAGCACTGTTGTATTTCTGGGCTTAAGTGGAATAGCCAGGAAAGGCCAAGGTGATCCGCCATCCAACCTGAAAACGTTGTTGATGCCACCCCAAGCCGCCACCGTGCACACCTTGCAATTTCCTTTCTACTTAAGGGACTTTGCGAGGAGAAAGCAATGTAAGGAGGTAGGAGGCTGAATCACCGCCTTCCTATCCACTTCCTGCTTGCTTTCAGTGGAAAGTAGATCAGAGGGTCCCCATCCAGGACAGGTGGCAGCAGTTTTGGCATGAAAGTCACCCCAAGTCTATTTGCCGCTCTCCACAAGCCACTGCCTGATGTGAACTGTATTGATCCCATCAGTGATGGGCTGGTCATAGGAACAGCTGTAACTGTGTGGAATTCTTGTTCATCAATAGCCAACGCACAAAACGTGTAACACGCACAGACTCCGTGGAGCATGGCTTAAGCCATCATCACCAACATTATCATGGGCATTACCAACTATAATAAAAACATCAGACCTGCTAGATCAGTTCAAGGGCCTCTCTAGTTCAGCTTCCGGTATTTCACAGTGGCCCACCAGATGCCTCTGAGACATCCCCTTCCCAAGAGGCCTCCTACAAACAGCCTTTATGAGAACACCACCATGGTAGGACATTTATAGTTGCTTTTAGGGAATGGAGGGAGGGGAAATGGGACAGGAGGAGACCATCTCACCACACTTAAGTGAATGATCTCGTCAGTTTCACTTTCTCTTCTCCCCCAACTTTTGGAGAGATCAGGGGTAGCAAATTCACTAACGGGATCTGGGTGAATGTCACAGGTTTAATGGGCTGCCGGACACTCCATAGACAGCCAGGAGGACAACTGTGGCTTCCTTCAAATAACCTTTTTAAAGAGGCGTGACTGATTCTCTGCCCTCCCCCATCTAATTCTGTGAGCACAGGATTTCATTGTTCAGAAAACATCAGATATTTATGGGAATTCTTCTGTTTCAGAGCAGAGCCTGTAGGCAAGGTGGGATATCCATGCACATGGCCAGGAAGTGCAGCCAGAGCAAGAAATGACAGGGTGGAAACTGAGAGAAACCTACGGGTCAGAGGTGGGACCTGGAAGAGTCTGGAATGTGAGGGGTGGAGCCAGGGCATCTGGAGTGTACTATATTTTCACACATCCCAATCATGTTGTCACATTTACCTGCCTAAGAGCGCAATCCTAACCTACTTTCCAGCACTGACAGAAGGGCAATGCAGCTCTGAGGTAAGGGAACAAACATGCCCTTATTTTGAGGAGGCCTCTGTGAGTGACACCCAACTGCACCATTGGCACAGCTATGCCAGCGCTGGAAAGTTGGGCCTAAATATGGTTTTACGAGTTCAGCCATTAAGAGGTTATTTGATTTCCCATCCAGGCTCAACATGGATGTGTCTTTTCACTTGAGCAGAGCAGGACTTGATGGGCTTGAGAGGGTGAACACCAAGTTGCTCCCCCCCCCCAGTCATTTAACCCAAACTGTCAATACCTCCCACCCCAGTCGGCCACAGGGAGAAGAAATTCAGCAGGGCACCAGTCTGTCCTTGGCACTGTATTCAGTAAGAGCTCACAAAAGCGGATCACGGGCACGAAACAGCTGAGCCAAGATCTCGCTCATCCACTGCAGGCAGAAGAGGAGAAGTAAGGCAGAGAGCAGAAACTGGAGAATCTTAAGTGTCGATGGGATGAGGGTGATGAACAGGACCTGAATGGCAGCAACCAGGAGGGCCGTGCAGAGCAGTGCGACATAGACTGTGAAGGCGCAGACCCCCAGGAAGAGGGTGATGCTCAGGACCATCTTGATGCCATCGAGGAGGCCACTCAGTAGCCCACCATCGCCAGTGGAGGCTATCTTCGTGGTGCAGCAGGGAGATGCCAGGAGTGGTGACAGCTGCCGCAGTTCCGGAGGATCCTGGTGAGCCATGGTGATGATGCCCCTGGGAAGGCACAGAAAGCCAGACTTCCTCACACACCTCCTGCACATTCATGGGCCTCACAGTTCTGAGCACGTTTGCGCAGGGCAGGAGGCTGTAAGCAGGCACTTGGTGGGAAGTGAATGTCCATCCATAACGGACCAGACTGTGAGTTTCTAGTGCAGGAGATGCCTATTGAGGTCGGATGTGTGTTCAGCCATGCTGGCAACAGTGTCTCAGTTGAAATGATTGGGCTGTGCATTCAAGCGCAGTGTTTACACCCTGAATGTCACTTGAAACACTGTTTCATAGGGCACATGTACTTCTTGCCCTTGCACGGGCTTATTATTGGAGGACGTCCTATAGACGTGTCATCTAGTCACTGTAGGAAGTCAGAGCTACAGCCAATGGGTGAAGAAAGCAGTGATTATTTGCTTCCTTTCTCTCACACGTTTCTGGTGCATAAGGATAGGAAAAAGCTATGGTTCCACCCCTGGCCTGACGGCAGAACTTCTTGACACCTTTTGATTTTTTTATCCTCCCCTGACAGGAAAGAACAAGCTGCCCATAGACGACCATGGAGAAAATCAGGATTTTAACATAGCTGTGATTGGGCAGCAGTGTCTCCCCTCCTCTCTCCCCCTCCCCACACACACACATAAAGTGCCAAAGACAGGAATTCATGCTCTCCCAATTTAAACTTATTTTGCTTTTTGGTTGGGAAGGATATAACTGAGACACAGACCTAGCTTTACGCCAATTGGATCAATTGCTCCCTATGCCTAAGGGGTCCCCATGCTAGGGTAAAAAAAAAAAAATCAATATTTTTAATAAATCATTTCACAGTTACTCAAGCTGTTTCTGCAGCTATTTACTTTTCAAAGGTAATCTACGCATTTCGTTTGTTTACTTGTAGGCTTACATGTATGCAATTTTTACATTAAAAGGTACTTAGAGCCATTTGGTCCATTAACTCATATGCACTTTCTAAGGCAAGCACGCATTTTGATTGCTTTCCAATCTACCACAAAAGATATAAAGTTTATAATAAGTTTTATTTCTATCTCTAAGATTCGACAGACCGCTGCGAACCTGGGGCCCTGCAAACAGTGTTTCCGGTTGGGTCCAGCAGCTTTTAAAGACGCCCCTGCTGAGACAGAGTGGCTTACAACAGCCCTGCAATGCAGCACACTGTTGACATGGTTGGCAACCTTCAGTCTCAAAAGACTATGGTATAAGCCTACGGCACCCGGTATTCCCAGGCAGTCTCCCATCCAAGTACTAACCAGGCCTGACCCTGCTTAGCTTCCCAGATCGGACGAGATCATGCATTTTTAGTATTTGAGACACATCTGGGCCTTTAGTAACTGGGCAGAGGTGGCAGACCCCAGGTGTGCAGAGGTGGCATCAAGCAGTGTTCCAGGTCATGCTACCCCTGGCTGGAAGCCCTCTCCACTGCACCCTGCACTAGAAACTTCCCTCTCCTCTCCCACCCTCTACTCTGTTTCTAGCCCCGGAAGCAGGTTTGTGAAATTCTATAGCTGGAAGTGAAAAGTTAGTGGCGGGAACAGGGTAATAAATGCAAAGAAATAAGAATACCCACAAGACCCACAGATACGGCTCTTGTGTGCCTGCTGCGTGATATAACATTGCAATGGAAGGAAGGAATTAAAAACTGGGGAGAATTAGGACTAGGGACAAGTGGAAGCATTTTAAATCAGAGCCTGGGTAAGGGGTGGTGGTGTCTAGGGGTGTAAATATGATGCAATTCACATGTGTTGTCAGGACGCCACAAATCAGAGCACAAGCCAGACAGTTGTACTACAACTGGAAAACAGGACTGAGGGTTGTCCAAGCCAAGCAGATAGCTCCAGGAAGTGAAGCAACTGACAGGTCAAAATTTCCTACCCTGCTCACAATGCACCTAGTTTTGTGTTTTCTTAACCCCCGGCCAGTCACAGAAGGTTTCTGCACACACACCCCTAATTGAAATATTGAACCATCTCCATATTACTGCCCACCAGTGGCATAACAAGAGGGGGTGCAAAGCACTAAGCTTTGCAGGGAGCCTTGGCATGCAAGCAGCTCCTCCCCCTCCCCTACGGAGCCAGGCATATCCCGGAATGGCTCCAAACAGAATGGCACAGCTGGAATGGCTCCGAACGGGGGCAGCTGCATGCTGTGCTGAGACTCCCTGCAAAACTTAGTGCTTTGCACCCCCTCTAGCTACACCACTGCTGCCCACCCATCCCCCAGCCATGATCTCGTTTTTCTCCCTCCCCCCCACCAGTTCCAAAGTACAAACATCCCAAGCCCATATTTTTGCTTCTGAAGTTTTAAGAACATCAGATCGATCCGTCTTCTCTTCCAATGGACTGAGTGTGCCCTGTGTTCTCAGCATCACCAAGCATCACTCTTGTGCATCCCCCATTCAAGTCAAGGGAGCTTGCCTAGGAACCCAGCTGGATGCATTGTGCCCTCTTGTGTTCTTGATGCCCCCAAGGTGGAAAAGCAGGACTTACCTTCTTCCTGGAGAAGGCACATTTGATGTCAACCCCACTCCCAGCCTTGTGCCCAAAACTTTGATCTGATCATTGGGCAGGAGTGTCTCCCCTACCACTCCCAGGCAGATGGGACCACCTGCCCTGGGGAGGGCATCCAGTTGCTTGCCTGCTGATGTCATAAACCAAGCAAGCTGGGTGGTGCTTGTCCTGAAAGCCAGACCAAATGTGTTGCTCAATGTTTGGCTTAACCTGACCTGGCACCCAGGCAGGGCTTTCTTCTTGGAAGGAAGTAACCCACTCAGTCCTTACTCCCCTTCAAAGCAGTCTGGGCACCTGATTGTTTATTGCAGCGTTTGGGATGAGACCAAGAGTCCTGCTAAAATTGTTAGGGAGAACTTGATGCAATGCTGCTAACTGAGCAATGGTGACCTTTTTGCCACCATTACAGATTAACTGATCCAGAAAGGTTCTTCTTGTGATGAGCGGCAGACCTAGGACATGCGTTGCTACCCAAAACCTTGCCCATAACTAGCACCTGACCCATGTGCCAAGGAGCCTACTCATGAGAAACATTACCACATTCTTCCTTTACCCATGGGTTGTTCTTGCCCTTCTCACCCTCAGGTGGCTGCTTCAGTGAGGAAGAAGATGAGAGGCAGGATGAAAACGAGGTTGCAGAAGACAAACCCAGCACGGACCAGGAAGTAAACGATGGCCACAGAAATCATCAGATCTTCCACTCCCAACAGGCAGGGGAGGAGAACCGTCTCCTCAGCTCTCTCTCCTGCCCCGTGACCCAAGTGGAGTCTCTTCTGTAGGTTCTCATGGGATGTGGCGGCCATGATGGTGTTGGCCCTAAGAACAAAAGGGACAGGGAAGTGAGACTTGTAGGGTGATCTGGGGCAAGAGGAAATGAGTAACTCTGAGATGCTGATCTTCTGAATCACAGAGGAAATTGGGCGATAGAGAGAAGAAGCAATGGGTCACGGTTGGAGTAATGTTGAGCACTGTTCCGTTTACGTGTGCAGCTGGATGGGTGCTCAGGTATCTTCTGTGGCTTGAAGCACCTTTTGAAAGCTTTAGCTAATTTTACCACCTGTGTCCATTCCTGGAAAAAAAGACATCTGACACCTAAATTAGATTACTGGGCTGTGCGATACATGGCGGTGCCTCTGAAGGCTGTGAAAGGCAGGAGGTCTGGCTCAGTTGGTAGAGCTGATGCCTTGTATGCCTGAAGATCTGAGGCTGCCAGTTTGAAACAACCGGAAGTACCCAAGAACTGGCAACACGCTGAGATACTGATGAGCTGACCCTCGGTGGCAGAGAGGAGTTGCCGTCAAGTGGAGCGTGGGAGGCGAAGGGCCAGAGAGAGGCCAGGCTGGGAAGGAATCCAGCTGGAAGGAGGAGTTCTATGAAAGACTGGAACTATTCAATGGTAAAAATCCCTAGGGGGGTTTAGAACAGCCTGCCTATGTAAACCGCCTTGGATTAAAGTCTGAGGAGAAATTTGAGGACCAAAGAAAGGCGGTATATAAATACCTAAATAGATAAATAAATAAAGCTGCAGTTGATGCAGCAGCCAAGATGCTGGTAACTAATACTATAGTCTAGAGCAGGGGTGTCCAAAGTTTTTGGCAGGGTGGCCACATCGTCTCTCTGACACTGTGTCGGGGGCCAGGGGGGAAAAAGAATTAATTTACATTTAAGATTTGAATACATTTACATAAATATACATAAATGAATATATTAAAGATTAACTTATATGAATGAATGAAGGTCTTGCAATAGCTCAAGGACTATAAAAGGCCTTGCACAAAGCAAGGCTGGCCTTTCCTTTGCTGCCGCTACTGCATCACAGACATGGAACAGCAAGCAGTGGAGGGAGCCCTCATCCCACAGCTCATGCAAGAGGTCAAACAGTTGCCCTCACGCTGAGAGCAGTTGCATCAGGCCACTGCGGGCTCCAACAAATCACCGGAGGGCCAGAGGCTCATTGGAGACTGGGGGCTCCCTGAGGGCCGCATTGAGTGGCCTTGAGGGCCACAAATGGCCCCAGGGCTGGGGTTTGGGCACCCCTGGTCTAGAGTAGGGGGGTCAAACATAAGGCCCAAGGGCTGGACCGTGGGCTCTCCCAGCACTGCTCTCAGCTGCTGAGCTGGGCAGAGGTGCCACTGCTGAAAGGGCCACATGATAATTGGGCTCTCCCTTATCTTGAAAATATGATCAAGATTTGCATATTTTGCCTTCTGTCATTTGAAACGAATGAGTTCCTAAGTGAGAAAAAAACTGCTTATTTCTAGTCCTGCTTAATGACATCACTTCCAGCCTGCAGCAAGGATCATGAATGCTATTCAGCCCACTGTATGAAATGGGTTTGACCCCCCTGATCTAGAGGAATCAGTGCTTCTGGTACTGATATTGGATGACAGTTTCTGGGCACTAGTCATGGGCTAGTTTGGCTAAGAACCAAGGCCCGGAAGGATCTGGCCTGCTTCCTGGCACATGAACCTCTCTGGCCACTGAGATGGTCAGGAGCCCTGCTCAGAGGACCAGCGGATTAGACAAGGCGGTACAAGGAAGGGCCTTCTCAACAGGGATGGGAACTCGAGTCTGGTGACTCGAGTCTGAGTCACAAAAACACGTGTTTTTTACTGACTCACGCAGACTCGAGTCACGTTGTCAATGATTCTGGCATTGGCTCAAGTGAGGCCACTGACTTGGTCCTGCGCATGCAGGGTTGAGTCTGTCTGTGTCTGGGTGTGCTGGCTTACCTTTCTTGTGGCGTGAAAGACCTTGTGGGGCCATCATTCAGAATGGGTGCGCAGCAGAGAAGTTCCAGCCAGGAGGTAGGGAAGGGGTCATGTTTTCCTTTTGCATTGAGCAGATGAGGGGGGGGGGAGCAGGCTCTCTTGTCCATCTCTGAAGGAACCAATGATCCTTGGAGGAAGGATGGGCAGTCTGATTTTTTTCTTTGGATGAGGTAGGGCAGGAGGAGGAGCCTAAGGGGGTTCTTGCCTTAGAATTGGCTGGAGAAGCCGAGGGAGGAGGAAAAAGGTGGTGGTGAAGCGGAGGGGGGGAGAGACAGTTCTTAGCAATCAAGCTTTCCAATCTCATGGCCTCAATACATTTGACATTTAGATCTTCCTCAATCGCAGAGATCAAGCTAGCATGGCCATTAGAGTGTGATAGAGGGGCTGCTACGGTTTCCTCTGCAGTTGCATGGCCGCATACACATTCACAGAGGTCTGGCAGGAGGGCAGGAGGTCTGGTCTAGAGGTTAGAGCCTCCGTTTGCCTGAAGATAACATCCGCAGGTCGCCAGTTCAAGGCCACCGGCACCGTGAACGGCGAGACCTTGAAGCAGCTGACAAGCTGAGCTGAGTTATTCCACCTGCTCTTTGGTGTGAGTGAAGAAGCGTCTTGGCTGCCCTCCATGTGAGAGATGAAGGAGCTGCTTGTCAGCTTTCGTGGGAGGAAACCAGAGGCCAGAATGTGATACCAGATCAGAAAGATCCATCTGAAATGTTGTGGTTCTTGAAAGATAGAACCTTTCTTCAATTGTAAAAATCCCTACAGGGATTTGGAACAGCCTGCCTTTGTAAACTGCCTTGAATAAAGCCTGAGGAGAAATCTGACGACCAAGAAAGGCGGTATATAAATACCTGTATTATTATTATTATTATTATTATTATTATTATTATTATTATTATTATTCACAGAGAGACAGAGACAGAGACAGAGACAGAGAGAGAAAGAGCCTTCTCATTTGCTTTCAACTTACCCGGAGATCACACTGGAGATGACAAAACTCATGGGCAGAATGAGGAAGAGGCAGGAGAAATAGATTGCCACCTGGATAAGGAAGTGGACAGCTGCCAGGAGCAACAGAACATTCAGGAGCCTCTCAAGGTTGGGAGGGATTTCTGCGTGGAGGAGGGCATCACCTGCTCCCTGGGCATGGTGAGGCTTTAGAAGCGGCTGCAGGAGCATCATGGAGTCACCTGCGAGGAATCAAAGGATGGAATGAGTTATGGGTGTTCAAGACAGAACTGCCAAGACCTTACCAGCGACACCCATGACAGCTTCCAGGTGACAGGACTGCGGTGCAGTCTATTTCTGTGGGGCTGCCTCTCAGAAGAGTTCAGAATGTTGTGGCTACTACCTTGTCTCCCAGAACTTGGTGCCTGGGCAGTTTAGGCCTGGGCTCGAAAGATCCGAGTTGGCTTCCAGTTGGTCTCTGGGCCCAGTTCAGAGTGCTGGTGCTTCCCTTTCAGTCCCTGACTCATCTGGGTCCAGTGGATTTGCAGGAGAGCCATCTCCCCTGTGAACCCCTTCCGAGGCTGCAGTCATCCCCAAAGACCACGGTGCCCTGTGTGTCTCCGCAGTCAGAAGCAAGACAAGGGGTGACTTGCTAAAGGACCTCTTCAGTGGCGGTGAAACTCTGAAACTTCCAGATGGTTTTCAGGGCTGGCCTACTTGTGAGGCCAACTGAGACGGTTGCCTCAGTTAGCAGCAGGCATCTACTCACGTCTATCGCTGCTCCTCCTGACTGAAGCAGGTTTACAAACCTTGCTGAAGAGGGAACATGGCTATAGCGTGGCTATTATGTGCTACCGTCTGCACCTGGCCTCTGCGTCGCAAACCTCCCCCATGAGGTTATTGGGCTGATAGCAGGTCACCTGTCCTAAGCCACCTAGCGAGCTCACCAAGGACTTCGACCCTGAATGCAGGTCTCTCTGGGGGGCAGCGGGAAGAGGGTTCTTGACCACATGGGCTCCTTGTGGGTTTCACAGAGGTACCTGGAGACCACTGGGGACACGGGATGCTGAACTGGACAGGCCTGTGGTCTACTCCAGCAGAGCTGCCCTTCTTTGATTGCATTCCTCTGAACGCAGGTGGACAACATTCGGTTGCCCACCTCTGGGCCCAGCTGTCTGTGACTTTGCAAGGGGCACAAGTTTAAAGAGTTACCTTTACATCCAGGCAATCCTTGACGATGGCGCATCTTTAAGGATGGCTGCAGCCCATCACCTCCCAACCTGGACAGATTTTTGGCACATAGCTGGTGCTCCCATTATGTTGGCACTGCAGACAGTGCTCCCTTCACTCACATGGATGCCTTTTCTCCTGCTCTTCCCCTGCCCGCCCACCACACACCTTCCCTGCCACCTGATATTAAAGCAGTTCCTGGTTTGCCCTGCACCTGGTGATATGCCTGGTGATGTCACAAAGAGCTCCAGCCTGCTTCATCTGCATACCAGCCAAGCTCAACCCTTCCGTCTTCCCTCCCTTCATCATCATCATCATCATCATCATCATCATCATCATCACCTGTTACTTGTGGCCACCATTTTCTTCTACTCCTGCACCTTTATTAGTTACCTGCCATGCAGGAGCAGAAGGAAATGGAGCTGTCCTTTATCTCCAGGTCCAGGAAAGCTTCATTTGCTACATTTCTTGCATGCTAGGCAGCTATTAAAGACACAGGCATAGAGCCAGTTAAGAGTTGGCAACCCTGTCCCTTAATTACATTTACTACCAATAATTAATTGTATTGATTAAAGACATTTTGAAGGCCAGGCCCAGAATGGTTGGCAACCTTCAGTCTCGAAAGACTCTGGTATAAGCCTACAGTACCCTGTATTCCCAGGTGGTCTCCCATCCAAGTACTAACCAGGCCTGACCCTATCTGGTGCACCCCATCAGCGTTCCAGAACAGCAGCATCAATTAGGGGTGCTGCAGAGCTAGATTATGATGCCATGTGTCTGCAAGCCCTTCCCAGGGAAGGCGGGACCCCCAGCCCTGCACCCCCCATCTTTTTCCACAGGTCCCTTCCCAGGCGCAGGCAGCTGAGGTGGATGCAAGGCCTCTGAGAGGAATTTTATCAGGGGGTACAAAGTTTCTTGTGGGCCTCATTCCAAATTGGGGGGGGCGAAACAGAGTGGGAGAGGGTGGTAAAGGGGTGGGCAGAACAGAGGCGGGGATAAGGAAAACAGGATGGGGGGTGGGTTGTGACAACTGGAATAGCTTTCAAAGCCCAGGTCTACCAGGCTTCCCCGAATGCAGAGCCCAGGTCTACCTGCTCACGTGGCGTCAACAGCTAGATGTAGTAATATGGAAAGCCAAATGTGCTCCGAGGTCTCTCTAAGTTTTGACGATCATCTAAGAATGATTTAGAAAATTAGCATCATCTTCTTGAGGCTCACACTAGAATGGAAAGTGTCCCGTGTGCACCAAAAGTTGCTTCTGCATCAGCTGTAGCCCCGCAGCTGGGTCCCTGAGCTCCTCTACACTCCTTCATGCTCGGTGGCTCCACAAGCCCAAGAGCTACTGCAGCAGGCCAGTTCCCTCTCAGATTTGACACCGTGTTAAGGAGTGTCGTGGGTGCATTCCTCGGCCTGGGGAATATGGCTTGCAACAACAACCACCAAGGTACGCCCATGTTATCACCCCAGCATCCTGTGCGGGCAGTGAGTCCGGGGAAGATCAGGAAATACAAGATCCCAGGAAAGATCTTGCATGGTTATGGTTAGAGCATGAACTGGCACCAAGCAGACCTGGGTTCAAATCCCTACTCAGCCAGAAGGCTCACTGGGGGACGGGGGGGGCCTGAATTAGTCCCTCCCTCTCAGCTTAGCCTAGGATGAGATGGGGGGGTAGAGCCTTCCGCACTGCCCATGCTCCTGGGATGAAGGACAGAATAAGAATGCAGGAAGTAAATCAGCCACACAAAATGTGTTCAAACTCACTCTTTAATGAGTTGTGGGTTCTCAGAGCATGGCTCCTCTTCCTCAAAGATGAAGGCCAAGGGCAGAAGGAGGAAGAAGTAGAAGAGGAAGATGGACGTGTAGGAGAGGAAGTACAGAAGCCCCACACAGACCGTGGCATCCAGGAGCTGTTCGAAGTGGTCGAATGCGTCCATGGCAAGAGCTGCAATGATGGCGCCAAGTGCCGCTGTCCCTGGAACTGGAGACAGGAGGAGGCTGGAGTGAGACCAGGAGAAGCTGGAGCTGCTGCTTAGCACCAACAGGAGGGCCAGGCAGGGCCAAGCAAGAGAGGAGTCACAGTTCAGTGGTGCCACTGCAGGCAGGGCCAGGCTGAAAACCCATTGCTTCCATCAGAGGAGCTCAGGTGGTGGCAGGACTGGCAAAGGGCCCAGCAGAACCCTTGGAGAGCTACGCAGGCTCTGTGCCCTGTACCCATAAACCTCAAGGCAGCTCCCAGAATACACATCTCATCCAGTGCAACACACCTTCTGACCTTCCTACTACGTACTGCAGCCAGGCATCTGAGTGGACAGTCCTGGGTCCAGGGACTGGACACAGGAAAGGCAGGTTTTGTCTCTAGAATATGATTCTGGGATGGCATCCCACAGCCTTCTGGGTCTGGATGCACGAGACCATCAGCCCACCCCAGATGTTTTCTAAGAGTTGCACATTGTTCCCAATTCACGGAAAAGCCCGGTGCTTAAAACAAGGACTGCACCACTAATCTGTGGGCTGTCTCTGGTCTCTAGGGATGCTCCAGGCCTTGAGGAGGACAACAAGCCACCTTCTAAGCACCACCTGCCCTCCGGGATCAGTGTTCAGCATCCCAGGCAGCAGGTCCAGCTTCTGGTTCCTCTCGAAGGAGCCTTCCTCTTCTCCAGCTATCTTACCTCTTGTGTCACCCAGCTGGTTCCCTGCTCTTCATCACCTCCTCCCCTCTCTTTGGTCTTGCAGGCTTTATTCTGTGGCCAGTGCTGGGACCTTCCCATAAGGATTGCCTGCTGGGTGGCTTGAAGTGGAGGAGAGTTCTGCTGCCATGGGCCAGGCTTCACTGAGTTGTGTTGGCTGCACTTGGGAGAGAAGACCCTGAGTTAAGACTCTTATCCAAGGGTCAAGAAGCCAAGTGAACAGCGGGGCACAGCAGCCATATTTGGGGGCACAAGGTGGACTGGCTCCCTTTCAGGGGCCCCTTCCCAATCCAGACCTCTGAGTTGTGACCTCGCTGGGTGAGGGTGCTTCTGATGTCATAAACTGGAGTGTTTGCAGGGCAACTTCCCTTGTGGCTTAACAGGGAGGCTGTTTTGTCAGGGCCTTGAACCAAGAATGGCATGGGCTGATTTGAGCTACAGAGACTTTGGCCCTGTGTGTTCAGGCCTCAGAGCCTGCCCTACTCAGGCTCAGACAAGACGAGGCCTAACGTAAGTGCTAGGAGCACGGTCTTCTGCCCTGGCATGACCCACTCAGATCTTGGACCACTGCCCTCTGGGACCCTGGGCTGGGCGTGCATGTGGACTGGATTTAATGTGACCATGTCACACGTGGCCAGGTAGACCTTGGCAGATCCAGTCAGTTCTCAGAGGCGGTTTGAGGAATGTAGGCCAGAGGTGCAATGTCAATGTCTGAGTGCATTCAGTGTCTACAAACAGGCTGTGGGAGGCCTGTATTGCCTCCCCCACCTCCCTGTGACGGCACAGTGGGTGCTTCCATGGTTACCATGCTTCTCTTCCTCAGAAGGGAAATGCACAATGCATTATCTTGAAAGCACTTTTCCCTGACACCCTTTTTTCAGCTGGTGCATGCAGCCCACTGCACTGTCTGTGTGCACTTTTTGATGTGCCACTTTCTCCCTGAGCTCCAGGATTCTCTTCTTCATGTCTGCATGAATTGTGCACCACAATGATGGGCTGCTCCTTCTGTCAGTCATAAAGTTGCCTGCATGCCTGCCTGTCTTCTGGGGGCGGTTTTTTCAGTGTTAAAAATGGTGAAAAGTTGTTTTAAGAAACTCAGAAACACTATTAAATGTCTGATGCTTTGGAGAAAACAAAGCAGGCTGCAGGGGAGGGCAAACAGGAAGAGGTCTTCGGCATACGTTTTGGAGGTGGTGGGAACAGAGCTCACCTTGAAGTAGTACCACCAAGACCCCCCCTCCTTGTTGCAGGCCTGTCCACCTGCAGTCAGAAAATGGTGGCACACCAAGGCACTGAACCCCAAGGTGTTGGCATTTCTGAAGCCAGATGCTGGCAGCTCGGCCCTAGTAAAGCCCTAGGAAGTTCCAGCTGTTGGACTTTCCTCACCTGCACATTCAATGTTTTCACCACTTGATGGCACCCTTGTCTTGATGATTGCTGCAGGACCCCATTGCATAAGAACATAAGAACAGCCCCACTGGATCAGGCCATAGGCCCATCTAGTCCAGCTTCCTGTATCTCACAGCAGCCCACCAAATGCCCCAGGGAGCACACCAGGTAACAAGAGACCTCATACTGGTGCCCTCCCTTGCATCTTGCATAGCCCATTTCTAAAATCAGGAGGTTGCACATACACATCATGGCTTGTAACCCGTAATGGATTTTTCCTCTAGAAACTTGTCCAATCCCCTTTTAAAGGTATTCAGGCCAGATGCCGTCACCAAATCCTGTGGCAAGGAGTTCCACAGACCGACCACACGCTGAGTAAAGAAATATTTTCTTTTGTCTGTTCTAACTCTCCCAACACTCAATTTGAGTGGATGTCCCTTGGTTCTGGTGTTATGTGAGAATGTATAGAGCATCTCCCTAGCCACTTTATCCTTCCCCTGCATAATTTTGTATGTCTCAATCATGTCCCCCCTCAGGCGCCTCTTTTCTAGGCTGAATAGGCCCAAATGCTGTAGCCTTTCCTCATAAGGAAGGTGCCCCAGCCCCGTAATCATCTTAGTTGCTCTCTTTTCCACCTTTTCCATTTCCACTATATCCTTTTTGAGATGCGTTGATGTCGAGGCGGGCGTAGCTCCTTATCTGGTTGTCCAGCGGAATGCAGCTTCATGGACACAGCCCACAACCTAGAGAGTACACAAACACGAGGAAATCCATCACCACTTCAGTCTGTATTTACAAATTTATAATCACAGCAGCAGCATAGCAAAGCTGGTTGGCCACCTTCAGTCTTGAAAGACTCTGGTATAAGCCTACAGCACCTGGTATTCCCAGGCGGTCTCCCATCCAAGTACTAACCAGGCCTGACCCTGCTTAGCTTCCGAGATCAGACGAGATTGGGCATGTGCAGGGTAATGCCCCAGGAAGCTCATAGCAAAGAGTAGACAGCAAATTCACAACACGCACGACCACCAACGACCCACACATGAGGGCTCTCACAGCCTCTTATAAAGCTCTGTGCACAAATCAGGATGGGTGGTGTCTCCTCCTCCTGCCACACCCTGTCTCATGATGCTAGCTCATCACCTGTTTCATCAGCTAGCTCACTTTACATCTGAGTCCTGGTGACTCAGCATACATTAGGCCCTACGTTATTCAGGCCTGCAAATTTAACCTGGGTTATGTTCTAACCCTGACAGGTGACCAGAACTGGACACAATACTCCAGGCGTGGCCTTACCATCAATTTGTACAACGGCATTATAATATTAGCCATTTGTTCTCAATACCCTTCCTAATGATCCCAAGCATAGAATGGCCTTCTTCACTGCCGCCGCACATTGGGTCGACACTTTCATCGACCTGTCCACCACCACCCCAAGATCTCTCTCCTGATCTGTCACAGACAGCTCAGAACCCATCAGCCTATATGTGAAGTTTTGATTTTTTGCCCCAATGTGCATGATTTTACACTTACTGACATTGAAACGCATCTGCCATTTTGCTGCCCATTCTGCCAGTTTGGAGAGATCCATCTGGAGCTCCTCACAATCACTTCTGGTCTTCACCACTCGGAAAAGTTTGGTGTCGTCTGCAAACTTAGCCACCTCACTGCTCAACCCTGTCTCCAGGTCATTTATGAAGAGGTTGAAAAGCACCGGTCCCAGGACAGATCCTTGGGGCACACGCTTTTCACCTCTCTCCATTGTGAAAATTGCCTGTTGACACCCACTCTGTTTCCTGGTCTTGAACCAGTTCTCAATCCATGAGAGGACCTGTCCTCTAATTCCCTGACTGTGGAGTTTTTTCAGTAGCCTTAGGTGAGGGACCGTGTCGAACGCCTTCTGAAAGTCCAGATACATAATCTCCACGGGTTCTCCCACATCCACAAGCCTGTTGACCTTTTCAAAGAATTCTATAACGTTCGTGAGGCAAGACTTACCCTTACAGAAGCCAGGCTGATTCTCCCTCAGCAACGCTTCTCCGTCTATGTGTTTTGAGATTCTATCTTTGATGAGGCATTCCACTACCTTACCCGGTATAGATGTTAGGCTGACTGGCCTATAGTTTCCCAGGTCCCCCAGATGATGTTATCTGAATGTCTGAATGCTGGAACCTGGAGAAAGGCTGCATTGGCTGATCTGCACAAATGGGCTGCCTGTGCAGCCTTTTCCCCTCATCTGCTGGCTGAGAGCTTGAACTGGAGGCTCTACAGGGATGGAATATGCGATCCTGCGCATGCCAAGCCTGTGCTCTGCCACTGAAGCACAATCCCTTCTCTGACAGCCTCTTTCTGAAACCCAGAAGCCGAGCCCAATCAGGTTTATTTCTGTGCAGAATAAAGAATCTTGTGTGGTTCCAAAGCTCGCCAGAGTCATCTTCAGCAATTGCCTTTGAGCTAATGAAAAGTTTCATCGCTACTCCGAGGAGGCTTCCCCCTCTCTGCACAGCAGCTAGCAGCCTCCCAGGGGCCTCGGAGCAGGAGTCGCAGCTTGTTTGGGCGGATGGCCCAGTGGTCAGGCACCGGTTGCCAGCGTGTTTGCTCTGGAGAGGATCCTGCAGCCTCGGACGCCTCCCTGGCTCAGTTGTGGCCCTGCAGTGGCTGAGAGGCTGGACCTTCTCCAAAAGGCATTTGGAGAAGTTCTCCAATCACTGACAACTGTCTGAGGCCAAGTAAGAAAAGTGGCAGCAGAGGTCAATGGCCAGCTTCAAGAGCATCCTCAGTTAATGGTTCCGTCCGAGAGTTAGTGGGGAATGAAAGGGATCTGAATGAGGCTACTTCTGCAAATCCCAGAGAAGGAGATTGCTCCCCTCATAGATGATATACATTATAAACTCTCAACTATATCCTGGATCAGACCTGCTAGCCCAGCCAGAGCACTCACAAGCAGGGTACACTAGAGAAAGCCTTCCAATTTTGCTTGTCCCCAGCATCTCCTAGCTAGAGGTAAACTGTCTGTCTGCATGGAGGTTCCATGTCATTATTATGACTCAGGTAGGCCTGTTGGGAAACCTCCTCCCTGATTTTTCAAATCTGGTTTTAAACACTTGAAGGAAATGACACTTTGGGGGTTAAAGGACCCCTTCTGCACCATGGTCCTGATCCAAATCTCAAGACCACAGCTACAGAAGAGTAAGGCACTCCTCTCACTAAACAATGACCCATTTTATGTCTTGTGTCACATAACCTATGTGGCCATCATCACACTGCTGCAGTATGTGAGGAAGGAACACAGTCGGGCCTTGCGGTATTTAGCAAGGCATCCTGTATCTTTGCCCAGAGCAAAATGTATGCGTGGCATCCTGGAAAACATTTAACTGATGGTTTATGATTCACAAGTCAAATGACTGGATACCAGTCATTATAAAAGACCCTGAGTCAGCTTGTTTGTTGCAAGCGGAGATTTGTTTGGATAACTTGTCCCTTAATGGGCAAGAACCCTATCTTGCTGCATTTGAGTGTAGAGGAGCCCTGACCTTGCCATCCATCAGTGTTGCTGGGCAGCTCAGAGTTCTAGTATTATGAGAACGGGATAAATATTTCTCTCTATGAGGGGGGTGGGAGGGACAGATGGTACCAAATTGGCTAATTTGCTTATCATCCTAGATTAGGGTCAACACTTTTTTTCTGTTAAAGCGCTTGTGCCATTAAGGGCTACAGGACAGGCAGAAATCCAACAGGACTTTTCCTAGCATGGAGATGGAGTGGTTTTTTTTTGGGGGGGGGGGAGCTGCAGCTATTGATTTTCTTACTGTTACGTAGCTATTAAGGGCAAAGAAGCCATACTGGGGGGAAGCAAGTGAGGAAGGGGAAACAAAACTATGATGAGAGGAACACTCACTTAGAGATTTAACAGGACGGGGTTGGTTTTGCTGCAGACTGTAATCTGCTTACATCAGGGTTGGGGGACAACCATTTCCAGTGCAAGAATGTGACCTTTGCTGCTTGAGACGAAGTAATCCTTGTGGGAAACAGCATCTGGTTCCTATTACCCAGAGTAACCAGCATCACTAAAACTGAAGTACCAACGATTGGGACAAATCAGTCATCATCAAGTCCTCTGGAGCAGTGCCCAGTACCCACAATTCCATGGGTTTCTCCCCCCAAGTGCCCATTTCTTTGTTATTCCTTTCACCAGACTGTCCCTTACAGCAGAGTTCAGTGAATCACTAGTGTCACTTACTGAGTAATAGCCACAAAATGCACCTTAATGAGTTAAGGAGTCCTTTAACTGCAGCGCAGTTTCAGCAAAGACACAGTGACTGTACGCATTCATATATTTTCGATAATTGTGCTTTTTGAATTTGTTGTTTAGCTTCATTAGATCATCTTGAGGAAAATGGCAAGATACATATTTAAAAAAAATCAATAAAATATGTTCAGCATAAGAACATAAGAACAGCCCCACTGGATCAGGCCATAGGCCCATCTAGTCCAGCTTCCTGTATCTCACAGCGGCCCACCAAATTCAGCGGCCCAGCAATTCTAGCTTTGACAGTGTTTTCTGTCCATTGACCTGGGACAAGTAGTATTCTATAGTTTTTTTTTATCCTTCTTTAATACTTCAAAAAAAAAAAAAAAAGTATGACACAGCCTCCCCTCCAATCACCCGGTAAGAAGTCTGATTTTGATGCTCAGTTCCATATCTTAGTAAAACTTCAGCTATTTTGCTCCTCTTGTCCCTTGACAGGACTGCCTCCTCTCCCAGCTCCAGATGTTTTTGAGTCTGCCCACCTGCCATCTGGATCGGAAGAAGAGCGCACTGAGCCACAGCCAACATCAGCATGTGAAATTATCAAATCCACTGCCTTTTGGTCTAGATAGGATATTAGAAGTGGAGCTGAGCGGGGCAGTTCCAGGTCTTTTAGCTTAGACATTACCAAGGCGGTTGAGGTCTCTCAGTAAATGACAGGCCATGTATAGCTTTTAAGTGACAGAGTACAGAGGGGTTCCAGCCGCTTTACCATTTGGGCTGAACCCTTAGCTACTGCATTTAATGGGGGGGGGAGCATGATTTAGCTCAAACTGGGGGTAGCTAAGGTTCAGGTGTGCATTTCCTTAAGGATCCTCCCTACCTTTTCTGCCAAAGTCTGAGCCTCAGAATTATTGTTTGCAGCAAAAAAAAACCTGCACAGAAAGCCCAGAAGATTCTGGGAAGAGCAAGCTGTGCTAAACAGTCCTGGGCTTTGATTTTCACATGCAAATTTGTCTCTTTGGGGGGGGGGGAGGAATTATACAAATGGCGTGTGATGTTGTTGCTTTGGATTTTAAGGCAGAGGAGCTGTACAGTCCTGCAGCGCGCCTCCAAGGATCAAGCCAGGGAAGGGTCTCTGGCCTCAGCAAGATCTTGGTGTCCACAAGCTACCACTTAACAAAAGCCAAGAGATCCTGTGTGTTGGTGAGGCCAGAGTGCTGACTGACTTAGGACCTGGATTCAAATTTTCCCACAGCCATGAAGCTCACCAGCTTACTTGGACCCAGTGGCATAGCTAGAGGGGGTGCAAAGTGCTACGTTTTGCAGAGAGCCTCACTGCAGCGTGTAGGTGGCCCCTCCCCTTCCCCTTCAGAGCCATTCCGGGCAGGGGAGCAAAATGGAGGCATTCGCCTTGACTACCCATACACTCCATCCTGCATTCACCTTCGTTTTGCTCTCCCTGCCCAGAACGGCTCTAAAGGGGAAGGCCTCTTGCATGCTGCAGTGAGACTCCCTGCAAAACTTGGTGCTTTGCACCCCCTCTAGCTATGCCACTGCTTGGGCCCAGCTACTTTCTCTCCGCTGACTTTCCTCACAAGGCTGTTGTGAGGATAAACCATGTATTTGTCTTTCAGAGGCCTCTAAGGCACCCCCTCAAAGTAATTGTATGGGTATACAGTGCATTGGGGTTGTTCAAAACGTGGAGGGTGTTATGGGGGGTATTAAAAATCCTTGTGCCCCTGGGTGCAAGATGCCTTAGCTACCTCTGGTTGACTTCACTGCAGCAGACCAGCTCTGCTATCTCTCTGGAGCTGCCCCCAGGGCTCCGCAAGAGGCTTTCCCCTCAGCTAGACAGGCCTTGCACAGCTTTCATTGCATCTGTACCAGTTTGTTCTGTGTTTGTTTTAAGCCCATGCTCCAGTACGCTTCCAGCCCGTGCCTTAAACTTGCTTCTGATTCCAGCCAGCAGAGGGCAACCGAAAGGCAAGCATTGTATGTGGTGTGCTGTGGGAGCCTTCCTTGCACATCAGCCTTGAACATGAAAAACCTCTTTAAAGCAAACCGCTTACAACAAAAATCAGGCCACTGGCAGCTCTTGGGGTGTCTGGAAAAACAAATCCTTGCGGCTCTGCCTTGGCTGCAGGAACAGTTCTGGGCCGTTGGATTGCCTTTCTCTGATTCAGGGTTTTCTGTGAGCTGTGGTTTTTCGTATTTGAAAACCAGCCAAGCCAGTTCTCAAAGTCTAATATCACCTCCATTCCCAACTTGCTAGAAAAGAAATCGAGGGTGAATTCGGGAGGTTTTAAGATGCAGGAAGCCGGAGCAAGGAGGGAAGCCTTCCAAAATAGCCAGAGTTGTATAAGGGGAGAGAAAAGGCTATTGTTTTGCATTGCAAAGGAGGGCAAGAAAACAGGAAAGCTCCACAGCAAATGAATTCCAGATGCCCTCTTTTTTTTATCTGCTCACATCCGCTTGGAGAAGAGCGGGAGTAACCCTCTCCTCTCCATAGAGCAGGCCGGACGACAGCTTCATCCACTCACAATGACATCCCAGTTCTTTGTGTTCTGCAGTATGCGTACCATCCAGCTGGCCAATAGATTCTCCAAAAATCTAGCCCTCTGTGTCAGCCATTCTGGACAGTCCAACAGGACATCTAAACTGAGCCACTTTCTCTGGCTTTGAAGTAGTGCACTCCCAGAAGACCAGAGTGGACTATAGTTCTCCCCCCCCCCAAAAAAAAAATCCCATAAAATTATAGTATACTGAGCCACAAAACTCACTAACAAATGCAGGCTGTTTATCTGATAAAACGCATTAGTCATGTTCTCTCCAGAGCAATGTGCAAGCCAGAGGTCATGACATGAAACATTATCATTGGGTGAAACAACCATGAAAAAAGAAAGCTGTCCTACTAAATGCCATGGCTGTAGCCACAGTTATTGCAAGTCTAGGACCAGCATTCTGAGCTGAATGTAAGTGCTCGTATTAGACCATCTGCAGATGAGAAATGCCTTCCTTGGTAAGAGCATCTTGAGGCCTAAATGGAGTCAGAGAAGTTAGCAGTTGGTTCTCTTTTTGGCATGTGTAGATCTCACCACTGAGAAGGCCACGTGCCGGAGCAGCAGATCTCCCCTGGGCAACAAGTGATTGAGGAGCAGGATCTCTCCTGCCATTCAAAGCAAGTGGATGCTATATTTTGCAAGAACTTGATAGTGTTTTTCTCTCTCTCTGTGCCTGCACCTGGTCCTCACAGCTTGCCCCACTATCCAGTAGGCTGCGTTCAGATTTAGCAGAGTGCCTCTTAACTGCAAAGCAGTGGGGTCTTCAAAGGGGCTTGGACTTGATCACCCACAACTCAGGTTCTGTACGTCTTGGAGCGCAACTGAGATGTCTTGCAAAATGCTTTGCTCTGATCAGACAAGCTCAGTTCTTGCCTTCAGTGGACATATTAACGGCATTTAGGAAACCCCAGTAAAGGTCAGGCTGACACATGGAATGCAGGGTGGCCCCAGCCATGACTAAATGGGTTGAACACAAGAAAAGAACTTCCCCCCACCCTGGAACTAACCCCAAAGCCCCAAAGATTAGCCACCTGGAAGACTGGATTGTATCCTTTTCTATACGTTTCAGAAAAGTTGTATTAGTGTTTTTCGCATGTTGCAAATATAAATGTCAACCCTGAAGTGTTGACATTATATATTCCAATAATCTCCAAGTGTCCATTCAAACATGGGTTAACAAACTGGAGTTAACCCCTTGGCTTCAGGGGGTCCGTGAACCAGGAGCAAAAACTTCTGTGAGTTGATGTGCATTTTTCTTTGGAAGGGGTTCATGGTTTTCATCTGATTCTCAAAGGGGCCAATGACCCCAAAAAGGTTAAAAGCCATTGCATTCAAATAATGCATTTAACTTCTCATGGGAGTGAGCTGGCTCCAGTCACCTGCTGAACCAATATCCTGACCCACCAAGCAAAATGACCTAGTGAGTGTAATGAAAATGTACATCATAAAATGTGAGGTGTCTACACGGTTTAAATTGATGGCTGATTTGGCTAAATTTTGCAGGACTGAGAATTTTCTCATGCTTTGGCCAGGTTCCAAAAAAACTTGTGAACACATGCAAAACATCTCTGTGTGCATAGGAAGGGGGGCTGGCTCCCCTCTCCCCGTGGAAGCCCCTCATGTTTCACAGAGGGCCCCTGACTTTGAGAGGAGGCTCGGGGGAGCTCCAGGAGCACTGGGGACATTGCTGCTAGGAGAGAGAAGCTCAGTTCCCCTGGCTCCCAGAAGAAACTGAACGCAGTGCTTGGACAACCATCCAAAATGTAAAATGATGGAGGCGTTTCATTTGGGAACTGGTGTAGCACACCGTGGTGAAGTGCCCCCTTTGCCAATGAGGAGGTCCCTGGCATGCATCTAGGGCCCTCAGCAAGCCCCAGTCACTCAGCCTTCCCCCCCCCCCAACCAATAAGAGGATAATAATTCTCTCCTGCACTAGAGGGTCATTGCAAGACAATGCCTGAATGCTCCAAAAGGCCACAGAAGCATGACAGTTACTGTCTTTAATTTTGGGGGTGGCTGGTGTTTGTATTATCCTGCATGTCCTTTTGTCCTGTCAGTGGAAAACTTCAGCAAAACACAGAAGAGAGTGAAAGATAAAACATTTCTGAAGAAAAGCTTGCATTTAATTTAAAAAAAAAAAAAAAATTTTTGTCCCTTGTCCAGCTGGTCTCATCTGTTGCAGTGTGGGTGGATTCTGGGACAGACTTGATGAACTGTGTATAAGGTGTCCCTGCCCAGAATGCTGATCTCAGAGAGTGCATGAGGGCTCACTGTTGGTAGCCAACAGTGCTAGGGAGGGAGAGGTTTCCCCATCAGACACAGCCCTTGGCCTGGAATTAATGTCACTTGGAACCCGGTGCATTAAGCAAACCACACAACCCAGAGACTACAGTCTGCTGGTCCTCTCTGTGCGCAGGGGTGCCACGTTGTTCCATTTGGACCTCAACCAGAAATATGCCATCAATCTGGTACCACAGGCCCAAATCTGGGAGAGAGAGGCCAGATGTGTCTGCGGACTCCACTCTTCCACACCCAAGTCCACAGAAATAATGACCGTTGACGAAGACTGTTGCAGGCCCCTCAGTTGTTCACTGATAAAATGTCTGAGGTTGCCACAGCCCTGCCCTCATAGCAAGATTTACTTTCTGAGCACACACATCCCCCACACACACTGTTGCACAATGGAGAAGGCTCTACTCTGCTGTTTTCATTTACTTTGCAAACTAATTCTTTGCAAAATAATGTCCTGCACTTTTGAAAGCCAAAGGACAGCTTGTTCGTGTGCTAGTCTGTCATCAGCAGTCCCAAAGGAACTTCACCAGGATCTGAAATGGTAGGTTGTGTGTGAGCCATCTGATGCCTTAATGTGAACACATGTGTACTACCATGCTTGGGAACTAGACACAATACTTCCAGGAACTTCCAGGCATCCTGGAGACCTGGGTAAAACTCCGATGAATTACAGTTCTAGGACTAGCATCGTTCAACATGGGACTTCTTTTTCATGCAAAAATTCCTGGGTGACCTTGAGCCAGTCACCCTCTTTCAACCTACCTCACAGGGTTGTTGTGAGGACAAAAGGAACCATATGCACCACCCTGAGCAACCTGGACGAAGGGTGGTATATCTTCATCTTGGCAACCTGCAGTCTCGAAAGATTCTGGTATCGCGCTCTGAATGGTGGTTCTGGAACAGCGTCTAGTGTGGCTGAAAAGGCCGATTCGGGAGTGACAATCCCTTCCACACTGGGAGCAAGTGCAGTCTGTCCCTGGTCTGTCTCCCTGGCTATGGGCCTTCCTTCTTATCACTGTAATAAATAAACAAAATGTTCAGAAGAATATAAACGGAACTTGAAAGCAACATTTAAATAGCGGTAATATTTGTTTATATTCCACCTTTCTCCCCGATGGGCACCCAAGGCGGCTCACACCACAAATAAAATAAATATATACAGGAAATACATAAAACTGTAAAATATATAAATATAATGAAAAAAAATAGGAGAAAATGGATAGGGCCTAATTGTCTGCAGGAGAAGGTGTTGCAATGAGAACCACTTCAAGGAAATCTGCCAAAAAGTACACATTTCCAGAGAAAATGGGAACCAGCCAAGGTGAAGCAGAAGGTTTTGGTGGGTCACAGCTATTCCTGACAATGCGGTACATGTATGGAAAGAGCATGGAATGCAAGAGAGGAGGGATTGTTATAAAGGAGAGGGGGCAGCATCCCAAAGTGCAAGGAGAGAAGGAAGGAGGGAGCGGAGAGGCAGAAGCAAGCAGAGGCTGGGAGCTGCAAAGAATCTCTAGCTCTTGACTTGCCGTTCCAAAATGCTTGGTTTCTCTCTGGCTCTCCTGGTCCTGTTTCATGCAGCCTGGGACCCCTGTGTGGACGGGGCAGCCCGCACTGTGACCCCCAGTCTGGTGCAGAAGAAACCTGGCACTGTGGCTAGCCAGGTGACAGTGACGCCCAGTCCAACATCCACCTCACCTTCCACCTCCAGAACGAAGCAGGCAGCAGAGGCAACCAGCTCAAGGCCAACGTCACCTGCCAGCCTCAAGACTACTACAGTGCCCTATGGCAGGAAGGACTGGGGAGAGTCCCTTTCCACAAGCGAGACCAAGAGGGTGACAGACTCCACGGAGAAGGCAATGGATAAGGCAATGGATAAGAAAGGTACAAACGTAGGCACCAACCAAAGCCTTTGATCGCTGGGGCTCTGAGGGCATCCACCACACTTTTGTAACACTGAGAGTGGTGTCTGTGGCAGGGGAACATTTGTTAAGTATTAAATGTATAACCATAAATGTGTAAAGCCCTGCCGGAGCAATGCATGGCAAAAATTTTGCAGTGGCATTAATATTTTCAAAATAAGCTCTCAGGTGGATGTAGCTTCTCTTTTCAAGGATTTACAGAATCAAAGCCGACTTTACTGTTCCCAAAGAAGAAACAAGCAACTGAAATTCAGCTTTCTGAAATTATTATCCCTCCACAAAGCCCTGCCTTGCACTGTGAATGTGGAGGAAACCCCCAGTTAAATAAACCCCATTGGCAAGTGGCAACCTACACGTGCGTTACATGTGCTGGACATTGTCTGCATGTGCTGCTTTGTCACCCCATGGATGGCAGGCTTCCCCACCCAGGAGGGCACACATCTGTGGGGCAATTCAGGTGCTACCGATATACAATCTTGAGTATTAATCTCTGTGTTGGAAACCAGGAAGCCCGAAAGGGCTGGGCACCCTTGGGGGGCTTTCCCAAGCATGTGCTTGCGGTTAGGAATGGTCTTTCTCTTGGCTTGCCTTGTGTGGAAGAGCACCTCCCCTCTGTTCTGCCCTCAGTGGGGCCCATCAAGACCCTGTCTGAACGATACACTCACCTTGCAGTTAGCTGAACATTCACATGATATTTTGGCTTCTTCAGCTGTATTCTGGCAGGACACTCACTGCAGGAATTCACCTCAAGATAGCTGTGATTTTGCCGGAGCATTTTTGGAACGTCCGATGCTTGCATCGCTTAGACCTGGTTCTGCTGTAGCAGCCCTTGTGTCAGGCGGAGTGTCACCTGTCGCTCATGTCCCATGACAATCTTCTTCTGATGCCCGCACATCTCCTCTTTCATTTTCTGCGCTGTTATTTCTGAGCTGCTAGACACAGCCGAATTCTTTGTGGTGCAAAGTGTGCAAACTGGCTGCTTTCTGACACCCGCATGTTTCATACATGGGGCTGATGTGTGTTTCCACTTTGTAGTACTAAATTGTGATCTAGGCTGTGGCAGTGAGTCATGTATGGCTGAGCTCTGGCACATACTGTGCTTGGAGCTGTACTCGTCTGTTGTGAGCATTGTTGTCTATGTGCTGTGTGCATATTGTGTTACTGTGGTGTTTGGGGTTGCTCTACATGCTGCCTGCTTTGCAGCTGCAGACTATTTGTTGTGCGCAGAATGCTTTTGGAGCGCTGAAGTGAGATTGGTGTTCTGATACCAGCCTAGGCCACAGACCTGTTGATTATGCAGTCACAAACTTGGTGCAAGCAGTTCCAGTCCCCTGGTGTCCCAGATCCTGGAAGTCTCCTGCAGCTGCAGCTGCCTGCAACCATGTCGCATGAACAGAGATGCTGGCACATGTGTGCTGACCCTCATAGGCTTGGATTCTGGAGGGATGTCACCCACCTTCACACATGCACATTGTTCTCCTTCCCAGTCAGGCTCCTTCCTTTTGCTTTACTTGCAGAAGAGTATTCCTTTCCTAGAAAGGCATTCCCTTCTGGCAGGCCAGCGCACTCTCTTCCAGGCTCCCACGCTGCGCCTGGTGCTCCAGATTCTTGCTGGCTCGTTCTGCAGCTTCAGCTTCCCGCTCAGCTCAGCCAAGGGAGGAAGGTGGCTGATGGATCCAGGCCAAGGCAGGCCAGCACAGAGCAATCACTGTGACTATTGGTGGGAGGGGAGGTGAGACCCTCCAGGTTCCTTCATTTCACATCACACTGCTCCTCTGTGGCTGCAGAGAGACCCACAAGAAGAAGCTGTTTCATTCACGTGCGGGGAGGGGGGGGGAAGCTGCCAAAGGGGACTTTCTCAAGGGCTGCTTCCCACCTTGCAAACATGGCTCTCTGTGCAAAAACCGACCGGTGACACCTTTGTGTGCCATATTTTGGCATGTGGGTTTTTCATACAGAGACTTAAAAAAGCCATGTGTGCATCATCCCATGTTGCTAATTCTATGCACAAGGTGCACATTAGAATGTGTTTCCTGCAATCCAGCGTCCTGGAGGTTACTTGCAAGTTCTGGAACTGGATCTGGGAACAGGAGCTCTGGACCAGAAGATGCTGCTCTGTTGATGAGGCAGATGCGCTCATCTCTTTGATAGGGCAAAGCTCTATCTCAAAGTTCTTTCAGGAACTTCATATTGTTTGCCAGTCACAGGATCTGAGGTTGCACATCCCTTCCTCACCAGAAGAGAGCAAATTTCTCCCCAGACTGACTCACTTTCAGTATCAAAGCCAGGCAGAAAGCAAATTGCTTAAAGCAACAGAGTACAGCAAAGTACAGTGAGGGAGAGGGCAGGTTTCTCCCACCAACACTTCTTTTCATCTCAAGATTAGACCCCCACCTCCTGTGCTTTCTACAGGAGTGAAGCAGACCAATGGACAGCTATCCCTTGGCATCTTGTTTGGTCCATACAAGTGTTAGCAAATATCTTGGACTGGTGGAGAGCAGGCACACTTTTGTATAAGACGGTCTCATCCAGTACTGACCAAACTATCCTTACATGACATCACATTTCGAAAGCTGAAGCCTCTTCCCTTGTTGAAGGAAAGAAAATATTTCAAAAACATTTCGAAAGCTGAAGTCTCTTTCCTTGTTGAAGGGAAGAAAATATTTCTTTACTCAGCGAGTGGTTGGTCTGTGGAACTCCTTGCTGCAGGATATGGTGATGGCGTCTGGTCTGGACGCCTTTAAAAGGGGATTGGACAAGTTTCTGGAGGAAAAATCCATTACGGGTTACAAGCCATGATGTGCATGTGCAACCTCCTGATTTTAGAAATGGGCTATGTCAGAATGCCAGATGTAAGGGAGGGCACCAGGATGAGGTCTCTTGTTATCTGGTGTGCTCCCTGGGGCATTTGGTGGGCTGCTGTGAGATACAGGAAGCTGGACTAGATGGGCCTGTGGCCTGATCCAGCGGGGCTCTTCTTATGTCCTTATGTTCAGCTGACAAGGGAGGGCACCAGGATGCAGGTCTCTTGTTATCAGGTGTACTCCCTGGGGCATTTGGTGGGCCGCTGTGAGATACAGGAAGCTGGACTAGATGGGCCTATGGCCTGATCCAGTGGGGCTGTTCTTATGTTCCCAAACACTCCCCATGAATCATTGGAGTAGCATCCTTGAAGTTCAGCTGTTTCCCAAGAATTCTTAGCCAGCTTCTCAACCAGCAATTTCACTGCCTCTAACCAAGGCAGTTCCTGGAAGCGGTCATTAAGGCCATCTCTCTTAACAGCCGAAGACAAGTCTTAATTAAGCTCTGAATATAAGGCGAGAGGCAGTGGCATCCCAGTTGTCATTGTCCTGTCCACAGGCAAGCTGACAAACTCCTGGCTTTGGGTCTGACTCCTGTAGGTCATGAGGAGGTCCCATCTACTATCACATACAGCATGAACATTTGGGAGTTAGATAGAAGCCCAGAGCACATTCTTCTTCGTGCCTGCCAGCTGCATCCTCTCTGCACCCCCAGCCAAGCACCTGCTGGTCCTTCCAATGCAGTTCCTGCCCCCTCCCTGGCTTGTGGCTGAGCAGAGCACCTACAGCACAGAGGTCAACACAGGCTTCTGGCCTTGTTGCGATTACTCCTGCAATTCTTGCCACCCCTCCCCCTTTGCATATGAACCATCCAACCATCACCCCGAGGAGCACCAGGGTGACCAACTGTGTATGGTTTTGCTTTCCTTCAGCCGTGAAAAAATCTGTCCGCCTGAAAGTCATCAAGAAGAAGGTCTTGAAGAAGAAAGGAAAGCCTTCCGTTCAAGAGACGGCTGCAAAAGAGAAGTCACGTACGTGCCAGGTTCCCACTAGTTGAAACTGGTGTTGCAAGTGCAATCCTATTGAAGGATGGTGCAGGTGGAGCATGCATTCTGCTCATAACTAGACCAGGGCGTGTGGGCAGAAGATAGGCAACCAAATCAATTGGCCCCACAGGATTGTCTTTGTGTACATTGGCCCTCACTTGGTGCTGGAAGGAGCTTTCCGCCCAGGAGAAATAGCCATTATAGGGGATTCCAGTCCAAACTGGGACCGTGGCCCAGGGCAGAGGCGTACCGAGAGGGGGAGCAAAGCATCATTGGGACGCCAGCATTTGCCTCCATTTGCTCCCCCTGCCCGGAATGGCTTCGAAGGGGAGTTTGCACACTACGGTTAGCCCCCTGCAAAACTTAGCACTTTGCACCCTCTCTAGCTATGCCACTGGCCCAAGGGAAAGAGTTAAAGCCCCTTCCCACAAGCTAGGGTCCCGATGATGACAGCTCTTCCCTGTGGCTGCTCTTGAAAGACTATGAACCATGTGTGACTGTTTGCGCCTCCTTAGGCACTAGCAGGCATAGCACCCAGACAGCAGGTTTCTGCCTTTAACCATGCAAGCTCATATTTTTGGACCAGGTCACAACCCCACTTCAGAGTGTGATAGCCACGTAGAAACTTCTCCATGTGCCCCCACCCAGTCAGTGGCCTGTAACATGTAAACCTCATCATGTGCAGGATTCAGCTTCTGCTTCTGCATCATGTGCAGTTGCTGCTGCTGGTGTGCCGCAGCAGCAACTGTTACCCTGCACATGCCTGATCTCAAAAGCTAAGCAGGGTCAGGCTTGGTTAGTACTTAGATGGGAGACCGCCTGGGAATACCGGGTGCTGTAGGCTTATACCATAGTCTTTTGAGACTGAAGGTTGCCAACCAGTATGTAGTTGATGGAGCCCAGTACCCCATGCAATGTCTATATCTCACACAGGCAGTAAATGCTCCCACCAGCACATGTTCTGTGCACATCCCTGCAAAACAGCCCTCATGTTCAGACAAACTGGCAGTGCAGTGCCCTGGATTTTTTAAAAGATGCTTACTTAAATGGGGCCCTGGATCTCCTCACTTTGGGCTCCCTTTGGTTATTCTTGGAAAGCCAGCTGTTATTTTTCCTTGGGCACTGGAGATTTAACGAGGCCTTGACAGGAGCTTTGTGTTCAGGCAAAATATTGAAGAGGACCCCTCCCCCCAGCATAGCTTCATTAAGGGGAAATTTTTTCTGCTCAACCAGAAGCAAAGAGAAAGGCATAATTCACACTCCTCCCCCCCCCCCCCAAAATAACAACAGTGTTTCTGAACTCCACTATAAGGTCAGAGGCAGGGTGGAAATTCACTGGGTCTCCACCCTTTGGAAGTGTGGTCCCACCTATGGGGGGGGGGGGCTCCAAGTTTGTTCAAAGACTGACAAAAAAGAGGATAAACTTGGCCGCATAACAGTCTCCTTAACAAGTGATTGGTACACTAATTGAAAACCCATGAGTGCAGGTGACAGAATCTGTGGCATGAAGAACTAGTGGCAAGCTCGGAGCACGCACACATCCTTACACATGACATTCTCAGAAGCCACAGAAGGGGCACTTCGGAAGGGAGATGTTTGGGGAAGGAGGAAGCTGCTTACTGGAAAATGGAAAAGGTGCAAAAGAGGGCAACTAAGATGATTGCTGGGCTGCGGCACCTTCCTTATGAGGAAAGGCTACGGCGTTTGGGCCTCTTCAGCCTAGAAAGGAGACGCCTGAGGGGGGACATGATTGAGACATACAAAATTATGCATGGGAAGGATAAAGTGGATAGAGAGATGATCTTTACACTCTCACATAACACCAGAACCAGGGGACATCCACTCAAATTGAGTGTTGGGAGAGTTAGGACAGACAAAAGAAAATATTTCTTTACTCAGCGTGTGGTTGGTCTGTGGAACTCCTTGCCACAGGATGTGGTGATGGCGTCTGGCCTGGACACCATTCAAAGGGGATTGGACAAGTTTCTGGAGGAAAAATCCATTACGGGTTACAAGCCATGATGTGCATGTGCAACCTCCTGATTTTAGAAACGGGCTATGTCAGAATGCCAGATGCAAGGGAGGGCACCAGGATGCAGGTCTCTTGTTATCTGGTGTGCTCCCTGGGGCAGTTGGTGGGCCGCTGTGAGATACAGGAAGCTGGACTAGATGTGCCTATGGCCTGATCCAGAGGGGCTGTTCTTATGCTATCGGGATCAGGTTTTTGTGCAACCCTGAAATGGTGGTGGGCACTTTGCCTTCATATGCACCCCAGATATACCATTACTAGCTCAAGACTGAAGTGAACACACTCCCAATAAGATTTCTAATGCTGATAATATCCATTGGGGAAACAGAACACGTACACTCCATTTCCATCCCAATTCCCACAAACATATTTGCAAAACCAGATTCTGCATCTGCCACCAAAATTAAATCCACGTTATGCAACAAATTGTATGTCTGGAAACAATCATGCAGATTTAAGTCTCCCTGCCAGACTGGATTTTTTTTTTAAATCTGGGGGGGCTTCCATGCCTTTAAACAGCGAAACAGGCACAAAGTCAGCAGGTGAAGCTTTTCCTGGTATAGAGAAGTAGCGATGGGAAAGGCTTCACTAATCCAAATGAATGCAGGTTGCACCGCTTTTGAAGCAGAGGAGCCCTGCCAGAAAAAAGTTGGCCTCTTTGCAGTCTAAATTTGCTTGTTCAGCCTGATTCCTGCAGTGGCTGCAGAAAGGGATTAAAGGGCCCTCCAAGGAGTGGGTCTCCTGCTTCTCGGGGGCTCTGGCTGGAATTCTCATCATGTTCAATTCTGGGGCTTTGACTCATGCAAGAAACAGCTGTGGTCTGAGCTTCCCAGGATGATTGCAGGCACCCCTTCCTGCTCAGCTTCCTACATTTGAGCTTCGGGTTTGTCTCCGTTTGTCAAGAAATGTTATTTGTCCATCTCAACCCAAAGCCCTCCCTCTCCCCACGCCTCAGGGTGAACGAGAATGCAAAAAATGGTGCGCTAGACCAGAGCAAAGGGCCGTCTAGTTCTGCACTCTGTTTCCCACACGCTCCTGGGAAACTCACCAGCCAGACAGCGAAAGTTGTCCTCCCCTGCATTTCCCCCCCAGCAGTGGGATTCAGAGGTACACAGAGAGGGTCGTTCCAGAGAGGAAGTGTGTGTACATATTTGGTTGGACTGATTTTGCCTTTCCCTCTCAACGCAGAATGCCCTCCGCTAGGACTAGAATCTTTGAGAGTTCGGGACTCTCAGCTGCGAGCCTCTAGCACCAAGCGCTATGGCCTCGGAGCCCACCGCGGGCGCCTCAATATTCAGGTGAAGCTTCCAGAATGCTCATCCACCAAGCAGGGACCAGGTGTCTGCTTGTGACACAGGTGCAGTTCTGGGTGATGCAGGTTAAGGACCTGCACTATGTTTAAATACACTCCTTGCTCCACGAGAACTTTCTTTGCAATGGATGGGGGTTTCCTTGCTCTGTGGTTGTGAACCAGCCTTTCTGCTACCATGTAACTTCAGGCTACTTCATGCTGCTGCAATGTCCTCCGCCAAGCTACCAGGGCGCACTTCTTTGGATTGTGCTGCTACAATGACGACAGTGTTAATTACTGTTATTTCAAACAACCATTTGGAATGGCATCGCCTAAGGAGCCCTCTGCTACTCTTGTCCCAATTCTCAGCACATGTTTGATGGTTGGCCCTCCCCCATCCTCAGGCCACTACTCACTTCTCCTTGGCCAGATGCAAGGGAGGGCACCAGGATGAGGTCTCTTGTTATCTGGTGTGCTCCCTGGGGCATTTGGTGGGCCGCTGTGAGATACAGGAAGCTGGACTTGATGGGCCTATGGCCTGATCCAGTGGGGCTGTTCTGATGTTCTTATGTTCTCCTTCTGCTTTCCTCTGCTCCAGTCCGGCATCCATGATGGCGACTTCTATGATGGTGGCTGGTGTGCTGGGCACAAGGACAAGAACCAGTGGTTAGAGATGGATGCCAAGCGACCAACACGCTTCACTGGAATCATCACGCAAGGGCTGAACTCCATATGGACGTGAGCATCAGGGAGAGGCGGGGGGGGGGAGTAAGAGGACTGCACTGGGCTGTAAAGCACAATATGGGCAAGGATGTATACACTTAGCCCTGACAAAAGAAAATCAAGACTCTTCATCCTGATGGTCTGTGGTCTGTCTAAATTTTGTAGCCTCTGAATTCCTGACTGGCTTCCCCACTCAGTATCTCCTGGCTTGTGAAAAGTTTGTTGCCCACTCACTTTCAGGCCATGATCATCCATGACTACTAGTAATTTGGGTTTAAAAGAAGAAGAAGCTGGGGTCCTCAGGATATTGAATTCTGCTCCCAATGCTGGATGAAATTGACTCTCTCACACACTATCCAAATTCACACTCACCCAGTTCAAATGTTCTCTCCCTCTGTTGCATATCCCCCATCCCAGCAGAAATGGGAGAAACCTTTGGAGAAGGAGATGGCAAAACACATAAGGTCTCTTCCCGTCCCTTCCTTTCTCATTCTCGTTGCTCATTCTGATGTTCTGCCTTCTTTCCTTCCACCAGCTATGACTGGGTGACCTCGTATAAGATCCAGTTCAGCAATGACACTCACACCTGGCACCCATGCAAGAACGGGAGTGAGGAGGTGGTGAGTATGGAGGGGGGGCACAGCACTGAGAAGCTGGTCTTACAAGCACTTGAGATATTGCCTTACATAACCATTTGTAGCCTTACAAATTCTGCACCAGAGATGCAAATTCTGTGATCAGAATAACGTATGCATATTAACTGTATCATATTCTTCCAATGAGGCAGCCAACATGTTTCCCCCTCCCCACCTTATCCTCACACCAACCCAGTGGTGGCTGTGGCCACTGTGGTGCCTGGCGACACACCCAGAGGTGCCACCTCCTTCTAAGGCCTCCAGAGGGACTTAAAGTGTCACTTCCCATTTTCAGCCCAAACCCGGAAGTGCTGTTTTAAGGCCCTCTGGAGACCTTAGAAGGGGGCAGCAGCAGGCAGTCCTTGGGGCAACGTGGTTGGGAAGGCGGCAACGCCCCCCCAGCCATGCCACCCAGCGTCACTTGCACCTGTGGACCCCTCCTCAGGCACACCACTGCACCAACCATTTGAGGTAGGTGGGACTGAATGAAAATAAAATGACCGGTCCTCAGAGCCAGCCTGCCCATGAGGGCGACTTGGTTAGTTTCCCCGGTCAAAATTCAACATGCTCACCATTACACTGCACTTAGACTTGCCTGATCCTCGAGTGCTACTGTAAAAGGTAATAAAAAAGAAAATATTTGAGACAGCCTTTCTTGTTCATTAAAATGTCACCAGGAACTACCCGTATATTTTCAGACTTCTCTTGGCTGCCATAAGGGCTAGAATCTTGTTATTTTAAAATAAATTGAAATGAAAGCAGGGATTGTTAGGCTCTCACATTCGGTGCTCTATATCAGGTGCTGGCATTCTCTCCAAGGTTGGGAATGAATGTAGCCTGAAGGGTTCGTTTTGATTTCAGTCGTGGCCCTTTCACACTTCCCCCTTTCCTGGCTGCTGCGCCTCTCTTAATAAGAAAAGGACAGCCTTGCAACTGAGTTGGGTCCTGGCACCAGAGCACAGGCAGAGATCCAGGTCTGGGATTTGGGCCATAAGGACATGCCAAGCAAACCAAGCAGGGTTCAGCTGCTTGCTGCAGCCCCCTGCCAAGAGCAACGGGTGCCTGACTGCTTACTTTTATGGGCTCTGTTCTCTCTGCCCCAGAGAGTGGCAGCCAGCAGTGGCCTTGGATGCCTTCAATCCCCGAGGGAGGAAATGGGCGCCAGCCTTGATCTCCTGTGACAAGCCCCCCAGCGCCCCACTTCTCAGTCTTGCTTAGGGCTTCCACGAGGGCTGGGCAGCACAACTAGTGACCAAATGCACACAGTGCAGCCACAGCCCCACGTGGCTGTGCTCTCCCCAGTTCCCTGAGAACTCGTGCATGGAAAGCGCCCTACAGGTAGACCACAGCTGCGATACAAGGACATCTGCAAGAGGGATCTGAAGGCCTTAGGAGTGGACCTCAACAAGTGGGAAACCCTGGCCTCTGAGCGGCCTGCTTGGAGGCAGGATGTGCAGCATGGCCGTTCCCAGTTTGAAGAGACACTTGGCCAACAGTCTGAGGCTAAGAGGCAAAGAAGGAAGGCCCATAGCCAGGGAGACAGACCAGGGACAGACTGCACTTGCTCCCAGTGTGGAAGGGATTGTCACTCCCGAATCGGCCATTTCAGCCACACTAGACCCTGTGCCAGAACCACCTTTCAGAGCGCGATACCAGAGTCTTTCGAGACTGAAGGTTGCCAATACAAGAAGGGCCAGAGCAGCATGCCCCGGCATGGTTTCCTTGTAGATGAGAGCGCAGCACCCGAGGAGAGCCGCATTTGTGTGTAGCATTTGTCTGACTTAAAAGTGTAGAATATCAATGGAGGCCAAGGGCAGGGTACACCCCAAACCAGACCCCCAATGATCACCTGTAGGGCGAGCGAGGTGCCGTCAGCCTTTCAGTCAACTCACAGTTCTCTCTCTGTTTTTCCCTGTCACTGCCAAACTGCTAGGTAAGCTTTGATCAGGGTGGCCTCCTCGTCCTGGTCCCTCAGCAGAAGGCACCTGACACCAGCTGCCCAAGGAATCGTTTTCGCTGGATTCAGACTGACCCTCTCATTGCAGATCTTTCCTGGAAACAAAGACCCAGAGACTCCGGTCCTCGGCCTGTTCCCGGTCCCAGTGGTGGCTCGCTACATCCGCATCAATCCTCAGACGTGGTTCGAGAACGGGACCATCTGCCTGAGGATGGAGGTGCTGGGTTGCCCCTTGCCAGGTAAGGAGAGCTCTGTGGTTGAGCCTCAGGGGCAGCTGCAAAAGAGGCTCCTGGGATACATCTGTCAGATCCAGGGAAGGCAGCGTACTGTGGTTGAAAGCCACGCTGCTGTGGCCCTGCAGTTGGTAGAGGGTTGCAACCAAAAAGCCTTCCCTCCCATTCCAAAATGGCTCAGGAGTTGCTGGAATGCTTTTAATGTAGACATATTTGTTATATATTTTAAAACTGTGTGTCCTCCAAAACAAATGCCCAAGGCGGCTTACAAAATGCTCTGTCTGACGTGACATTTCAGTCACTTTGTCTGTCATGGAGCTCCCCTGGGCAGTCCTCCACTCTGCAGGCACTGACCAGAGTCAGACCTGTTGCTTCTGCAAGCATAAGAACATAAGAACAGCCCCGCTGGACCAGGCCATAGGCCCATCTAGTCCAGCTTCCTGTATCTCACAGTGGCCCACCAAATGCCCCAGGGAGCACACCAGAGAACAAGAGACCTGCAAGGCCTCCTGGGAATTGTAGTTAAGAACATAAGAACAGCCCCACTGGATCAGGCCATAGGCCCATCTAGTCCAGTTTCCTGTATCTCACAGCGGCCCACCAAATGCCCCAGGGAGCACACCAGATAACAAGAGACCTGCAAGGCTTCCTGGGAATTGTAGTTAAGAACATAAGAACAGCCCCACTGGATCAGGCCATAGGCCCATCTAGTCCAGCTTCCTGTATCTCACAGCAGCCCACCAAATGCCCTCGGGAGCACACCAGATAACAAGAGACCTGCAAGGCCTCCTGGGAATTGTAGTTAAGAACATAAGAACAGCCCCACTGGATCAGGCCAGAGGCCCATCTAGTCCAGCTTCCTGTATCTCACAGCGGCCCACCAAATGCCCCAGGGAGCACACCAGATAACAAGAGACCTTATCCTGGTGCCCTCCCTTGCATCTGGCCTTCTGACATAGCCCATTTCTAAAATCAGGAGGTTGCGCATACACATCATGGCTTGTACTGCATCACGTCCCCTCAGAGAGTGCCTTGGGACCCCAGTTACTTGTTCCTTCCTCTTTCTCTTGCAGACCCCAACAATTTCTATTTCTGGGACCAGGCTCCAGTGACTAGTGACAAGCTGGATTTCAGACACCACAATTACAAGGAGATGAGAAAGGTGCATTTCTGCAAAATGTGCCCAGAAGGAAACTAGGGCACCACCCTATGCATGTCTACTCAGAAGTAAACCTCCCTTGAATTCAATGTGACTTGCTCCCAAGCAAGTGCGCATAAGATTGCAGCCCTAGTCACAGAGGTCCAGCACACTCCCCCACCTTCTCTTCTGGGAAAAGAAGCTTCATCTGCAATTTCCCAGTCTCCTGAATATTGTTCAGGAATGGGGTGGGGAAGAGAAGGGGGACCACTTGCAAAAGCTAAAAAGAATCTGAGAAGCACCAGTTATCTAGAATCTAGATAAATAAACAAGAATATGCATTTGAATGTTGCCATGCAAGTTTGATCTAGATTCTAAATTAATCTAGATCTAGATTCTTGACAATATGCAAATGTATATTCTTGTTCATTTATATTTTCTACATTATTTTTCTTCCAATATTAATATATCTACCTTGCCATTAATAAAGCAGTTATTGTTTTTAGTAATTGTTAACATAATTGTTTTTTTAGTGCCCTTTAAATTGAGTTTTTAAAGAGAAATATAAAAATCTGAAATCTTCAGGACATTTTACAAAAAGTTGCATGGATGTGAAGTTTTCTTTCATCTCTAGTTTGGCAGTGGAAGATCTAGGTTCAAATCTTCACATATTTGTGAAGCTCATGGGGATGAACCTTAACTGAGTCACTCCCAGTATGCCTAGCCTATGGAGTTTAGGATTTGAGATGGGATAAAATAAGAGTAGACTCACCTATACCAGTAAGCCTCACCTATGGGGCTTAGAATTTGAGATGGGATAAAATAAGAGAAGACTCACCTATACCTGATATTTTGCTATCATTGTGATGTACCTTGGGGAAATGCATCCAGAGGATAAAATTAAGGATTTACTCATCTTGACCTCTTGGATAGTGATCTCAGTGTTTAAAATTTCCCCTCCTGCAGCTGATGAAGAAAGTGAATGACGCCTGCCCCAACATCACACGCGTGTACAGCATTGGAAAGAGCTACCTGGGTCTGAAAATGTACGTCATGGAGATTTCGGACAACCCCGGACAGCATGAAGTAGGTGAGTGACATCAGGCATCCTCACTAACCTTCATAAGGGGAAGGGCTCATTCAGAAGCTCATTAGAAGTGAGGGCTACATACAGGTGCAGGTGCCCCAACCCAAAAGACCTGCACTTTGAAAACTAGCCTCTCGGGGAGAATGGTTCTAGGTTATACCTCCCTGACAGGCTAGTTTTTGATGTGCAGCAGGTGACTTTTTCTGTGGGTGGTGGTGTGGAGGAGCATTTGGTGGTGATCATGACAGACCTGACCCCAGAGAAACAGGTCCAACACCACTGAGCTGCCACCCCTCCACAATATCTTTTTGTTGCATCGCAATAAAACAGCCCTCACACCTGGGACTGGCTTAAATGGGATGTTTTTGGCTGGGGTTGGTGACACCCGCCTGAGAAAAAGCCACTCTCTCCAGTTCAGGAAAAGGCAGTTTTGGCTGCCTGCCCCTTAAATGTTGCAGAGGAAACACTGAGTCAGTGTGGGAAATGTCACCAATCTCTAGTCTTCATTTCAGCCAAGGCTAATATCCTGAATCTGCTTTGAGAGCAAAGACCCAGACTTGGAACTTGGGAAACAAACAGTGTTTCTGAGCATGTGAAGTTACTCACCACTGTGTAACTACCATCCCACAAGTCTGGGACTGGAAGGTGGGGAGAGCTTGGTTGGAGATCACCAAGAGTGACTTTCAAACAGTCACATGGGGTCCCTGGACCTCTCTTCTTAGAAATACTCTTCATTTGTATAGCACTGTCTAGCCGTACAGAGAGCTTCACACACAATATCTTGAAACAGCCTTTTCAACAAACTATAAGGTAAATCAGTATTAGTATCCCCCTACTGCATATGAGTCATGGACTCTTTGGACACAACAGGAGAAGAAGCTGAACGCTTTCCACATGCGCTGCCTCCAACGCATCCTCAGTATCACCTGGCAGGACAAAGTTCCAAACAACACAGTCCTGTTACGAGCTGGAATTCCCAGCGTGTATACAGTGCTGAAACAGAGACGCCTGCGTTGGCTTGGTCATGTCGTGAGAATGGGCGATGGTCGGATCCCAAAGGACCTCCTCTATGGAGAACTTGTGCAGGGAAAGCGCCCTATGGGTAGCTGCGCTACAAGGATATCTGCAAAAGGGATTTGAAAGCCTTAGGAATGAACCTCAACAGGTGAGAAACCCTGGCCTCTGAGCGGCCCGCTTGGAGGCAGGCTGTGCAGCATGGCCTTTCCCAGTTGGAAGAGACACTTGGCCAACAGTCTGAGGCAAAGAGGCAAAGAAGGAAGGCCCACAGCCAGGGAGACAGACCAGGGACAGACTGCACTTGCTCCCAGCGTGGAAGGGATTGTCACTCCCAAATGGGCCTTTTCCCAAATCGATAATATCGAACCACACTAATTGTTGTGTGAACATCCAGTTAAAATTCGCTTCCATCTAACGAAACAAAACAATTCCTTGGGAGTGCCAAAAAGTTCTACTTTGTCAACAGACTGAAGGCAAGTTTGTTCAGATGTCATTCCCAGAATCTGTCTCCAGTTCAATGGGTAGATATGAAGTCACTATTTTTTTTTACAACAGGGTGCTTCTGAGCATGTGCAAAGTACCTTGCCCTCCCCATCAAATGCCTTCAATCAGCTGACACACATCTGGGGGGCTTGAGCCTCTGCACCTTTCATTGGAGGAAAGGGGCCAGGAGATTCTTCCACAATCTTATTTTGTCCTGTTCTGTCTGCTGCCTGCAGGAGAGCCAGAGTTTCGCTATGTGGCAGGCATGCACGGGAACGAGGCCCTGGGCCGGGAGCTGCTGCTCAACCTGATGGAGTACCTGTGCCACGAGTACAAACAGGGCAACCCTCGTGTTGTTCGGCTCATCACCGAGACCCGCATCCACTTGCTGCCCTCCATGAACCCTGATGGCTATGAGACGGCCTACAAGCTGGTGGGTAACAACAGCCAGAAGAGGTGGTCGGCAAGGAGCCAGAGGGCGGTGGGTTGGACTGTGCCATGGTCTGCTCATGCTGTTTCTCGTCTCATCCCTTTGCAGGGCTCGGAGCTGTCTGGGTGGGCCATGGGCCGATGGACTTACGAAGGCATTGATCTCAATCACAACTTTGCCGACCTCAACACACCCCTGTGGGACACAGAGGACAATGAGATGGTGCCGGGCCAGTTCCCCAACCACTACATCCCTATCCCAGAGTACTACACTTTTGCCAACGCCACGGTGAGCCTCCGGCATTGCCAAGTGACTTCTGGGTATTCCAACAAATATTGCTAGCACCACACCAAGATCCTGCATTGCTGTGCCCACCACATCTCCACAGTCCATGCTGATCTCATGCCCTGCCTCCTCTCCACGCATGCTCCACTCCTGCACAGCTCCAGTGAATGCTTTTAGCATTGGCTTCTCCAAGTTTCAGATCCTTGTAGACGAAGCATGAACATTTTCTGCAAACGGCAGAAGGGCTTTGGAGTTCTAATCATTCCAAAAGTTGCACCCCAACATGCTGTGCCACTGCAGGGAATTCTGGGATGTGGCCTCATCAACACCCCTTGAAAAACAGCACATTAGCTCTCAGTGATGTATATCAGGAACCTAATCTCAACGGCTTTCAGAACTTTATTTTTTACGTATATAAGTGCCACCAGCATGCATGATGCTTTGCCAACAGTAAGAGGACAGGTCCCTGCCCCAAAGAGTTTACAATCTAAAATCTGTCATGGGGAAGACAACAGAGGAAAAAAGAGTGGATGGGAAATGGGAGCAGAGATAAACCGGAAAAGAGATTATTTCAAGTGCACATATTTAGGCTCAGGCTATGGAGACCAAGGAGTTGTGCCAAACAGGTTTCAAAGGAAGGAACAGAGGGATAAAGAGCATGGTTTGGAGGGGAAGCAGGAAATCTTTGGGACAGCTAGGGGTGTTAAAGATGGAAGAGTGAAGGCCATGGACAGGATATGAGAGAGAAGTGGGAGCAAAGCAAAAGAGGGCTTGAAGGTAACATGAGAGCCACAAAGCCAAATGCAGCCCCCCACCCACAGTCCATCACACACACACATGGACCATTTATGCATCCCCAAAGAAGGAGCTGAAAAGGAGGTTTATACAGTCACGTGGTTGCTTAAGGGTTGACAGGCTTGCAGTCATGCCCTGGTTCTTGGAAGGGCTCATCTCAGTCCTCCCCCCCCCTTTTCCCTTGCCACAGGTAGCCCCAGAAACTCGGGCTGTCATCAACTGGATGCAACGCTACCCTTTCATGCTCAGTGCCAATTTGCATGGAGGTGAGCTGGTGGTGACCTACCCATTTGACATGACCCGCACTTACTGGAAAGCTCAGGAGCTCACACCCACAGCCGACGACACTGTTTTCCGCTGGCTCGCCACTGTCTACGCCACCTCTAATCTTGTCATGATGGATGACGACCGGCGCCTCTGCCATTACGATGACTTCATGAGAGAGGGCAACATTATCAATGGGGCCAACTGGCACACTGTACCCGGAAGTAGGTGAAGTGCTGCGTGGCATTATCTCAGAATCAGGGGGTTAAGAAGGTTGTTGGAAGCTGTGCCTTACTCCATAGAATATAAAGACAGGCTCCACTGACAAGCATAGCAAACCTCCAGCTTAATTCATCTACCCCCATGTACACACAGCAAAACACATCTATGTGCAGTTGTCTCATGTAACAACCCACAGAGAGGTTTCAACTTTCTTCCTGATTGGAAGTGCCTTATGTATGTAGGAAATTTATAATATAAGAAGTGAGACACAACCAGGTTCCACAGCGGTGTTTTGTTTGCACATTCCTGTGCTATAAAATCATCACTCCTTTAACCTTCTGCCCTCGGAATTAATTTTCCATATCAAACCAAATGTAAATGTAAATCAAACCAAGGCCAAATGTAAGGGCAAAACAAGCATTGATGCTGACCCAAACATTTTCCCTAGTGGGGCAAACAGGAGCTTCAGGCTACAATCCTAGCCACACTTTCCTGGGAGTAAGCCTCATTGACTATCATGAGATTTACTTCTGAGTAGACATGCATAGGATTGGGCTCTCAGTTAGGTGGTAATGGTGGTGGCGGGTGGCTGGTGAGTGTGTCCTCTGATCCAATTCAGGGAGCCTGGGTTACTTTAAAATAAATAATAAAGAGAGGGGGAACCTAATCATAGACTTTCAAAACCTCACCAATTCTATTTTTAATTAATTCATTTTTAAACATTTTATCCTGCTTTTAAATAAAAGTTTCCAAAGCAGCTTACAATCATCAGTTAAAGACCTAGTTTGACTCTCTTAGCCAAGTATTTGGGGCCCGAGTCATCTACAGCCAGACCTCCCACCCTGCTATGTCAGCCAGGCAAAGGGGGAAGGGAGATTCTCAGTGTCTAGGAAGGGTCTGCCCCCATTCTAATGAAACAGCCCTCTAGTGGCCATCTCTGATCTTGCGCTTCATTTGTCCCAGGTATGAATGATTTCAGCTATCTTCACACAAACTGCTTTGAGATCACAATCGAATTGTCTTGCGACAAATTTCCACATGAGTCGGAGCTGCCTCGAGAGTGGGAGAACAACAAGGAATCCTTGCTGGTCTACATGGAGCAGGTAGCAGGGCTTTGCCATGGGGGCGGCTGGGGCAGCATCCGAGGTGGGTAAGCGAAATCAAGGCACCAGGCTGCAGCTTCCATCCTGATGACTCAACAAGAGCTGGTGCCCCAGGATCAGGGCCTCAAGGGCAGATTGGCAGCTATGGAAACATTGCAGAGTGCAAAAAATTGTTCTTTTTAATTAGCATTCACTATTTTTTAATAATTGTAACAGGAAATAGGCAGGTATCAAAAATGTTGGCTAAGATTCTGAATTACAAATCTGGAAGTTGCTGGTTGGAATTTTGCCTCTGCCATGACTTCATTGGAAAGCCTTAAGACAAGCCACTCCCCTGCAAATGCAGTTAACTCCTTTGGGAGGGCTTTCTGCCATTGGGGTGCCATCACTACGAAAGCTCTGCTCCACAACCCTGTAAATCTGTACTCACAGAACTTATTTCACTTGGAACCATAACAAGCATTAGAGGATGCTCCAGTCAGTCCAGAATCATTCTAGATTAGGAGGATAGTCCATAGCCCTTATGTAGTGTAGGGAGCCCTTACGAAAGCCAGTGAAACAAATCCCCCCTTGTACGTTGGTCTTGAGGTTGATTCAGAATACGAAAGCCGGATTGTGACTTGGAGTCTTCATTTCTGAGCATGTAAGACTTGTTCTAAAAGGACTTCATTTGCTTCCTTTGTTTCTTGGAGGCCAAATCAAAGTGCTGGTTTTGACCTTTAAAGCCCTAACTGGCTGAAGACAAGGTACTTAAAGGACCATCTTCTCCCATGTGAACCTGCCCAATTGTGCTTCAAAGCAGGAGAGCTAAGGCAGGTGGAGACTGTTACGTTGTTATTAAGAATATTTACATAACCCTGTTCAACCACAAGTAGTTCACAAAGCGGCTTGCACAGCCAAATAAACCAGTAAATTGATTATTCAGGCATGATGCTGTGAAGATTGCACTGTGTGTGTCATTACAGACGCGGAGGGGCATTAAAGGCATTGTCCGGGACAAAGACACAGAGCAAGGCATCGCAGATGCCATCATTTCGGTGGATGGCATCAACCATGACATCAGGACAGGTACAGCAATTAGAAACAGCCCTCCCTGTGTTGCTTTGGCTGCACTGTTCCACTGGTGGAGGTGGCCTTTCAGTGTCACAAGCCCCAAGAGGTCTAATCCTCATGCAGCTGGATGCAACTCCTAACACTTATCTTCTTCGTCCCATGGTAGCTTTTGATGGGGACTACTGGCGCCTGCTAAACCCCGGGGAGTATGAGGTCACAGCTGCGGCTGAGGGCTACCACGCTGTCACCCAGAATTGCCGAGTCTCTTTTGAGGACATCCCAACCATCTGCAACTTTCGCCTGACCAAAACACCCAAGCAACGGCTGAGAGAGATCCTGGCCAAGGGCGGGAAGATCCCCAAGGACCTCGTCTTGCGTCTTCGCCAGCTGCGGCTGCGCAAACTGAGGTCCCAGAAGCAGGCTCAGTGAGAGGCAGCCTGATCATCTACAGACTGTTCCTGGACAAAGAAGATGCTGTTGGACCCCTGCGCTCTCCTCTCTATCTTAGCAGCCTCCTTTCTCCACATGAATATTTCCAGTTTCTAAGTCTTGACATGAGTTCTGGGCTTGGGGCAATATATACAGTATTAGCTGCAGTAACTGTCCAGCATCTTAAACCCCCAGGTCACTTTCTCTTTGGACTTTGCCAGTTCGGCTGGAGTGGCAACTGATAGACCTGTGCATGTTGAAAACAGTGCTGAATTTTTGAAAAGGGACCTGATTGCGGTCTAGGCACTGCTAAAAATTAATCCATGCCCTGAGAAGTTCACCCTGTTAATTCCAGAACTGCAGGGGCTGCTTGCAGTTGGTTACTCAGGGGCAAAACATTCTGTTTACACACAGAGAAACTCTCTTTCCCATATGTCAGGGCTGAGCCCTCACATTGAAAACAGAATCCTGGTTAAAAATAGCATTGTCTATCCACATATTCCTTTGTTTGGGCCATATTTAGAGCACGTAAGAGGTAATCCGCATGTAGAGTTTTAGGCTGCAATCCTGTACACCAACATAAATTTAACTGACATAAATGGGATGTACTTCTGAGTAGACAAACATATGTAGGATTGCGCTGTTAGTGATTGAGCAGATATGCTGGGAGGACAGGCCCAGTGGTTGCTGGGTCTAGATCCCCCAAGTATTTTGTTTTCAAGAGCTGCACTGAAGGGGAAGTGCCCTCAGGTGTGGCTTTACCCTTCCCTGCCCCCTTAGGTAGTTCCCGTTTTGTGCAACTCTTAAGAAACAGGACCCCTCTTAACAGGACCTGCATGACTGTAAAGGGGTGTCTGCCAAGTGAGGGCCCAATCGTATCCAAGCTTCCAGTGCCAGTGCAGCCGCAATGCAACACTGAGGAAAGGGAACAAACATGCCCTTACCTGGAGAAGGCCTTTGTGACTGGCCCCCTACTGCAGGATGCAACACATGTTCCATTGGCATGGCTGTACCAGCGCTGGAAAATTGGATAGGATTTGGCCCTGAGATAACACTCCAAAAAGGAACAATTTAGTTAGGCGAAGGACTTAACAACCTGGTGCCAGGGGCCTTGGACCAATGACTCTCAACTGGTGTGCTGTGGCACTTTGATGTGCCACGAAAGGTCCGGAGGTGTGCCACAGGAGCACAGTGATTGAAAATTGCTGAAAAACTCTTCCAGGTTTTGCAGTTCTGTTTCCAGGGCAAGAGAAGGAGCTCAGGAGGAAACATATTGTGGATCACGGGCATTTTCTTTTCAGAGCTTTATACATCTTCTGTAACACGAGGGCCAGGGGTGGGAAGGCTGTGTCGGCAACACCCACACAAATCAGTGGCGTGTGACTATCTTGTTCTGACAGGCAGGCCCTGCCTGGGACATGGAGAGTGCATAGTCTTGTTTCGAGAATGGGGTGGGGTGGGAGACTGTTCTCTGCTTGGCAGGGGCAGTTGGGAAAGAACCTGGTTCATAAGAGCCATTTCAATGAAGATGCTGGCATTGAGGTGCCCTTGCTAGACAAGTGGCATCAGACGGGATGTTATCAAATAAATGGTTTCCTATTTAACCTTCCCAAGTCTGCCCGGTGTAGAATTGCTTGTTGTTCATTTACCTTCCCGGGGACAATTAATTCCAGGTAGGGTTACCAACTTGTACTGGTTGGTCCTGCTCTTGATCCGGCAACAGTCATTTGCGATGCAGAAGTCAGCACATGAAACTTTCAGCGACATAGGGGTGACACAGACGAAAGAGCACACCTGGCCAGGTGGCAACCAACACATGCCAGGATACGGAGGAGGGAACAGAAACAGCTTCACCATCTTCCTCCTTTGAGGTGGCTGCAACAGCAACAGTGGTCTGAACTCTGAAGTATAGAGGCTACCAAAAGCTGGGGGCAGAGAAGAGGGAAAGACCTCAAGATGCTGACTCAGAAATAAGTCCTCACTGGGTTTGTGGGCATGTCTGGATTCATTGCTTTTAACCTTGCACCTCCAGTCTAGAAAGAACACTGAAGGTGGCTTTCATTACAGACAGTAAAACAATGTAAATGATGATATTTTAAAAGCAGCATAAGGCAGTGGCGTAGCTGGAGGGGGGCAGAGCAGCAGGAGACTGTGTGCACCACAGAGGAGAGGCAGCCTCTCAGCAGCCTGTGCAACCAGTCAGGGTCTGCACACAAAGGCACTGGGCTGAGCGTTCGCTTAGTGACCTGACCTCATAACAACGGGGCTTGGAGACGTATCTGGACGTCAAGTGGCGCACACTGTGCTGATGTGCTTGTTGGGGGGGGTTCGGGGGGCCTGTACCCCCAACTGTGGGACCAGTGGGGAGGCTCCACCAGCACAGCTGCCCCGCCTGGAAGAGGCTCCACAGCAGGGCCAGGCGGGGCCAGCAGAAGCCAGAGCTCGACCAGGCTGCCATTCTCACGAGACGCGGAACACACAGACACGTGTCAGGGCCAAGGGCGCAGCTCAAGGGCTGGCCAGCCTGGCGCCTCCCTCCCCGGGCAGCCCCTCCGCCAATCCCCAAAGGCCCCGCCCCCGACGCCTGGAGGCCCCGCCCACCCCCGTTGCCCAGAGACGGGACGAGACTTCCGGGGTTCTAGAACCGGAAGGGGAGAGCGTCGCTCTAGGAAGGTCGTCTCTCTGTGCCGGAACGGAGCGCGAGGCGCGACCTGCGCCGGAAGTGACGTCGGCTCGCGTGAGGAGCACAAGGAGGAAGCTTGGGGCGGGGGCTGCTGCTGGCGGTGAGCGGGCCGAGTCTGGGGAGCGGAAGGGCCGCTCTGCCTGCCGGGGGGGGCGAGGGAGTGAGTGACCTTCGTAGGAGTCCCGGGGGAGGGGGGACCTCCCGTCCCCCTCCCCCCAGGTGGTCGCCCAGTTCCTCGGCCCCAGCGACGGCCTCTCTTTCCCCGGGGAGCTGGAGTGGGGGTCCCTGGAGGGGCTGCCCCCTCCCCTCGCCCTCCCGCTGCCCCGCCCCCTCCAGCTGTAGGCCTCCCCCTCCCCCACTGGGTTCTGCAGCTCCAGCCGCCTCCCTGGCCAGGGTGCTTTGGCCTGGCCCTCGCCCCACCCCCACCCCGGTGCTCCTTCCCCCCCTGCACTGGTGGGGGCTGTCCAGCTGCCCCCTTTCCCTGCCTCTCCCAGCTGCTGCAGGACAGATGAGTCCTGTGAGCGGGGGGGGGGATTCGGGGGTTGGGGAGCTGTGTGAAGGGGCCACAGGGTGTTGCTCGCAGGGAGGGGTCCACTCGCGTGCTTGTTCCAGCCGCCTGCCTCGGGCAGGAGAAGTGAGCTAGAAATTAAGAAGCGGAACTTGCCCTTGTGCTGCTCATTTGACACCACGCTGGGCTTTGGAGGGGCTCTGGAGGGTATCGGCAGGACCTCCCCCTCCCCCCTCTGCAACTGGGGGGCGGACACACCTCTGGAAACCACAAATTTTGGCCACCCACTTACAGATATCCTACCCTGACGGTGGCCCGTTGCCTCTATGCAGGATTCTGGGTTCATCCTGCAGCAGGCCCACCTGATAGCTGAGATCCCAGTTGTGTCTTCAGCTGCAGCATCTCGCCCCAGGTGCTGCTTCTGTCCCTGTGATAACAGACTTTGTTGTTGTTGTCCAGAATCCGTTGGCTGAGAATCCAAAGAATCCGAAGGCTGCTGCTGCTCTTCCATCTGTGCCCGGCGCACCATGGCGACTTACCACATCCGCGAGTACCGTGCAGAGGACTATGAGACGGTGCGTGACCTGTTTGCCACAGGGATGAGCGAGTACGTGCCCACTCTGTGTGTGCACATGCTGAAGCAGCCCTGGCTGATCCTGGTCCTGACCTGCACCTTCTGTCTACTGCTCACCAGCTCTAGATCACTCCTCCTGCCCATCCTCGCTATCACCCTGCTGCTGGCCACAGGCAGGCAACTCCTTGGCTACATCTGGTCCATGTATATTGACCACTGCTTGCAGGAGGATCTGATGGATATCCAGGCCACCTACCTGGCTGACAAAGGCTCTTGTTTCTGGGTGGCTGAGGTGGACGAATGCGTGGTGGCCACTGTGGGTGCCAGGCCCTCGGAGGAGCATCAGGAAGAGCTCATGTTGAAACGCATGTCCGTTCGGAAGGATTGCCGAGGCTTTGGCATTGCCAAGGCTCTTTGCAGGACTGTGATCTCTTTTGCCCGAGAGCACGGCTACAGGTCTGTGGTGCTGAACACACTCATGGTGCAGCATGAGGCCCGCGCCATGTACGAGAACGTTGGCTTCCGCATGTATCGCCGCTATATCCTCCCTACCATCTACGGCAGGCTGGCCAACTGCACCATATCCAAGTATCGCTATGATATCCCCTCGGTAGACTGAGGAGGGAATTTGAGTCAGTAACTGGATCTGGTCTTTAATCCCATTTGCCCCAGGCATTTTGGTGCAGCGTGTAACATGAAGTGAAGCAAACGAGAAGCGGTTGGTTTTGGTGCTGAGCAAAGGGAGGTCTCTCCACTTTTGTAGTCTTGAGTGTTAATTTTCAAGTTGTTTACAGAGGTTACTCGGTGGAAAGCCAGGCCTTAAAGAATTCTAGCAATGAAGGAATCAGAAAAGTGCATTGAGAAGATCCCTTTCATTGTCCCTTGATTTGGAAGAGGACATGACTTAGCGGAATTAAGTTTTCATTGAAGGAGAGAACAGGTTTCTGCACAGGTCTGGACATTATTCTGTGACCTTGTGTCAGTGATTCTCCGTCCATTCACAAGCTTCTCTTGCCTTGTTCCTTGAGAGAAAAATTTTTGATACTTGTGGCAAGTGACTGGCCCAGAAGCCAGGGTGCCAGCAGAGTGACATTGCTAATGTCACTAAGGGCGATTTTTGTTTTGGGATGGCCTTAATGAGCGCATCCAGAGGCCTTTTCTTTGTATTGCCTTGATGCAGCAATTTCTGTATGTTTCCTCGGTGTGCAGCACATTGCACACTCTTTGGTCTCTTCATTGTGGTCTTCCTTGTTTTGAGAAATTGGGTCCTGCTACAACATAAAGCATCCACCATTCCGATTACCCAATTGCTGCTGTGTTTACTTTAGATGAGGTCCCCGTGGCCTCTGGGGTATGTGATAGAGGTCTGGAGGCTACCTAAAGAGATGTTTCTCATTTCTCCCCCTTCCTACTGCAGGAAGATAGCCTCACAAAAGCACTACCTGTAATTCTACTTTGGCTTCTCATTCTTACGAATGTTTCCCACACAGAGAAACAAAATAATATAACCCAAAGTGGCATACTTGTAAATGAACTTTTTTTAACCATTGGTTGGGTATGTTTCTTTAAATGAATATTCTTATATTCAGGGGTACAAGAACTGGAGAAAAGTCACCTTGGTGACATGTCCCTGTCAAAACCGAGGCTATAAACTTGTCTTAGAAATACCATAAGAACATTAGAAGTGTCAGGGTTCACACTTGAGGTCCAGTATTCTGCCCACAGAACACCTACCAGCAGGTCAATACTCTCCCACAATTACCATTCAGTGCCTCTGAACCTGGAGGTTCCATTGAGCTGTCATAGTAAACTGCTGCTGATAGACATGTGGTCCATTAATGTGTCCAATCTCCTTAGAGGCATCTAAGCTAGCAGTTATTGCCACACCCTGTGATTCCATAAATTAATTGTGTGATGTCCTTTCTGAAATCTGGCGTGAATTTGCTACCAGGTGACTTCCTTGAGTTTGTAAACTGAAGTGTAAACAAAGCCATTTTTTTTAGTCCTAGGTGTTTCCAGAGGGGTCCAGCTGACACGAGGTACAAATCAATGCTCATTGTTCAGTTTCCTGATAAACTGCACTCATTGTCACCTTGTGCAAACTTTAGTAGCTAAAATGCATGACTTTGTTGTAAGTAGGTTCATCTTATCTAATTGACTACAACAGAAATGGGGCTGGGAGGGAGCTAGCCAGAATATGTATGTGCGTTTTAGGTATAAGGGAGCCCAGCTCTGCCATCAAAAGGGGGTCCCCAGCACACAAAGGGAGGTAGCCCCAGCATTTAAGCATTGAGGTGAGTGAGCTGTGGGCAAGGAGGTCAGAGCACTAAATTTTCTCTTCTGACCCTCCCAACAATCTACAAATTTGCTCCTTTTTTAGTTACAGAATGAAAAATAGTCTAAGAATAGAAGAGAGGGGAAGAGAGACTGAAAAAAAATATTCATATCTGTAATGAAAGAAAAAAATACATGTTTAGAACATATAAACATTGGCATCTTTATTATAGCGATTTCTTTTCACCAGTTTTGGTAACCAATTAGTATTTGAACTACCTTCACAGACATAGTTCTCAGTATTGTGTAAAGGGAGTATTGTGCCAAAATGGCCTTTTGAACATCCTGCCTATTCCTAAAGATGTTTGAGGGATTTTATTTTGTTCAATGGCATTAAATTCCAATTTTTATATTGGAGTCCAAGTCTCTTAAGATTGTTGTGTTTGTTTTCATGTCCTAGCTACTAATTTTTTTCTTATCTTGTAAATTCTTTTAAATAACAATACATGATAAAGGGATTTCATAGCCAGTTATCGCTTGGATATAAGGCAGATTCTTCCAGTTCACACTCCCATCAAGTGTGTAAAACAGAGTGCCCCGGCGGTGTTTGCATTGGCAATATATTTCGTTAGCAAAGATGTTTTTCTGTTGGAGAGATGACAGTAGAAATACAGGTGTGTATTTTATGTTTTGGGACGCATTGGCTTATTGAAAATACCTGGAAACCAACTGTGAATAAAAACAACTTTTCTAAGAAACAAGCCATCCAGAATGGAACCAGTTACGAAGGTAGAAAAAACCAGCAGAAGTGTGGGATCCTCTGGCTGCACAGTGTGTCCATCTTTGTGGCTGGCTTTTGGTGGGGAAGAAGCTGTGGGCATGTAGTCAGGGCAAAGGGCTCCTTGTTCCCTTGAGGGCAAATGTCGCTGGTCTGGAGGCACAGAGAGACATTGCTCAGCATTCCAAGTTTTTCTTTGTGGGGTTCCTATTGGTCATTTGGTTGATTGGCCACTGGAAAGCAGGATGCTGGCCTAGCAGAATCCTTCTTAGTCTGATCCTGAACAGCTGCTCTTCAATTCTTAATCCCTGTGAAAAAGCTCCAGATGTTTAATCCTTTCCTCGTTGGAAAGGTGTTCCAACCTCCTGATCTTCCTTAGCAAAGCACTCTACAAGTAAGGAGTTAGAAGGTATCAGTCTAGCCAGAGCACTCTGATGGGAAGAATTTTCGCCAGGATTAAATCAGTTTCTGAAACGCTTTCTTGGTGCCAATTTTGATGTCTCTTTGGGACCAGGCAAAGACTTCTTTATTTCCCTGGCATTCCAGCACACTGGGAATACACATCATACTGGTTTTAGAGTATGGCTCTCAAAAAGCCAGTTGTGAAAGAGTGGCACTAGGATGTGGGTCTCTTGCCTTGTGTGCTCCCCGAGGCATCTGGTGGGCAGCTTTGAGATACAGGAAGCTGGATTAGATGGGTCTTTGGCCTAATCCAGCAGGGCTCTTGTGCTGTTCTTATGTACTGTGCAGCTGGTTTTATAGGTTTTCTGTTCTGCTTGATTTTATTGACTAACACTCCTGCTGCTGCTTTTGGTGAATCTTATGGGATTAGTCTTTTGTTGGCTTTGGTACATTTTCATCCTGCTTGTTTTATTCTCAAAGCAGCCTTTTGAAGAATTCGGATGTGATAAAGTATCTGACCCAAAGTCTACTTTTTTGACAGAGCAGGGATTTGAACCTGCCTTTCTCCAGTAATAATTGCCACACTCCTGCTGGTTTTTTTGCTTGTCTTAATATATATGCTGCCCTCAGAGACTTGTGTGCCCCACTCCCCCCACAAGAGGGAGACTTGGAAATTTGCTAAAGAAATATTTTGGAAAAGCAAATGTAGCTGTGTACACATTTGTAGGGTGCTCCTATACAGCTCTCTGGGCTGTTTCCAGGTAGGAGCAGCACAGGAGACTTTCCAGTGGGTTCTGCTTAATAACTTATTTTCCAAAGCTTGTGTATACTTTCAGTTTGTACACCTTATTGTGCGGCTAATGAACATGAGCTGACCATGTAACTGTGTGTATTGGTGCTGTGGAACTTCAGGAAAATAAAGGAATTGCTAATTCACTTCCCAAAGGGTTGCCTGTCTTCTGAATCCCTGTCTCTGATAAATATATTATGAGGAGGTTGGAGAAGTGGCCTTACCCATTAGATAAAGAACCACTTAGCCCATAATTCGTCATAATCTTGCAGTGCTAGAGCTGAGCACTGTTCTTGTAGTACGTTGTTCCATCTGTGACAGTCAAAACAGTTACAGCAGCATGCTGCAAAATAATTCAAAATTAAACTTAGACAACTTGAATCAATGAGTTATCCAAATTATCGTAATCAAATTTCTACTACATATTAATGTTTTTAAAACAGTAAATTGCATCCCTATCGAGCTCTTTGTACCTGCAGCTCACCTTCTGCATTCCTACCTCCTTTCCATGCTGACATAGGAATAGGTCAGATTCCATCGTAAAAAATTTGTGATGTGGGCATTAAAATGGCTGAACTAGGAAAAATTCTGTGAGTGGATCGCCTGGGATATTCTCCATGCCTTTTCCTGTTCCTGTTCCTGTTCCGCCCAGCCAAGCCATTGCCAGCTTCTACTTCACAATGTGGACTCAGTACCACACCTTCTCAGGCAGAGTCAGTGCTTAATTTCTCAATGAAAAGTGGTAAGTTAGACCTGTTCGGAAGCTCCTGCCTTCTGAATGGGGCCCCTTTCTCCTCCCAAATTTGTGAGGGAGGGGGGAAGCAACCACAGAAACCCTCATCTTGAGGTTGGTGTGAACAACCTCAACCTAAGAGAACAACCGTAGCCAACCTAAGAGAAAGGTCACAGGTTGCACTTTGATAGGTGAATGCTTGATGGTGACAGCTGTTCTAAGGTCAAACCAAGATAACGCTGCAGTTATTGAACTGGAATAGATGGCCAAAGGTTGTCTCTCTCAGGAATATCATTTTGGAGCAGGAGCAGCCAGATTCTCAAGCGGGAAGAGCTCTTGGTGAAGAGGAGCAGCTGCCCTTATCGCACAAGCCAGAATACTGCATGGACATTACATAGGTAACATGGAAACAAGCTAAGGGAGTGTACTGCACAGGAGGGAGAGCTATGTGACAGAAGACCCCTTGGCCCCCCCCCCCATGGCCTCCCTTGAGGTGAATGTTAGCTTGGAAGAGAGCAGAGGCCTGTCTTGCTGCAACTAGTTCTATAAAGCACATTTGTGGCACTGTATAAACAACCAGCTCTGAATGCAGCTTGAAAAATACTGTACTACAGTGTTTCTCAACCAGTGGTACGGGTACCACCAGTGCTACTTGAGGTGGTGTCTGGTGGTACACACGGGACCCCGGGACCCCTGCCACCCAACAGCAAGACCTGGAAAAGGACACAACAAACGGCTGTAGGAAGCTCGACTAAGTGAGCAGAGCTCCAAAGCATGCTTTTCCACTCTCAAAAAAATCCCTTCCATCCACCCTGAGCCTCTTACTGGTGTTTGGTGTGTTGCATCTGGCCTCCCAACACAGAAAACTGGCAATGATGTCATCCCCAGTTACTTTTGGTGGTACTTTGAATAGGTGGATCATGGGAAGTGTTATATGTGTTATAGGCGCTATATAGGTGTTAGATAGGTGCCGGATAGGCGCTATATAGGTACTAGATAGGCGTTATATAGGTGCTATATACATGTTGCATAGGCACTAGATAGACATTAGATAGGCGCTATATAGGTGTTAGGTGCTAGATAGATGTTGCATAGGTACTAGATAGGCGCTACATAGGTGCTAGATAGGTGTTAAATAGGCACTTTCAATACAAGTAAATACGACCTGCATCCCAGTGATGTTTTACTTTTGCAGGGTTGCAGGCCTGTGACTTGCACTGGTGTGTAAATGAAAGGATCTGTTGTGTGTTACTTCTATGTAGGCAATACATTTTCCATGGCATGCAGAGATGCATTCATTCTATGCCCATTATTGTCACGTTGTTTGACAGCTAATGATGCACCTTTCAAAAAAAAAAACCCACCTCATTTTCTCTTCCTGAAATTTGCGGAAGCTTCGGGCGTTTGATGTTTCTCTGCACTTATCCCTTCATTTTGCCCCCCAGCAGAGATCCCTGACATCATCGCCCCCCCCCCCTAGAATCCTGGCTGGGCCTGCCCCCCTGGTGCCAGAGGCGGCCTGTGCTCCCCTCCGCCTGGTAAGGGCTCTGGAGCGGGAGGGGGTCCTGAGCTCCTTGCTGCTCCAGCCCCCCCTTCCCAGTGAGAGGGGGTGCCGGGCGGCGCCTTAGGCAAGCGTCCCAGGGGGCCGCACCCCGCCCGCCTCCCAGTGCAAGGGGGAGGCGCCGAGCCGGGCTGGGCGCCTCCTCCGGGGCGGAGGCTGTGCGGGGAGGGCGGCTCGGCTCGGCTCGGCTGCGGGCGGAGAGCGCGGCGCCGCGCAGCAGGTGAGCGGGGCGGGGGAGGCAGGCAGGGACCGGCGCCGGGGCGCGCCTCGATCTCCAGCCCGGGGGTCGCAAGGCAGCCCTGGAGCCAGAGGCGGGGGGGGGGGGCTTGCCTAGTGCAGAAGGACCCGCAGAGAGCGGCAGGGCCAGAAAGGGGCCCAGAAGGGTCCTGGGCTGCTGCCCCTTCCGATCTCACCTGGCCAGCCAAGCACACCTGCCAGCCCTGCTTTGACCCCCCATCCATCTCTGAGCCCTCTCCATGCTCTGGTGCAAGCGCAAGCCACTGCTGGATGGAGGAGGCAGGGGCAGAGCCTGTGTTCGTGTTGGGGGGGGGGCATGATCACCACCGGTTCCAGAGCCTCGGTCAACCAGGCAGGTAGACCTGGGCACCCACTTATGGCCTCCATGGCCAAGGTTTGTTGGGCGGGAAGACCTGAGCTCCCGCATGGACTTTGAACCATTGGCTGGAAGGGGAGCCCAGGTCTACCCAGCTTGTAGAGCTGGGCTGCCAATCCAAGTGGGAGCCCAGGCCTACCAACCTGGCAGACCTGGGCTCCCACCTCGATTGGCAGCCCAGATCTACCAGCTGGGTAGACCTGGACTCCCATTCCAGCCAATCTCATTGGCGCCTCGCCCAGTGGCCGCTCTCCTAGCACCCAATTTTGCTCCCTGGCCCAGCAGCAGACAACTGGGGGGGGCACACACCCATGGCCCTCTCCCTTGGATCCACCCCTGGGAGGAGGTGCGTATTCCAAATCGCCTGGCACCATCTCCCAAAGAATCACGTGTAGTTTCACGTTTTGGGAATGTGCATCAACTCATCAATCATGGTAGAAGTCTGCAAAGCAGCAGGGCGATGTGGGTGCTCCTGAATTTTAAACTTTAGTTATGTCAAATGATCCATTCTCAAAGCCTCCTGCGTACCAAGGATGGGGGGGATGGACAACAACACAGTGGCTATTTCTAAAATGAAACATGCCAGGGCTTCAGCCTACTGGGCCAAAGGACTCCATGGCTTGAAAGCTCCCTTCCTGGGGCTTAAGAGTGTACATCAGCTCCAAACCAAAAGAAAAGCCCTGCTGCATCAGGCCAAAGGGGGCTCATGGAGACTAGCATTGTTTTCCACAGTGCTGCCCAGTGGGAAGTGTACTAGCAGGAGAGGAAGGCAGACCCTTCTCCCACTGCTGCTTCCCAGCAACTAATATTCAGGGCGGCCACCATGCCTACGAGCTGCGGACAGACCTGCCCTCCATGAATTTGTCTTTCTTTTCAGGGTAGCAGGAACATGAGCATCATGGGCGAGTACCACATCCGAACCTACGAGGACAGAGACTATGATGCAGTGCGCACCCTTTTTTCCTGTGGGATCACCGAGCATGTGCCTGCTGCCCTCCAGTATGTTCTCAAGTCCCCCCTGACCCATCTTCTCCTTCTGGGTGTCTTCCTCCTGGCCTACCTGATCTCCTCCTCCTCCCTTTTCTCCCTTGGAGTTGTAGCTGCACTTTGTTTCATGGGTTCGACTCGCATCAAGGCCTTGTGGTTGCAGTATGTCCGGGAGGCGCTAGATAGCGACATGCGAGATATCCGGCGAACCTACCTCGAACCGAAAGACTGTTGCTTCTGGGTGGTGGAGACCGGTCAGGAGGTGGTGGGGATGGTAGTGGCTGTCCATCCAGAGGACCCATCTCTGCGAGGCAGGGCACTGGAGCTGAAGCGCATGTCTGTGGCAAAGCAGCACCGAGGCCGTGGGCTCTCCAAGGCACTGACCAAGACTGTCATCCACTTTGCTCAGGAACGTGGCTACCAGGAAGTTGTGCTGGGCACTACGATGGTGCAGTATGCCGCTCAGCGGGTGTATGAGGGCATGGGCTTTCGCAAAGTCAAAGAGATATACCCCTCCCTCGTGGCTAGGCTGGTGCAGTTCTCCGTTTACCTCTATCGCTACAAGATTGCAGAATCTTAGTAGCCCAGCCAAAAGGCAGCCTGGGGACTTGGTCTGCCCAACCAGAAGGCAGCCTGTAGTCTGGGCCAGGTCACTAGAACTGCACTAGACCTGCGTTTTAGCTTCAGTAGTCACCCCACAGTGCTTGATGGGCTCTGGTGATTGGCTGTAAAAACTGTCATGGTCTGAGCCCAACTTTCCTGCTGGACCTGTTCAGTTGGGTTGTCAGCCAAGGACAGGTGAGGAAACATTAAATGAGAATGGGGGTGGTGGGTGGAGCAGAGGGAGGGGCTTATTAGCCCATTTCATTTTCAGTCTACTGACTCTTCCTGCAAGGCAACCAATTTAGCTCTTTCGAAAGGTAACCGAGAATCTCTTCCACCCTGTCTCAGCGCGAGAGAACAAAACCAGCTGCCCTTGAAGCACACAACCTCTGTGGACCTGGCCTAAAATACTCCAACCAAGACTGAGAAGAAGCAGGAAACAAGCACAGATCCAAGGCTTTTAGATCTTTGTGCATCTAGCAGGACTCTCTGCTCTTTGCTAATGTTCTGAATAGAGCTGCACTGAGGTTTCCTTGGTTAATCAACAATTAACCTTTTGATCAATTAGAGTCTCACTGATGGCTTATTCAGACACACACTTGTTTAAAGTTGGCAATTTTTTAAAGACAAGCTTATGTTAAAAACAGTGGCAGGTAGCAGGTGCTCCTTTAGCAGAGGCTTTCCTGCCTTCTTGTACACGCACAGGACATCTCTCTGAAGGTGATGCCAGCTTAACAACTGTGTTCACACCTGAAGGCCTGAAGTTCACACCTGATGCACCTGAAGGCACATTTTCTTAGGATGGCTTTTATTCATATGTGCTATTAACAAAGACTGGTATGATTGACCAAGATTTCTTTAATTAGGAGGCTAGTACTAGTTTTAATAAATTAATACTCATGTTTAATGTATTACTTGTCTAATTAAGATTTTTCTTTTGGCTAAATGCCATCACTAACAGCAGTGGAGTCCTATCTTGTTAGTTTTTGTTTGTACCTGTAGCATGGTCAGTGTGCATGACATTTCACAGAAAGTGAAAACCACAGGTCTCAGGTCTGAGGAGCTTAGTTTTTGAGATCAGGGCGGAGGGGCGGGGTGGAGACAGGGTAGATAGAGGAAGCACATATGCAGTCGTTTGCTACACCTAGATCCTGGAAAACAGACTAAGGCAACATGACTAAGGCTGCAATCCTAGCCACACTTTCCTGAGAGTAAGCCCCATTGAACAAAATAGGACTTACTTCTGAGTAGGCCTGGTTAAGCTTGTGCCCAGAGGCTTTGTAGAAAAGCTGGACTTTAAGAAGGGATTTGAAGGAAGCACCCTTTGGCTATTCCGGAAGGTAGTTCGAAGCACGGGGGGGGGGGGGAAGAGTCATTTGGAGTAGACATCTTTGGCCGGTTTAGGGTGATGGGGCAAGAATAGCAAAAGCCACAGGCAGGACGTGAGGGCTGAAAAGCAAGGCCATGGAGAGCTTTGGAGGTCAGGACAAGGAGTTGGTGCTGAATCTGGGACAGGAAGCCAGGGAAAGGGTGCAAGGGGCTTGACATGGCCAGTGTGACAAGCAGGAAGAAGGGCTTTAGGAGAAGGGGTTAAACGGAGATGGGGCAACTAGAATAGTGTTTCTCAACGTTTATTTTCCACCGTACCACTTCAAATGACCCACCTATTTGAAGTATCTCTGGAATTAAATGACATCATCTCCACTTACTTCTTGGTTGAGAGACCAGATGAGACATGAAGAACACCAGCAAGATGTTCAGGGTGGTCAGGAGAGCTTTTTTGAATGCGGAAAAGCTTGCTTTGGAGCCTCCTGCCGCTGTTTGTTGGGTCACGATCCTGGTTTTCCGGCCGGCCAGCAGGTGTCCAGGGGTCCAGCGTGTACCACCACACCATATCAAGTACCACTGGAGGTACCCATACCACTGGTTGAGAAACACCGAACTAGAATGAGCCAACAAAAGGCCAGCAAGGTGAACATTAGACATAGAAGGTAGACAGCCAGAAACAGGGAAAGCAAAGGAGAAATTGCAGCCACTCTGCTGACATTGCTGCTGCAGGAGCCCCTTGGCTCCCCCCCCCCACCAGGCCCATGGAAAAGGGGGAACTGCAGCAGCAGAAGGCAAGCTTCCAGCCAGCTGGCCAGCAGCAGCGGAGAGGAAAGTGCTTTGAATCCACTTTGAAGTCAAACTTCTTTCTGCACAGCTCCCCCAGCTGTGCACTCCGGACTCCAAACAAACTTCAGCAGCATGGTGAGAACTGCTCCTGGCAAATCAGGTCAGGAGCGGGTGCAAAAGGAGTGAGGAAGACACAGGCACAGACAGGATTGTGATGCAGCCCTCTTCTCTCTTGCAGCCCCCAAATCATCCAAACTAAGCAAAACTTTGAAATTCCAGCAACTCCTCCTGGAGGATCTCATCTGCATCCTCCCCGGCCCCCGTTTTAATTTTTATTATTATGTTTGGAGAGTTAGGACAGAAGACAGAGAGTTAGGACAGAAGAGGATGTTTGGAGAGTTAGGACAGAAGAGGCAGAAACACAGGTGTGACCGCAAGCCCTGAAGATGAGAGGAAGTAGAACCACGAATTTCTAGTTGACGGCCATCCTGCAGTGGCAATTTCCACAATCGAAATTGAAGGGCAGCCCATCTCAGTGGCACCAGGATACCTTTCTGTGCTCTGCTACCAATGCTCGGAAAAAATGGAGTTGCTGGAAATGGAACCAGGAACCTTCTACAGTGCTGTACCACAAGGGCTCTGCCCTGCCACCTGCAGGCCACAGATTCCAAAGGCGAGGGAGTTTTCCAGCTGAATGGAACAGAGACAAAATAATAATAATAATAAAGCAAGCAAAGAAAATAAAGAACTTGGGTTTTAATTTTAAACAGAGAAAAACAGCAATATACAAGATCACTTTGCCAGAAATCCAAGAGCTTCCATTCCAAGCAAGGAAGCTTGTCCACAACAAGACCGGCCCAGGAGTGCAAACGGTAACGAATGAGCTTGCAACTACTTTCACACTTGCAGAATTAAGACTTGTATAAAAACACTCAAACCTGTCAGGTTTGCAGCTCAAAATTGTCTTGAACAATATCAGTCCCCACCACCCACATACACATGATATGCCCTAAGGGGCTGGGGGGTTCCTCTCCAGGATTTCCTCCCTACATTCAGGAAGACAACTTCCTGACCAGAAGTGGGCATGTCCAAACAAAAAACTCAGAGAGACTTGATCAGCTCAAGGGGCAGCCAGGTACAAGGAGGAACTGCAGGCTACCTCACCACAACAGATAATACAGGTCATTTGGGGGGGGGGGCAGTTGAAACAATTCCAGAGGGATGAAGCATCTCTCTCTCCACCAGCAAGAGTCCCAGAAGCACACTTCATGCTGGAAACACCCCCAAACAAGTTAGTCCATCCCACAGATGCTCACAGCATACGTCTTGTTGCACATGCAGACGTCCTGTGGTGTCTCAAACAGAATCTGGCTCCTAGATGCAGATGGGATAATCAAGCCAGAGCGGAGATTCCCTTGCGACACTATGCGCAGGCACAGAGACCCAATTCAACGTTAACAACTTCCAGAAACCATCTCATGGTGGAACAGGCCTCCCCGCTTCTCCCCTTCACCACATAACTACTCTCTTCTGCACCGACCAGTTCTCCTTCAGTAACGGCGATAGAGCGCATCACAGGCCCGTCTGTACGGGGTATCGTCTCGCAAGTGGAAGGGCCGCCGACGCATGACAAAGCCATGGGAATGCTGGACAACACCAACTGTTCTGTCCCGGTGGCTGAACTGTGGGGGGACGCTTTGCTCCTCGTGGAAGGGGTAAGGCGAGAAGAGACCCAGGTCACGCGGAACACAGGGAGCACTCCGAAAATCAGGGGAGGCGTTGAGCGCCACAGCTAAGGAGGAAACAAAAAGAGAGAAATGGCTGTGGTGGGATGGACCATCAACAAAACAGCAGAATTCTGGATTTGGCCCCAAATATTGCAGGCACCAGCACACAAGCCAGGCAGCTGTCACAGACTGTCAGGCAAACAGGTAAGTCACTGACAGGTGCATCTGCCGCTGGGCTGCATCACTTTCAAACATGAGGTGTGGGAGTTGAGTGTCTGAATGTTCTCTTCCCTGCCCCCTCCCCACACACACAGGGAAGAGACTACTCTACAACCTTCAATACGCTAGTTTTGTATAAATAGAGCGAGCATGTTATGTGGGGCGCTGTTATTAGATGTCATCCCCCAGAGCTGCAGCCTGAAATCATGCAGCTCAGCAGCTGTTGTCCAGTCCAGTGGCAGAAGCCAGAGCTTACTCATGCGCTCATAGATGTGGATTCTTGCCGCATTATCACAGAGGGAGCGGGGGGGAGGGGGAGAAGCTGACATCAGCCTGGCTTGGCTTTTGCAATACTAGAAGGGCTCAGAAAGCCACATTCACCATTGCGTGCCAGAGGCCAATTATGGAAGACTTGAGGCCACAGCAGCACATGGACACTTGTGCAGAAACCGGACGTACAAATAGTCTGCAAAGAGCGGCTGAGCAGAACCTACTCAGGAAATGGAATAGTCCGGTGTTTCTCAACCAGTGGTACTTATACCACTGGAGTGACTTGAGGGGTGTCCAGTGATACGCACCGGACCCCAGACCCCCACCACCTGGCAGCGAGACCAACAACCAACAGCTTGACAACCAGAACTCCAGCATGCGCTTTTCATATGCTTGTAAAAGCCCCCCCATCCACCCTGAGCCTCGCAGTGTGTTAAGTCACACGGCATCTGGCCTCCCAATCTGGAAGTAACTGGCAATGACCAAAGAGACAGGTCCAGCCTCACATCCAGATGTCAGACCATTTTGAGCCAGAACCCTCAGGAATGCTGGGAGCAAACTTGACTGCCAGTGAACATACCATTCTGGTGTAATGGGGGAAAGTGGAGATCAGAGAATCCTGAAAAGGGCTCCTCTGGCCCCCAGCTGTTGGACGTGAAGAAGGAGTCCTCATGGAACACAGGTTGGGTCGGATAAGGCGGCCGACAGAGGCGATGGTGGCCAGGCTTCCGAGGAGGCTCGGGAGTAGGAGGCCGTGCTGGCAGGAGGTCCAAGGTCATGGCTGGCTGGTCCCACTCGGGATCTGCGGAATCACGGGACACAGTTCAAAATGGCGCCTCCGTCACTCTCAGAGCTGGCATTTGTTCCCCCTTTCATCACAGCCCTGCAGACCTGCAAAGGGCTCCATCATTCAAGCATCAGGCGGAGGAAAGAGACAGCAAAGGCCACCTGTACCCAGAACTTCCTTTGACTGAACACAGCAGGAAAATGGCATAGTGAAGAGGAGAATCACAATCAAAGAACGACGGATAAATCTGTTTCCATCATGCGTTGGGTGGGGGTAGAAATACAGACACCAAAAGGCTAACCAGTGCCCACAACAAGCCCATAAGAACAGAGCATCAGACACCCAATATGATCACCGTGAAGGTACTGGGGCACGTGTCTTTAAGAGCATAAGAGGAGTCCTGGGGGACTAGACCAGAGTCTGTGCAGCCCAGCACACTGCTTCCCACAGCAGCCAGCCAGATGTACCTGGGAAACTCACAAGCCCGGCTGAAGACAAGAGTCTTCCCCACCTTGGTTTCCAAGCTTATGATATTTGGAGATCTCCTTCTCCTGAGCTGTCATGCAGGCAGTCATCGACAGGCCTGTCCTTCATGTGTGGGTCAAATTTTAAAGCCACTGAAGAGAGTGGTCATAAATACATCTTGTGGCTATGAGTTCCATAAGCACGTATTGCCTTAAATACCAGTACTCAGCCTATAGGCAATTTATTTAATTACACTTTTTAACATAAAAAGTGTATCTTTAAAGAGCTCAGGGCAGTAGACGTGATTCCTCTTATCCTCACAGCAATCCTGCAAGATGGATTAGACAGTGAGTGCTCAAGAACACCCAATGAGTTTTGTAACTGAGCAAGGGTTTGAACCCGGCTCTCCACTGAGAATGTCCAAACACTCCAATCACTGCAATATTTTGCAGTGCAATCTGCTGCGGTAGCTTAGAGACCTGACTGCCTTTCTCAGTGTTATGCCCAAGCCTCGGTGTGGGCTAATATTATTTAGCACTCTGCATCAGAGATGGGGACAGCTGCCTCAGAAGATCACATCTGGCAGACATCAGAGAAAGGATTCTGTGATCCTCTGCAGAGAAAAGCATCCTGGATTTTCAAAAGGAAAATGTGGCCCTCCATTCCTAGCAGACGGCGCATCGCCCCCATTCGCACCCAGCCAGAAGCCAACAGGGACATCAACTGAAGGGGATGGGCAGGATGGAAGGAAGGAGCAGCAGAAGGAGGCCAGGATTCTGCCCACTCACCCTCTGGAGACTTCCTGTCCGGGATGATCACGCCCCAGGCATCTGCCAGGTGGGCCAGCAACAGGTTGGTGATCCTTCGGTGCACCAGGTTATTCCAATGGACACCATCCTTGACCCGATTCCCCAAGTCAAAGCGGAACTGGAAGTGCAGGTCCAACACGTCAAAAAGATGGAAGCTGGCCAGGGCAGCGCCATAAAAATTCCCCTGGATGATGTCGCCGCGGAGCGTCTTGCTCAAGTGCTGCCCCTTGGAGTGAACGGAAAGTGGCGTTTGGAGGGGAGGGGTAGCTGGCTCAGCAGACTGCAGCGAACACCCCCTTTGAGCTAAGAGGATCCCACCAGCGCTGCCAGCAGAATGCAGGAAAGGGGACAGCTGTAGTCATGCAACATATACAATTTCTCTCCCTCCCTCCCAACACAATTCAATGATGCCAAATTCGGGCAGACCAAAGGAAGTGCTTCTACACGCTGCGCATCATTAATCTGTGACACTGGCTGTCACAAGATGTGGCAACGGCCATTAACTTAAGGTGGCTCTGAAAGGGGCTTGGACAATCGAATAGAGGTCTTCAGTGACTGCTAGTCATGATGGCAGTGTGCGCACATCAAGGCGCCATGCTGAGAGAGCCACATGCCTGCATCGCCTGCTTGAGGACTCCCCAGAAACAATGGTTGGCCACGGGGGGCGGGGGGGGGCGGGACAGGGTGTCAGGTGAGATGGGCCTTTGGACCAATCCAGGAATGCCGGCAGGAGAACAACATGGCCATGCTTGGTAGCCAGATTAGCTGTACTATCTTCTGGGACAACAAGCCAGGTGGTGGCTTTTGTTTTTAATCAAATACAATTCTGCAATCTTGTAGCGATAGAGGTAAAGGGCAAACAGCCCCCTCTGGTATCTGGCCTGCAGGGGCTGCTTTTAAGCCTGGTAAAAGTGAGGGGTGGTCACTTCCAGCTGCAATTAGTGCTGCATTAATTCTGCATTGAGGTTTTATTTCAATGCTTTTTCTTTTGTGGGATAAAGCAGGACATACATTTTAACATAAAGCAAACAAGGACCCCATCACTCGCACCACCTCTTCTCCTCCATGGGGGGAGACAAGAATTAGCATTCCAAAATGGAGGCTCAAGACTTGATTCGGATAAACCCCTTGATCTCCGCAACAAAAGGGAAGGCGAGTCAAGGCATGGTCCTGTCCCCTGGGTTTGGGTTTCTCAGGACCCCTTGGCAGCTATGATCCTCTGAGGGCTCGTGGCTCCCTCATGCTTAGGAGCAAAATTAGTGCCCCCCCCCCGGCATGGTGGGGTATATGAGCAGGAGAGCACATCGGAATGCCTTGTCAGTCTGCCCCAGGTGTCAGTGGGATGCCAGTTAGCCTCTGGGGCGGCTCTGAGCGTAGGGTCTTCCCAGATGATCCCTCCGGCTGCTGGGTGGAGCCCAAGGCTTTCCGAGAAGCTGGAGGGTGCCCTGGTTAGGTGAGTCAGCCATCCTTCTCCTCACGGCCTGGGAAGAGGCAACTCTTCCCCTCGCTTTCGCTTATTGACCCCAAGTTCTCTTATCCTCTTCCTTCCAGGTGTCCCTTCTCCTGCTCCTATCTCACCATTTCCTTCTTTCACTTCCCGGCCTTGCCCTGTCTCTCCCTCCCAACTTCTGAGACCTTCCCCCATCTTCTCTCCGTGCTGCCTCCGCCTGCCACCTCCTCATCCTCATCCATTTCTGCCCCCACTCCCAGCCTGCCCTCCCTGCAGGAAACTGCTAGACGAACTGACAGCCATGTTTAGTCACGACATCATCCCCTGGCATCCTGGAAGTTGGCAGTCTGCCGCACTGCTCCCTGTTCCACTCCCTGTAGCCAGGAGTGGAACCAAGTGGTTCGCACGGCCTCTGTTACCTCTGGGCCAAGAAAGCCCCCGGTGATCTTGCAGCCCAGAGGCATCGTCATGCTCCAGATAACCAGGCAGGAGGGAGAGAGCGTGGCATCCAGCCTGTTGAAGACCGTCTCCAGGTTCATGCGGTATTTCTCCATGGAGAATGGGCCATACCTGCCAAGAGAAGGGATGAAATGGACCACTTCCAGCCAAGGCCAGCACCTTTCTGTAGAACGTCTGCGGCCCATTCCACCGGTGGAACATAAGGACCCCTCTGCAGCTTCTCTGCCAGAAGCTCTGTCTCTGGAGAAATCTACCTTGAGATATCCCAGACACAGGAGTTAAGGACCAGAATGTCCGGCTGTGGCCCATTCAGGAAGTCGTTTAGGATACTCTCCAGGTACTCCGAGTACACCCGTGTGATGAAGTAGAAGCGGACGAGGTGGTGGTGGGTGCGGTATTGCCGCACCTCACGATAATGGGTCCCATTGTGGAGTTCCCCTAGTAGGCCCCCTTCAATTAAGTGGTCGTTCTCGAAGCTCAGCTCTCCCTGCGGGGGGTAGAGAAGCATACTGGGAACCTGGCCTACTCTCACACCCCACTCCCCCACCCTTCCCCAAAACAAGAGCATCTCCCGCCCCGGGTCTGTTGGACAACCCATGGCTCTTCAGCATCACAGAATTCTGACAGGGTAAAGAAGCTTAAAAAGTCGAGCCCCCCCCCCAAAGGGAACACCATCCCATTACCAGCCCACTTACATTATTTCCACCACAAAGCACACCACAAGTAGGAGGTAGTTGCAAAATAAACAACCGCCAATGACTGGCAAGAGAGTCAAGTCAGGCACTGCTGGGGAGGCCAGAGCCCTGGCAAGGGTGACTTGTCATTAGGGCCAGAATGGGGGGGACCCAAGGAGAGCTGAGCTCTAGCTGCCCTGGGAGAAGGAGTGGTCTCCATCGTGGGGGTGGATGGAAGGAGCCTGCGTTCCGTCTTTGTACTGTTGCCTGGTTTTATAAGGCACCACTTCTGTGCACAAAGCTGCCTTGCTGAACCGAGTCAGACCACCAGACCGTCAACATCAGTGCTGTCTCTGCGCTGATTGACAGCAGCTCCCTGCAGACTCCAGTGGGGTTTCTCTCAGCCCTGCCTGGGGATGGCAGGAACTGACTTCAGACCCTTCTGCATGCAAAGCACATGCTCTCCTATCAAGCTGCAGCCCTCCCCAGTGGCACTTCACAAAGTAAGAGAACACAACAAGTGAGAGGGCAGGCCTCTGCCCTGAGGGGCTCCCAATCTGGATATCAGCAGAAGGAGGGACATACAGAGGCAGGGGCTCATTTAAAAAAAATCAATGAATATAAAAATATAACTATTCTTGATCCAATAAACGCAAGAGTTCCTGCCCAGGTACCTTGGTCTTCATCTGTGAAGGCGAGAGCAAGGAGTCCCTCTGGAGCAGCTGGACCAGATCCTTGTACACAGTCCTCTGGACTGGGAAAGGGAAAAGCAAAAAGAAAACTAGCAAGACTTGTTCTTTGCTTTCTGGCGCGCCGGGATCAAAGCTGCCAAGGAGGGAGAGGTGGAGAAGATCCTGATTTTGGGACTAGACTAAACAGACTCCAGCCACAGGAGAGCTGGTGTGGTGGGGGGCAGTCACTCAAGCAGGAGAGCCCACAAGTGAAACTTCACCCTGCTCTGCCAGACTGCGAGAGGAGCCTGAAGCCAGCAACCTTCTTGCAGCCTCAGCCCCCAATTCACCCCTCCACCAGAGGGGAATCATCACAAATATTGGCCTACCTTACAGGGCTGTTGCAAGGGACTGAGTTTGACCCCCTGAGCTCAGTGGGACTTGCTCCCAAGTTAAGTGCATAGAGCAACCCTACAAGTGTGTACTGAACATAGTGGGGCTCCCCCCATGGCTGAAAGGGACAAGGTCTGGCTGCACACAACCCTGTTAGACCATGATAAACAGCAAGAAGGGAGAAGCCACATGCTCCCCTCCCAATCACAAGCATACCACACCTGAGCCAGGCTTCAGCCGCACAGAACTGAACCCCCACCTTGGAGGCAAACCAACAACCCTGAGAAGTGTTCTCAGACAACACCCCCAAAACCCCTCCAGAATTCAGAACATTCCTACTCACTGGAGTCACCAAGGATGACGACAAACTTGTTGTGCAGGAGCTGACGGGCTTCTTTCGACTGGATATTCAGCATGACGGATGAGCTGCTCTTGCTCCTCCTGGAAAAGGGGAAAGGGCAATGTACATCTCCAAATCCCACAAGGGGCGCCCCTCCTTGGCCCAAAGGGATGCAGCCCTGGCATTCCACCCTGGGGAAGGGGCAACACTCCAGGTGGAAAGGAGAAGCAGTCCCGCTTTCAAGGCAGCAAATTTGGAAAAGGGGACAGGCAGACAGAATACAGTTCCATGCATGCCATGGTGCTTTGCACCCCCTTCAGGTCAGGTCAGGGTCACCCAGCAAGTGTCACAGTCGAGCAAAGATTTGAACACTGGTCTCTCCAGTCCAAGTCTGGCATTCAACGGCCCACCGCGCACTGGCTTGCCAGGAGAAAACTGGCCACTCTTTTGCAGCAAGTCAGATGTACAGTGAAGATTTGGGGGTCTTCCAAATTTCAAGAAAAGCAAAAACACAAAACAGATGAGATACAGCACTTTCAAAAACAAGTACTCAACCCCACATCAACTCTTCTTGCTTTCTCGTAAGGGTCAATCCAACAAAACATTCAGAAATCTCTGCCAGCTACTCCACAAAGGCCCCCAGCAAGGGCCACCCATGAGGAAGTGGATGCTGCAGACCACCAATGAAAGCAAGAAGGGAAGTTTTTTGGTAGGGAGCAAAGTGAGAGACACCCTTCTCTGGTGCCCAGCATCTTCTCAAGGACTGTGTTCTCCCACAGGAACCTGTCCTTCAGGCACAATCTTCTCCAGGTGTCCTCCACCTTCGGAGATTGGGTGGGAGGCTTCCAGCAGGAGCAGCTTTTCTGAAATGCCACCTGCCTCCCAGGTCTCTGCCCCTTGGGTGCCACCTCTGGTGTCTTTCTAGGGAGGGAGATCGCCTTTCTAGTAGGGAGATCACCTACTCCCGTACAATCCGGCTCGTCCTCTCAGGTCATCAGAGAAGGCCTTTTTACAAGTGCCACCGCCCATGGAGGTTCGTGGGGCGGCGGCAAGAAATAGGGCCTTCTCAGTAGTGGCACCAACGTTGTGGAACTCGCTTCCCCTTGACTTGAGAATGGCTCCCTCTCTTGAGACTTTTCGGCGAGGCCTGAAGACCCTGCTCTTTAAACAAGCCTTCTGATTCCATGGCCTTTTTAACACTTTTATACATCTTTTAGTTTCTTTTTGACAGGCTGGATTCCTCTATGATTTGCTGTTTTATGCTCTTTTTATTCTGACTTTATTCTGACTACTGTTTTTATGGCCTCTGTTAATGTGTTTTTAATATGTTTTTATCTGTGTTAAATCATGCTTTTTAAAATTGTTTTTACATGTTGTAAGCCGCCCTGGGTCCCTTTCAGGGAGAAGGGCGGGATACAAATAATGTTTATTATTATTATTATTTCAGGCACAGGTGAAGCCCAGCCTCTTCTGCTTTGAAAGCTACTGAGGCTATTTCTAGTGCATTCTAGCCACTGATTTTGGCTGCCATTCCTCAACCAAGGAGCTTCAAAGGGAGACTCCAGCTGGAAACTGCTGAGAAAGAATTCATCAGCAAGAATTTGTCAGCACCCTATTTCTGGAGGGCTGCAACCCCAGAGCATGTGCAGAGTGTCCTTCAGGGCTGAATAACCCCTACCCTTAGCCTAGGCAGATCCAGATCCAGATCCAGATCCAGCAGGAACGGCTTCCAGAACAGCCTGATGGACTCCAGAACTTCTCATCTCAAGGAAGGGGCTGCAGGCACACCTTTCCTGGGAACTTTTCAGGACTTTGTAAGCCACCTGGGATGGGCCCCTTGGGGAGAAAGGCGAAACAGAAATGCTTTAGATACAGGGATGCAGCCAGGAGGTGCAAGGGCAGAGAAGGCTCTCTTTGCTCATGCATTCTCCTTGCAGAGCATGCCCAGGGATTGCAATGGCAGCCACCCTTCTATCTCTCCTGGCTGCTACTGGGACTCACTGGCGAGCCAGGAACAGCCTCAAAAGTTTAAATAAAACCAAGCAGAGCATCCTCCCCCAGCAAGAAAACGCCCCAGACCAGACACACCTACCAGCAGCAGCAGAAGTCCCCAAATGCGTCCAGATTACCCAAAGCCCAGCAGCTCTTCAGCGCCCTCTGCTGGCTGCGCTTGTAGCGGCTGGAAGGACACGGATGAGTTTCTCTGCTCGGTCCTGATCCCACCGGCTGCCCATCAACTGATACCATTGGGCGACTTGGGTGGGAGCCCAAGCCTATGCATGTCTACTCAGAAGTAAGTCCCATTAGAGTCAATGGGGCTTGCTCCCAGGAAAGTGTGGGTAGGACTGGGCTGTAAGGCTGCAATCCTAGCCACACTTACCTGGGAGTAAGCGTCATTGACTATCATGGGACTTACTTTTGAGTAGGCATGCGTAGGAGTGGCCCAATGCAATGCATGCCTTACTCAGAAGTAAGTTCCATTACAGTCTGTGGGGGCTTACTCCCAGGAAAGTGTGGATAGGATTGCAGCTGCTTGGAGAGAGCAGGTCCCAGTGGCGCAGCTAGAGGGGGTGCAAAGCCCTAAGTTTTGCAGGGAGCCTCACTTTGCAGGGTGTGTAAGCGGCCACCCCCCCCCCCACCTTCGGAGCCATTCCGGGCGGGGGAGCAAAACGGAGGTGTGCACCTGGAATGCCTCCCTAGGGGAGGGGCCGCTTGCACGCCGGGGTGAGGCTCCCTGCAAAACTTAGGGCTTTGCACCCCCTCTAGCTACGCCACTGGGAAGCACCCCCTTCTTCTAACTGCCAGGATCACCCATGCAAATGCACCCAGCACCACTCCCAGCACCAGCCCAATCAAGGGGGCAGCCAGCCAGGGGGCCACATTCACACAGCCTTTGTGTGCATAGCAGTGGATGGGGAGGCAGGTGAGGCAGAGCCTCCCCACTGGAGTGCTTCAGAAGGCACCGCCGCGGGAGGTGTGCAAGCGCACACAACACGTGCACAACGTGAGCATGGGCAGCGCATAGCACGTGGGTTGTGTGGTGGTGCTTTTCTAAGGACTCCAGTGGGGAGGCTCTGCCTCCCCTGCCTCTCATGCACACAGAGGCAGTGTGAACTTGGCCCCCTCCCTAGAAGGAGGTTCTTGGAGCTCCCCCGCAGGAGGATGCAGAGGGGGAGGTGTGACGACGGCGGCGGCGGGGCAGATAAAGGGGGGTGGGGGCTGGTCCAGAACATTCCCAAGGCGGGATTCGAACCCGGGCACTTGGAATCGGCGGCCGCGGCTGCGGCGCCACTCGGGCTCTTCCGCTGCCTTTTGAGATCCCAGCAGAGCCGCCTTCCTCGGCGGCTGTCTGGTGCAGCGGTTTTCACCGTCACAGTTTGATCAGCTGTGCGCGAGTTCGAATCCCGGTTGCGGAAACTATCATCGTCGGTCCGATCAGCTGGCATGAGCTTCCTGAGCCCAGCAGCGAGCGCCTTTTAATGCTTCTTGGGGGGGGGGGCGCTAATTTTGCACCTAAGCATGAGGGACCACTGCCCCGCCTGATGGTTTTTTGGCTATACCTTTTGATACAACACAGGTATTTCAGCATGCTTTGTTTCATTGCATTCTGCATGAAATTACGCATCGATTGATATATAACATGATGGTCTTATTGCTACAAACCGTGTTTTTAGAGATTTTGGTCACTAGTGGTTTAACCACCACCCCCCCCCAGGGTGCCACCTTACTAACACCTTATTGGTTCCATGCGGTGTCATAAGAACATCTCATAGGCTCTTCAAACAATTAGGGCACGATCCTAACCAGGTCTACTCAGAAGTAAGCCCTATTTTGTTCAATGGGGCTTACTCTCAGGAAAGTGTGGTTAGTATTGCAGATGCTTAGAAAGTGTCTATTTTTCAACTGGAATTTTTTTTTTTTTTTAAACCTCATATGCTTTTCCCTACCAGTACAGTAACAGCAGTTATGTGGCACTCCCCAGAGCAGAAACTTGGTCCATCCAGCTCAGCATCGTTTCCACTGTGCGGAGGAGACTGTCTGGCAAGGGGTGGGGGGGTCTTTCCTAGACCTGTCAGAAATGCAGGAGTTGCTGGGAACTTCCTGCATGCAACACAAATATTCTGCCCATGCATTATGGCCCCTTCCGATATGATGCTTTGAGGAATTATCTAACATGGTATGAAAAATGATGGCCTCTCCCATCCGCCCCTTCTGAGTGGCTTCTCCACTGAAGCTCTCTTTGAGACTGCAGCAGTGTGAATTGATCACAATAGCCACACCTTCCAATGCACCAAGGATGGCCTGCAAAACACAGAACAGGAATGGGTACCTGAGCAGCTGACATGCTGGAGCAGGCCAAAGGCAATTTTATCAGGGTCCAGCAGGCAGGAGAAAAAAAGGTGACTCTTTGGGAAGCCTATAGTGGGGAATTCCTATAAAGTTGACCCTTTTCCCTAAGGATCCGATAGCCCACCTGAGAGATCTCACTTTGCCAAACCTGGTCCAGCAACCTGGATCTAATTATGTCTACCTTTCAGTGTGCTGTTCTGCAAACAAAATTCAAACCTCTTTATTTATTTATTTATTTATTTATTTATTTATTTATTTATTTATTTATTTATTATTAACAACAACAACAACAACAGTATTTATATACCGCTTTTCAACAGAAAGTTCACAAAGCGGTTTACAGAAAAAAATCAAATAACTAATGGCTCCCTGTCCCAAAAGGGCTCACAATCTAAAAGGATGCAAAAGAACACCAGCAAACAGCCACTAGAAAAGACAGTGCTGGGGTGAGGAGGTCATTACTCTCCCCCTGCTAAATAAAAGATTATCCACTTTATTATCCACTTCCCTATCTCAAGGGCTTAAAAAAGTCACCTCTATAGATCTGCAGTTGATCAGGCCACAAATTTAACTACCAGAATCTTTGGAAGGAGAGTACAAAGACCAGGCTCTACACAAAAATACTACAGATGTTGCACAGAGTACTGAAATAACTGCCACTGGTACCTTAGTCTCTATCCCTGTTCATACTCAACTAAGGACACAATCCTAACCAACTTTCCAGCACTGGCTTAGCTGTGCCAGTGGGGCATGTGCTGCATCCTGCAGTTGGGGGGCAGTTACGGAGGCCTCCTCAAGGTAAGGCAATGTTTGTTCCCTTACCTCGGAGTTGCGTTGCCCTTACCTTGGTGCTGGAAAGTTGGTTAGGATTGCACCCTAAACACTCAGCCAGGTGAGCTGGTAGGAAATTCCTGGTGGACAGGGAGGAGACACCTGCTGAACCACCACTTGGGATTCTTTCAGGAAGCTGGCTGGTTCTTCGAACTGTTTCCTTCCCCTTCCCTGCAACTGATGACCACATCACACTTGAACATGTGTCCCATGCGTGAAGCCATTCCTGAGAGGAGATGCTGATTTTATTTAAAAATCTGACACTCTGTAAGGGGTGTATGTATCAGAGAATTCCAGCCAGGCTCAGTGTGTGGTGTGTAACATTGGCCATTCCTGCCCCTGCTGTAGCTGGACCCTAAATCCTACAGGACTCGGTTAAAGTCCCATCTCTGCCATTGACGGAGGCAGATCACTTTCAGCCTCTACCTGTAAGATGGGAGCAAAACTGACATCATCATCATCATTATTAATAAGCACTCTCTAGCATTCAAAGCACTTCATAGACATTGTCTTGCAGTCCTCACAACAGCCCTGTAAAGTGAATCGGTATTATTATCCTCATATTGGAGCTGTAGAACTGAAACGGGGGGGGGGGGGCTTGCCTAAGGCCACCATGTGGGTCTATAGCAGAGATAGGATGTTGTAACCATAATCAAAATAAAGACTAACACTCCAAAAAGATTTTTAAAATGACCTTTATTCTTCAACTCAAACAAAGACATATTGCATTGCTAAAAGAGAGGTTTGTCTTCTAAATTAGAGGTTCTTAAACTTTTTACTGTGTCACACCCCATAATGCCTTGCAGCTTCTGGATAGTCGGTCTGCAGCCCACTAAAGATTGGGTTGTGACCCACAGTTTGAAAACTGCTGTTTTAAATAATGATTTCAAGGGGCAAAATAAATACATCCCTCTTGCAGAATCCAGGCAGTGGTGGCATGTCAACAGCCGGATAACAAGGCAAGAATTGCTTTCCACCTGGAGGAGTTTAAAATACCCCGAAAAATATGTCCAGACTGAACAATTCTTGGCTAAACAGCAACTTCCACGCAGGGAGCGCGAGTCTGAAGAAAGGCCTTCTGCGCAAATGCCACTGAAATGCCTGGAAGCCACAGAAGAGCCAGCCTGGCTCATTTCAGTGTGGCTCACGCAGTAGGCTGTTCCTCCACATCGTGCCCAGCATGGTAGCTCCTGTCTGTGCTGGGTCAGGGGACTCTAGTGCAGGACAAACATCAGGGCTCTGGCATCCCATGGAAGGAAAGAAACATACTATAGTGGGAAAGAGATTGAGGGCCCAATCCTGTCTAACTTTCCAGCACCAATGCAGTCACAATTCAGCCCTGAGAGAAGGGAACAAATGGTCCCTTGTTTTGAGGTCTCCATGAGTGCTGCTGCACCGCATGGCTGCATCAGCGCTGCAGGTTGGACAGGATTGGGCCCTAAGGCACTTCTGGCAAAAGGACTGGCAGGTCCAGACAAGTGGCTTCAACCACTCGCATTGTGGGTCCCAAACCTGAACAAGGCACTTCTGCCTGCTTCCCCCACTCGGGTGTGAACAGAGACGTCTTCAAGACAAGACCCTTCTGCAACTGACACTTTAACGAAGAAGTGCCCATCTCCCCTCCCTCTGCCAAGGAAGCAACAAAGGATGCTGTTACAAAAACAAAAGGGGAAGACCTGATCTGCAGCATAATCTCGACAAAAAGCACAAAGGAGCTTTATACAGCATTGCAATCAATACCATCACCAGCAGTGCAATCCTACGCATCTCCACTCAGAAGCAGCCCCACTGAGTCAAGAGGGTTTTTCTCCCACGGAAGCATGTACAGGACTGCAAGCTACCTCTTCACTCTGCTTCTGCAGGAACAGTGTGAGTAAAAGTGTGGGGAAGCCGGGGCAGGTTTCCCCCCCCCCCCCACCAGCACCAAGGCAGCTCAAGTGCTGCTTCACAGAAGCAGTTTGGTCCCATTGAGAGCATGTCACAAAAGGCAATTCATGGTCTCAGGCACAGGCAGAAGTGACGGCTCCATGCCTTCTGCAGAAGCCCCCCAGAGCAGCAGGCAAGCTGGTCCCATCAGGGTGCCTGTAGAGTGCAGGAGAAGAAGGTCCAGGCTCCAACTAGTAGGAAGGTCCCCATTTTTTGAAGGGAGGCCTCTCCCAGTGTGGCACGGTGTAGGGGGCAGCAGCTGGGCGCCTGCGGTAGGGCCGGCGACGCATGACAAAGTCATTGTGGTGCCCGGGTGGGACTCCTCTAGGCATCTCCGGCTGGAAGTAAGGTGGTGCGTTCGGTGCATCCAAACTGGGATCCCAGAAGCCGTCGTGATGCATTTCTGAGCGGAAGCAAGCAGAAGACAAAAGGCGTAACAGTTGGGGGCAGGCTAACCTGTGCAGGGCCTGTTTGTCAACAGCAGGGCTCTAACTGCAACTCCCGACAGCAGAGCTGCCCCCTTCTCCTCCCTGCAACCTGGACTCTCCCTGCCTGAGCCCCTGCTTCGTGTTCTCTTGCAAACTGAGGATGGCCACTGGCAACGTGAGACTGAACCCTTCATTTCAATGGGGCTTGCGCAGGAGGCCTCTCCACCGGATCAGGCCCACTGCCTTTTCCCTTCGATTTGTAGGGTCAGACTCTAGTGCAAGCCACATACACTCCAGGATACAGGGGGAAACCACCTGGCCCCATCTTGGGGTGCCTTTTGCTGCCTGGTCAGAACTTCCGCTGTTGGGACACTGGCAGTCATGCTCCTTGGTGGCTCTGAATGTTTTTATTCATTCATTCCTGGAAGCCGCTTTGGAGTGCTTGCAAAAAAAAGGCAGGGCAAAAATTATTAAAAGGAAAGAGAGTGAGCAATCTGACTGACCGGAGAAGGAACAGACACAACCAACATCTAACACTGGCTCTCAGGGACTATCCAGGCTTGTTGCCCTTCATCTCTCTTACCGTTCCAGACCTGCTCTTCCTCCCTTTTGCCCATTTCCACACATCTGGTTGCACTACCAAATCGCGGCCCACTTCCAATCCTTCCCCAAGACCCAACTCTTCACAAGAGCCAGGGCCTGGGGGGCTGGGGACGGGGGCTCTCATTCAGAGTGCAAAAGAGACAGCATTTTGTGGGGGAAACAGAATCTACCTTCTGGATAGGGTGGGGGAAGCTGGTCGCCTTCCCAGTTGATACATTCATCCGAGGGCGCATGGTTGGAGTTGAAGTCACAGTGGAGAGCTTGATTGTTGCTGGCACTGAATCTACCTTCCGCATAGGGTGGGGAGAGCTGAACGTCTTCCCAGTAGTTACATTCATCCAAGGGTGCACGGTCACACTGGAAAGTGGGGTCGTTGCTGGGACCAAACTGGAAAGGAGCAGGGTTCTCGTCAAACTGGGAAGGGGGGAAGTCCTCGTTAAATTCGGAGCAGGGCTGGAACATGTGTGGTGCTGGTGGTGGCGGCCGCGGCATCCTTGGCCACAGATGCGGTGGCGGCGGCATCCTTGGCCATAAATGTGGTGGGGGCGGTGGCGGCCGCAGCCTTGGCCGCAAACGTGGTGGTGGCCTTCGCCACAGGTGTTGTGGTGGTGGCCGCCTTGGCCGCAGATGTGGCAGTGAAACCAACGGCCATGGGGAGGAAGACTGATCTGCAACATTTCCATTCCAGTCTAATCCTGTACAGGAGAGAGGAGAGAGCTGGTTATTCTGGAGCAAGGACAGGCCGGCTTCTGTCTCGAATGGCTTACTTTTTAAAAACCAGCTCTGTGGTCTTCCGTTCTATATGATCTATACATCTGCAAAGGATGAAAGAGGGCATCTTCAGAATCTGCATAAGAAGAGCCCTGAGGGATCAGGCCAGGGGCCCATCTAGTCCAGCTTCCTGTCCCTCACAGTGGCCCACCAGAAGCCTCTGGGAGCACACAAGACCACAAGACTGCCTCCTCTTGCCACTCTGTTGTTGGTACTCTGAGATTGCCCACTTCTAAAAACCAGAGGCTGCATATAGTCACAGCTTTTAACCCAGGGTGGACTTTTCCTCCATCAATCTATCCAAGCCCCTTTTAAAGGAATCTGAGCCAGGTGCCATCACAGTATCCTGTGGCAAGGAGTTCCACATCTCTTAACTGTTAAGCTGTAAATAAGAATCTACATGAAAGATTAATTAGGAATCTGTAATTAAACATCTACACAAATGAAGACCTTCCATTGACTTCAGAGGGTTCTTTTCAATCTGGTTCCTTGGGGGCATGGCCCAGGACTATAGGGGTCCTTGTATTCAGAATCAATCTTGCATTTTATTTTTTTAAGTCTCTAGCCCTCATGCCTGCACATGCACAGCCCCGACTGAAACATTCTCCTCTACTACAGCTGTAATCTTATATTTCGTCACCTTCCAAATGTCCAGCTTTGCATTTTTTCCACTCTCTCGGTCCATCCAGTCCTCCACCCGCCCTCACCCACCTTGAATCATCATCTTCTTCTCTGGTTCCACTCCCCAGGCGTTGGCCATGTGGGTCAGCAAAAGATTGGTGATATATCGGTGCACCCAGCTGTCCCAGTGGACGCCGTCCGTGTCCAGCTTGCTCCTGAGAAAGCGGAAAGAGTAGTGCAGGTCGAGGACATCAAACTCGTAGCAGCAGGCCAGCGTGGCGCTGTAGAAGTTCGCCTTCAAGATGTCAGTGGGAGTCGCTTGGTTTGTCATCTGGGAAAGGAGAGGGGAGGGGCTGAGTCTGGGGCAATGTGCACAGAGGACCCTGTGAGCTGGTCATGTCACACAAGGCAGGCACAACAGATGCAGTGGCCCTATACAGAAGCAGGCCACCATGAGATGGAGAGGGCTGGACTATGGGCCCCAGGCTGGCTGGGCTCCTCTGTTGGTTTTCTGACTTCAAGGCTGGAATTAGAAGCCAATGCAGATGAGGGGCTGCCCCCTCCCCCCAAAAGAGCAGTCCTCCCTCTTCCTGGGTCCAGTCCAACCACAGAAAATTGTGATGCCCCTGCAGTGCCACAACTTTCTCTGCTCCTGCAGAATGAAGCAAAGGAGTGGGGTGGCATTCCAGGGGCAGGGAGGGAAAGAGGGTGCAGGGTTGCCGATTTCAAGAGTTAGCCGTGCATGTGCTGGAGTGAAGGGTTCCAGCCTAAGAGAGATGCAGTGCAACAGTAGCATAGCTAGAGGGGGTGCAAAGCACTAAGTTTTGCACAGTGCCTCATGGCAGCTTGCAACTGGTCCCTCTCCCTCCCTTCTGCAGCAATTCCAAGCCACTCGAGCAAAATGGAAGAGGCGCCTGTTTTGTGCTAGCAGCCTAGAATGGCTCTGAAAGGGAGGGGGTCCTTGCATGCCGTGGTGAGGTGCCATGCAAAACTTAGTGCTTTGCACCCCCTCTAGCTCTGCTGCTGCAGTACAGTGATCAGTGTCAAGCAAGGCCTGGGCCACTAAACATAAGAAGAGCCCCGTTGGATCAGGCCCAAGGCCCATCTAGTCCAGCTTCCTGCATCTCACAGCGGCCCACCAGATGCCTCAGGGAGCTCACAAGACAACAAGATACCTGCATCTTCTTGCCACTCCCTTGCACCTGGCGTGCCAGAGCTAGCCTACTTCTCAAACCAGGAGGTTTTAGTTCAGATCTGATCTTAGTTCACTCTGAGTTCAAATCCCTCCTCAGCCAGGAGAGTGACTTTAGATCAGTCAACCCCTCTGAGCCGAAACAATCTCACAAAGTGGTGACGCTAAAGCGGAGGGGTGTGGAAAAGACCACATTCCATCCTTGGAGGGAGGACAAGATAAAACAGCAACACTGAAATACCATCTTTTTACTTTCTGGTTCCCCAGCCTTTCACTTCTTTGGGCTAAAGATGAAGGAGATGCTCAGTGCTTGGGAACACGACTGATAACTGCTGGGACTGGCAGAGAGAGAACAGGAAAATAAAGCAGTGGCCACACGGCATTGAGAGAAAGCCATGAGAAACCAGGGGAAACTAGCATGACATAGACAAGGCAAGGCTAGAGCACCCCTTCCTGACAGGCTACCTTTTCTACATTCAAGGTATTTGTCCCTCACACAAAACACAAGCCACAGCCTGAGCACCTCCATGAGAACTGGGTCAGAATGCCACCCTGGCCAAGGAGCAGCAATTCCTACCCCGGGCTCCAGGTAAGCGCGCTGAACTTTCTGTCCCAGGGGCATTGCCGTATTCCAAATGACGAGGCAGTCGGGAGGGAGGATCTCCTTCAGCTTGCCCAAGAGGGTGTGCAGGTTCTGCCAGTACTCTCGAAAGGCCTTCTCTAGGTGACCCTCTTTGGAAACCCCGTCATTGTATCTGTGCAGAAGGAGAAAATGCAATTAACACCAATCAGTCCAAAATTCAAAACATTTCATCACAAGGCCTGCCCTCCACCCGGTGGCGTAGCTGGAGGGGGGTGGAGTACTCAGCCTGGAGGGGAGGTGGGCGAGCGGCCCCTCCCTTCGGAGCCATTCCCGGCAGGGGGGGAATGGAGCCATACGGCTCTGTTTTGCCCCCCCCAGGAATGCCACTCGCCCACCTCCCCTCCAGACTGAGTGCTCAGCCCCCCCTCCAGCTACGCCACCACCTCCACCCCAACAGAATTTCTCTCCATATTGGAGAGGAGTGGGTGCAAATGGGCAAGAGTCGTGTTTCCCCAATTGTTCCATGGAATTAGTCAGCAACTAATTTGTTGCTGAGTCAGTGTTATTATCCCCCTATACATTACTGCCCAGCCAAGTGCTTCTGGGAAGTCCACCCAAGGTTCATCCAAAAACATGAGGGTTGGACTGAGGGAAAGTAATTCTTACTTTTACGTATGCTCTAAAAGCAAATCTTTGGGGGCTTGAGAGCAAAGCACGCCTTTGCCACCAGAAGTTTGCAGGGAAGTATAGCTTCAGCCCTACCTCTACCAGCCGTGACGCAACCTGACCCTGAAACCCCCAAGGCGCCACCAAGGCCTGGGCACGCCTGGGCAGAGGGGGAGCTGTGGTCACTGTTACCTGTTGAGATCCCAGAGGCAGGAATTTAAGATGACAACATCTGGAGGTGGCCCGGCTTTGAAGTCACTGAGGATGCTCTCCACGTAGGCGGAATAGATGCGGGTGAGGAAGTAGTAGCGGACCAGGTGGTGATCGGTGCGATACTGGCGCGCCTCGCAGTAACTGGTCTTGTTGTGTCGCTCACCCCCTTCCACCAGGCGGTCGTTCGCAAAGCTCTCGGTCTGCAAACGGACATCAGCATCAGAAAAGAGGACTTCCTCTGGTCACCGCCAACCAGAACATCTCTCGTACCAAGTCTTAGTCTGCAGGAACACAATCACAGGGCTGTAGGGGCCAGAAAGCCATGCAGTTCACCACCACCACACTCTCCTGCGCAAGAGCCATTCAACCGCTTGTGCCTTCCCTCCCCAGAGACCCACTCTTTGTGCAAGAAGAGCCTAACGTTCCACTGACCTCACTGCACCCCACTCGCACCGCCCCTTCTCCTGTGTCTACATCCAGATAGGAGGACCCACGAGGCAGGGGCCTGCTCACTGCTCTGTTGCCAAGGACTCTGCACACTGATGACACTACGTTCATAAAACAAACCACACTGAAAAGAGAGATTCCAAAAAGGGTCTCAGTCACTCCAGCACCTTCAACTTCAGCTGTTTGTTGGTGAGCATCTTCTTTTTCTGCAGGAAGTAGATCATGTCTTTATAAATCGCCCGGTGAACTGCAAGGAGAAAAGGCATCATCAAAGACTCGGGAGCAGCCACAAGACACATGCCCTGCCCAGAAGAGTCCTCTGTCCCTTGTGAGCAGTGCCTGATGTGTGCCAAAACCTCTGTCTTGGTTTCAGTTTCTTGCTGGGGATTTCTTTAGTAATTTATATGCTTTAATTTAGATAAGCTGCTGTGAGATAAGCTTGGAGTCTGCAATGTTCCACCCTGCAGCTAAGCAATGCTTTGCATTCCTGAAAACCAGCTTCAAACTGCAGTTTTCACCCCCTGCTGCAGGCCACCATCCACCTGCCAAACTGTTTCTTTCCTCCATGCAGACATGGTGTGCCAAGAAATGGCATCCAGAGCTATTTGTTAATGCATAAAAACAGTCATGTCTTTGCCACAGTGAAGAGTATTCCTGTCAAGCCACATGACTTCAATGAGCATCTCAAAGAGACGTTGCGTTAACCCCAGGAGCAGGTGGTCCACTTGCATCCAAAGGGCCCACCATCTTCCTCTAGTTGCGGTCCCAACCCCTTAAGCCCACGCTTGTTCCAGCCTATCTCCCAGTCACTGCTCACCTGACCTCAGCAAGCCAGAGGTCTCACCAGAGGACCTGAAAGCACAGGTAGGTTGAACAGGTATAGATGGTGCTCAAGGGAGTAAGTGCCTAGCATGGCTCAGGAAGGGAATTGTTGCCCACCAGGCAGCAAGGAAAGGTTGGCTGGCTTTGGTGGCCAACCCATTGTAGCCAGGCCACTCTGCTTGACCATGACCTCCTGGCACCTCCAAAATGCAAATCCTTTGTACACCTCCCCCAAGTCCAAGCCCAGGAAGAGAGGCGGGGACTCATCCCCCAACCTTTTCTATAGCCTGAAGCTAGAAAGAGAGGCAGGGACTGGGCTGCTCAGCCACAATGCTTTTGAGGCACTCTTGGTAGGCGAAGGGGCCAATCAGCCACTTGTCACCTGAGTTCAGAAGCAGGCTGTCTCTGAATGCCAGCTGCAAGGGAGTGGCAACAGGACGCAAGTATTTTGTTGTCTTGTGTGCTCTCTGTAAGATACACTGTAAGATACAGGAAGCTGGACTAGATGGGCCTTGGGCCTGATCCAGTGGGGCTGTTCTTATGTTCTTAACTACAATTCCCAGGAGGCCTTGCAGGTCTCTTGTGATCTGGTGTGCTCCCTGGGGCATTTGGTGGGCTGCTGTGAGATACAGGAAGCTGGACTAGATGGGCCTCTGGCCTGATCCAGTGGGGCTGTTCTTATGTTCTTAACTACAATTCCCAGGAGGCCTTGCAGGTCTCTTGTTATCTGGTGTGCTCCCTGGGGCATTTGGTGGGCCACTGTAAGATACAGGAAGCTGGACTAGATGGGCCTTGGGCCTGATCCAGCAGGGCTCTTCATATGTTGCCCCGCTCTACACTGAAGCTAGCAAGAAGAGCCAAAGGGCTGGTCGCCTGGACTCACCTCTTACTGGGCACTCCTAGCAACTGCAGAGCCAAAGCAAGCCCATCCCTTCCCTCACTAGCTTTAACCTGGAGGGAAAAGACCTAGCATGCTTCAGTCGGACCCCACCCCAAGCTGGTCCCCCAACTTTGAAGCCAGGGACAAGGAGGGACCATTCCTACCCCACTTCTGCCCAGCCGTTTCACAGCTGGGAGGATAACTGGGGCTCACTGGAACCCTTGCCCTGGCCAGAGAAAATGGAGAACCCTGACAAATCACCCCCTCACTGGCACAGATCCCTTCCCAGTCTGACACCGATGTGAACACAGAAATACTCACTAGAGTCACCCAGGATCACGACAAACTTGTTGTGAAGGAGTTGACGGGCTTCTTCTGGAGTGAAGTGGTATATATTTCCTAGGGGGATCATAGCAACATTCAAGGCGCTGCACCCCAGCAGACAACAAACCTGCTCCTGCAATAAGAAAGGAAGACATCAGACAGACCTAGTCCCTGCCTTGGCTAGAAGGCCAGGCCGGCATTCTCCAGGCTGCAGTACACAATCTGCAGGAGGTCTGGTCTAGAGGGTAGAGCCTCCGTCTGCCTGAAGATAACATCCACAAGGTCGCCAGTTCGAGGCCACCGGCACCGTGCGACCTTGAAGCAGCTGACAAGCTGAAGCCGAGCTATTCCATCTGCTCTGAGCGTGGGAGGGTGGAGGCCAGAATGTGAAGCCAGATCGGAATGAAACACCTTGAATGTAGTCATTCTTGAAAGAAAGAACCTTCTTTGAAATTGTAAAAATCCCTATTTAATAAGGGATTTAAATAAAGCCTGCCTATGTAAACCGCCTTGAATTAAGTCTTGAATAAAGACCAAGAAAGGTGGTATATAAATACCTGTTGTTGTTGTTGTTGTTGTTGTTGTTACACAATCATTCTTCAGTTGCTTTGGAGCTCCTTTCATGGGAGAGTGTGTGGTACACGTGTTGTCATCTAACAAACCTGCAAGGCAGGCGGCCCTTAGGGTCAAACTACGCTGTATGGTGATAGCATATTTTGGTCATTTTTTCTTTTCTTTGGTTAAATAGCATGTAGAGGTCGAGCATGTGAATCACATCAAAACCATAGTGAGATTTGGGGGGGGGAGCGGCTCTAGTATGGTGTGCACCATGGTGCCAATCCCACTGTACAGCACATGCTACTGAACACACAGTCTTTAGCAAAGCAGAACATAAATCCTGGCCAAACACCCAAAACATGCTGCCATAAATGTGCCTTCTGGTCCTGAGAAACAGTAATTTGCCCAGAGACACCAAGAGCACAATCCTACTCATGTCTACAAGTTCCACTGTACAGGACTGCAGTCCAGGAGAACTGTCTGGCTAAGTAGGAATCTGGATCTCCTGCTTCTAAATACCAACATATTTTAATCCCACGCACTGTCCACACATCTCCACAGAGGCAAAGGTGGTGCTGGAGTCACACAACCAAGAGCCAAGTCTAACTGTGAGTGGTGGCTCCTTTGATCTGTGAGATCTTGGCTGGATCCCAACAAAGCTAACTGTGCAAACCTAGTCCTCATGGGATTGCTGTCAGAATTGAGGGACAGGGGCCAGCTGTGCTGTGCTGAGCACTTTGGAATCGCGCTTTCCACATGCACTGCCTCTGACGCATTCTCAGCATCACCTGGTAGGACAAAGTTCCAAACAACACAGTCCTGGAACGAGCTGGAATCCCTAGCATGTATGCACTGCTGAAACAGAGACGCCTGCGTTGGCTCCGTCATGTCGTGAGAATGGATGATGGCCGGATCCCAAAGGATCTCCTCTATGGAGAACTCGTGCAAGGAAAGCGCCCTACAGGTAGACCACAGCTGCGATACAAGGACATCTGCAAGAGGGATCTCAAGGCCTTAGGAGTGGACCTCAACAAGTGGGAAACCCTGGCCTCTGAGCGGCCCGCTTGGAGGCAGGCTGTGCAGCATGGCCTTTCCCAGTTTGAAGAGACACTTGGCCAGCAGTCTGAGGCTAAGAGGCAAAGAAGGAAGGCCCACAGCCAGGGAGACAGGCCAGGGACAGACTGCACTTGCTCCCAGTGTGGAAGGGATTGTCACTCCTGAATCGGCCTTTTCAGCCACACTAGACGCTGTTCCAGAACCACCTTTCAGAGCGTGATACCATAGTCTTTCGAGGCTGAAGGTTGCCAACTGAATCACCACCCTATATGGAACATTTTAAAGGGGCAGGAGCTGAACTGTCCCAGGCACACGCCACTGAGATCCTCTGCTCAATGGACACAGATGTGCCACCTCCTGCGCATGGCCCTCTCTCATACTCTGGATTTAGGATTGCCAAGTGACCAGAACAGCCTGACTAGTGCTGCATAGGTTCAAGGAGTGCCTCAAGGACAATATAGTGTTTAGAAACTGGTGGCTCCATGGATTGACTCATTCAAACATGCCAGCAACTGACAGCCTGCCCAAACATCAAGAAGGCCTCCAAGGAAGAAGGCTCTACATTAGTGAACTTCATTTATATTTATTAAAATATTTTATAAGCCATTTGAACCAAAGGATTTTCATATTATTTTCCAGAAAGGTGCTGGGGAACTTTATGGAACTTTTGGTATTCCCAAAGGAGCCCAATTTTGCAGGACAGATGCAAAATGTTGAAACAGATGGATGTCTGGCCTGATCCAGTAGAGCTTTGCCCGTATTTGTGACTACAGTCATCAGATAAGAACCATATCTCCAACCTTACAGTATTGTCCCTCTGACCACATTCCTATGGACTTTATCAAGAACCGGATGCCACAAAAATTCCTTTTGGTATTTATGCCTAGCGCTGCCCTTGAGGTGCATTCTTATCTCCTGCACGGAGGAGACATGGGGAAGGTTAAAGAATTTGTTACAAAATCCCCAACATCTCTCAGCTCCTGTTTCAGGGACTGCCACCCAAATAAAATCTTGACCTGAAAGAGAACTGCAGCCCCTGGCTTGTTTTGGAAAAGAAAAATTAGCAGAGGAATTGCATTTATCTGAGCAACCTCCAGAGAAGTAGCCAGGCAGGGGTAGCCCTATTGCCACAACAACAAACACAACCCTTGTGGCACCTTAAAAGACTGGTAGATTCATTCTGATGCCTTGTCAGATTTATGAAGTGTGATTAGAATTTTAAATTTTTGTTTTACACGCGCACACACACATACAGGTATGAAGGAAAAAATGGTACATGCAGGGGGTCCAAAGGCCATGAAATGCAAAGGTTCCCAACAGTATGCAAGTTAAGCACTGAAGCTATACACAATGGAAGACATCAGCCACGGCCGGAGGTCCAGAGACTTTGGTCATCCATGGTGGCTCATCAAACTCTGTGGTCATCAAGACCCTGCCCTAACCTCATAGGTCTCCTCCAAAAATGCAGCAGGAGATTAAGGTCAATCCCCTATACCCCTCATTATCATCAAGCATGGAGTGGGGAGGTGCAATCCTACACACACTTTCCTGGGAGTAAGCCACATTGGATACAATGGAACTTACTTCCAGCCACTGGCCTGGCCAGCTTCCAACCTAAAACTTTCTGCTCCAACTTTCCTAACACCACCTTGGCAGAGAAAAGTAGACATGTATAGGATTGTGCTTAACAGTCATAATTAATGCCATATTATTTATTTGTTTCTTTAAAACATTTATAACCTGCTTTTCCCATAGCTCAAGGCAGCTTACAAAACTTAATCCATAAAATACAGCAAAAAATTATAAAATGAACAGTTAAAATCCAGAACATCATTGCCAATACAGCAAACAGGATTATATAGTAATTCCAAATACCCAAAGGCAGTGACAAGTAATATCTATAAAAGCTTAAGTAACATTAAAATCAAACAAATAATTATATAGTTGGGAATAATTATATAGTCAGGATGTCTTTATCAGAGAAAATCTTTTTCACTTCTTCATAAAAATCCTAAGCGTGGCAGCTACATGGCAGCCCGATCCTATGCTTGTCTACTCAGAAGTAAGTCTCATTAGAGTCAATGGGGTTTACTCCCAGGAAAGTGTGGATAGGATTGGGCTGTGAGTCTCTGACTTGAAAAACTTACAATTCTCGGTATAAATTTATGTTGGATTTGCAAATTAAGCTCCATGAACCCACATTTTGCTGTGGCCTTTCAGCAAACAGCCAGTTGGATGGTTTTAAAGGGAGATTGGGCCAATTCCTGGTGGACAAGTCTACTATTCATGACCACTGGAAATGTGACCAACGGGTTCAGCATCACATTGCCTCTGAATATCAGGGGTAGGGAGCAATGACAAGAGAGCACAATGACTTTCCCGCCTGCTTGTGGGATTCCCAGAGACAACTGGTGGGCAACTCTGAGAAACAGATGGATCTCTGGCCTGATCCAGTAGAGCTTTGCCTGTATTTGTGACTACAGTTATCAGATAAGAACCATATCTCCAACCTTACAGTATTGTCCCTCTGACCACAAGAGCTTTGGGCAAGCCCAGGCTTGTCCATTCTAAGCAGATAATTCCACATCAACTTGAAATAAAGCAAGAAAATTCAAAGAAATCTCCTGCACAGGTTTCCACTCTCTTCCACTGCCCTTTCTAACAAGGTCACCTCTGCAAACTATCCAATTTAAGGGGTTCTTTTCCAGCATCAAAGAACTGAAAAGCGTTTTGTGGATTGAAAAAGCACCCAAGAAACTAACTGCTATTATTTTGGCACACATCTGTGCCAAAAGCATGCAAAGGAATCTGTCAGAATGGAGATGTAGGTCAGATACTGAAGATGCAACCAAGTCCTACTTGGGACTCCACTGCCAAGTAACTGTATATAGGATTGCACTCTTATTCAAGCCCATTTGCTAATTATTTCAATGGGACCAACTCCCATAATGTACTTAGGATTGCAGGCTGCAATGAGAAAAGTTGAGAGGAAGAAGTTGGTGATGTAAAATTAAGGCTGGGGGGAAATGTTTTGGGTCAAACTCCCTCCTATCCAAGCCTCTCTTCAACCTGCAACTCTCACAAAGCTTTTCCAGAGCAACTTGCCAGAGCGACAGATCTGGTCACACATTCTCACCCAGATGTCCGGTTCAACTTTCAGGATCTTTCAGTTAGCAGGCCCAGAAAAGCCTTTCTCTCTCTCTTCTCACCCTCTCCTCCTAAGTAAGGACAGGAAGTAACAAGCCCTCTAGACTAGGCATTTAGTCAAGAGAAAAACACATTTCTAAAGTTGACTATTGTCTAAATCCTTAACTCCGTTGTTGATTAACCAACAGGAAGCAAGCCACCCACATTCTGCAGTAATGTCTGGGTAAAAACAGCTTTACAAAAAAAATAATAATAAAGCCAGTAAGGGGAAAAAAAAGAGGAACCAAAAAGTTTACCTCCAGACAGTCTGAACTTGAAACAAATCACGCTGCTGCAGACCTGGGGAGATCAGGACTCACAGGACTCACAGACGCGTCACTCAGGGATGGCCGCAGCAGGTTAGAATTCAAAATCCTTGCCTGCATTAATGAACACAGTATTTAACACCATTTATCTCTTGTGTGCTTGGACTCACACGCTGGCTGGAAAGTCTGTCTACTGCAGAGAGGAGCAGTCACAGCTGGTGAACACCAAAACTTCCGGTGGCAGCATCAGAGACAGAGAAAGAAAGAAACACAACAAGTCTCTGGTTTGCATTTCACAACACCCACCTACTCACTTTAAGCTGTTTCCCTGCAGGGAAAGATACAGGGCTCTGGAAAATGAATAGAATGGCCAGCTCTTGAGATAAAGGACTCTGGCACATACACCATTAAGAAGGGGGGAGTAGAACAATTCTTTCCTTTTCTGGCAACAGGCCCCAAAGTTCATGCACTTGCACGCACGCACACAGACATAAAAATACAGGCTAGCTTTTTCCTGTTCAGTTAGCAACCCTAGAACTGAATTACACGGGGAAGACCGCATACGAACTCTGGGTTCCCTTGCTATCTCTCCTTAAAGAACAGCAACCCAAATAAACATGACCACAAAAGTGGCACATCCTGAATCTGAAGTTTCATGTGTGCAGGGGAAGACAGCAGGGGGTTTCAGACTGATTTTCACCTTGGATTGGAGTGCAATGTTACATTTCTTTGTATGACACGTGCAGTGAGTTCATGCATGTGGGGGGACACATCTTAATCACATTCATGTGAATCTCTAGAGACCATCTACATGTGTACAGTTGTACTTGCATAGGGCTCTTTCCACACCTTACTCTTTCAGATTGCACAGGTTTGACTATGTGTCTATGTGTCAAATGACTGTGTGCAGGTCCAGCCTGCCACAGATTCCTGTTCCCCCCACATTCACCACATCAGCAGGTTGAACCACAAGCAACCAGTGAATAACCACTGTGACTAAATACCAGAGAACAAAGCGGGAGTCAAACTTGGAACTGGTGCTTTTCAACTTGTTCATAAACGACCTGGAGACAGGGATAAGCAGCAAAGTGGCCAAGTTTGTGGGTGACACTAAACTTTTCCAGGTGGCGAAAACCAGACGGGATTGTAAAGTACTCCAGAAGGATCTCTCCAAACTGGGAGAATGGGCAGCAAAATGACAGCTGCTTTTCAATGTAAGTCAGCTTAAGTGATGCACACTGGGGCAAGAAATCAAAATTTCACATAAACACTGCTGGGTTCAGAGCCGTCTGTGACAGATCAGGAGAGAGATCTTGGGTTGCTTGATGGAAGTGTTGACCCAGAGTGTGGCAGTGGTGAAGAAGGCCAATTCCATGCTTGGGATAATTAAAAATGGGATTGAGAATAATATGGCCAATATTATTATGCTAGTGTACAAATTGATTGTAAGGTCAATTTCCCTGCCTAAATTATCCAATTTCCCTGCAAAGTTATTTCCCATCTCTCTCCTTTTTAATGCAAGATGTTTACCAAGTCAAGTGTTTGAGAAACAGAAATTCAACAAGCAAAGGTTTTCCATGCCTGTGACAGAGCTGATAAGGCAGGAGAGACCCCAACAAGGGAGGAAAAAAGACAAAGGGGACAGTCCCACCCAGGGAGGTTGTGAACAGTCCTTGTACTATTCCATGTTGGCATCCTTCAGTCTGGGAAGACTATGGTATCACGCTCTGAATGGTGGTTCTGGAACAGAGTGTCCTCTCCAGTGTGCGAAGCCTGGGTAAAGTGGGTATGGAGGACAGACTGTTATCCATGCAGCAAATCCCCCCTCTCCACATCGCTGAAATGGTCCAATGGAAAGACAGAGGCCAATATGGTTGGGTCCAGCGGCGTCGCAGGAGTTGCCAGAACGTGACTGTGTTCAGCCATGACCTGCCTCAGGGACTCCGGCTCCAGATTTTGCCTTGAGGTTGACTCCTGAAGCCTTTTCCATAAATGGATGTAGCCACAAGGCAGTGGAGGTTTGGGATCAGAGTTTTCCTTCTCTAAGATGAGCTGCCTTCCCAGGCTAACAAGTCCAATCTACCTGGTGGCTTAGTCACCTCTTATGACAAGTACAGCCAAACTGAGGGCCTATTCTTGTTCCCCAGCCCCCAGGGGAGCCCCCTTGTACTATACAAAATAATGATCACTTCATTATATCATTATATGTGCATACAGGAACAGGACTGCCTATGTAAAGATGTCACTTCATGCATCTGCTAGAGTGAGCTCTAGACCACAAAAGTGTCTGCTGAAGTTTCTTAAGGTGCTACAAGATTCTTTGTGGTTTTTGCTGCCCACCCCTCCAGAAGCTGGAATCCCACCCAAGTGCATCCACAGCAGGGATATTATGAACAAGGGCAAAACAACCCAAGTGGTTCATTTGCACAAAAGGAAAAATTCCTTGTGGCCTCAAACGTGGGCATGCCCACAAAGAAAACTCATCAGTTTATTGAACAGCCCTCTTGTGGGAAGTCTCACAACTAGTTGCACAAAGTGCTGGACTTATATAGGGACTCAGAGGAACACCTGCTAGTCCCATGGTTCCCAAACATTTAGCAATGGGACCTACTTTTTAAAACAAGGTGGGTGTTCTGACCCACAGTTTGGGAACTACTGTAAGAAGCAATACAATAACAGTTCACTTCCTTGTTAAGCTACAACAGACCTACTTGTAGAATCTAATTAGTATGACTTCACATGCAAGGCAAGACATAAATCTTACATTAATACCAAGATGTAATTAAGCATTCGAGTACGTAATTAGATATTGTGGTAGAGTTCAGCTGCACTTATATACGTATAAAGGCAAGGACAATACATCAAGATTAAAGCCAAATGGAATTATGTCCAGAAGGGACACAGGAAGTATCCATGGCTGAACAATAGTCTCTGAACAATAGTCTCTGGCCAAGTCCAGACCCTAATCCAGCAGGGTCCTTCGGATGTCAGTAGCTGATGTCAAGCGTTCACAGCTTCAGCACTGCAGCTTAAATCTTGTGATACAAAGGGCACAATCCTAACCAGGTCTACTCAGAAGTAAGTCCTATTTTGTTCAATGGGGCTTACTCTCCGGAAAGTGTGGTTAGGATTGGTGGTTGGCAACCTTCAGTCTCGAAAGACTCTGGTATAAGCCTACAGCCCCAGGTATTCCCAGGCGGTCTCCCATCCAAGTACTAACCAGGCCTGGCTCTGCTTAGCTTCCGAGATCAGATGAGATCAGGCATGTGCAGGGTAACAGTTGCTGCATATGGTTAGGATTGCAGCCACAGATAAAATAAAAATGCTGATTTTTATAAGAAATAAACCTTATTTCTCCCACATAGCCATAAGAATTCAAGGGGCTAAGCACTGGCTTCTGCCATATGTACAGTTGCTTTTGCCAAACAGGCCACTGGGCCATCCTGTTCAATGTTGCCTACACTGACTGGCAGTGACTCTCCTGGGTCTTGGGGGGGCTTTCCGAGCCCTACTTGGGGATGCTGCCAGGGATGGAAGCTGGGACCTCCCGGAAGCAATGCAGCTATCCTACCACTCAGCTACAGCAGTGGTGTAGCTAGATGGGGGGGGCAAAGCAATAAGTTTTGCAGGTGCAAGTGGACCCTCCCCTTTGGAACCATGGGGGGCGGTAAGGTGGAGGCATTTGCCTCTGTTTTGCTCCCACACCCAGACTGGCTCCAAGGGGAAGGGGCCCCCTGCATGGTGCACTGAGGCGCCTGCAAAACTTAGTGCTTTCCCCCCCTCTAGCTACGCCACTGCTGACATGCTTCTGTCCATCCATCAGTAGGGTCTTCTTGTTCTTACACGTAGTTCTTCAGCTACCCTGGAAACCTCACTGCCAAGCAGCCTCGCATCGGGCAGGCGGTTTCAGGAAATCAGTTCAAACACTACTCTGGGCGACCGCACAACAGCCCGACAAAGTTGGCCGGAGCTCCGATTTCCCCTCCCCCAGTGGCTGAGAGCCCGAGCCTAGCCATACCTACTCAGAAGGAAATCCCACTGTAGTAAGTGAGGCTTCCCCCCAGGTAAGTGTGGGCAGGACTGCAGTCTCAGCCCAGTCCTAGCCACACTTTCCTGGGAGTAAGCCCCACTGACTATAATGGGACTTACTCCTGAGTAGACACTCATCGGATGGGGCTGGGTAGACACTCATCGGATGGGGCTGGGGTCCCGCCCCAGGACCTCACGGACGGCCCGCTTTCCCAACTCACCCGCCTCTCCTTCCAGCCGCCAGGCTCGCCTCCCGCGGGATGCTCCGCCACTCCCCCGGGATGCCTGGATGGGCGGTCCGCAGCAGAGGCTCGCCAGGCAGTCCTGGGCAGGGACGGAGCCCAAGCCCAGGCAGGTCTACTCAGAAGTAAGTCCCATGATAGTCAGTGGGGCTTACTCCCAGGAAAGCGTGGATAGCATCCCAGCCTGAGAGCCCAAGCAGGTCTACTCAGAAGCCAGCTCCACCACAGTCAATGGGGCTTACTCCCGGGAAAGAGCGTCTAGGATCCCAGCCTTAGAGCCCAAGCCCAGGCAGGTCTACTCAGAAGTGAGTCCCATGATAGTCAATGGGGCTTACCTCCAGGAAAGTGTGGCAGCCTTGGTCTCCCTGCAGAGACGCTCCTCCGGGCTGCTGCCCCCCGCGAGATGCTTCCAGGGCTCTGGCCGGACGCGGGAACCGAAAGCGAAACTGCTGCCCAGTGGCGTAGCCAGAAGGGGGGCAAAGCGCTAAGTTTTGCAAGGAGCCTCCCCCTCGGAGCCAGCCTTTGTCTCCGTGTTGCTCCCCCGCCCGGAATGGCTCCGAAGGGGAGGGGTCGTTTGCACGCCGCGGGGAGGCTCCCTGCAAAACTTACCGCTTTGCCCCCCTCTGGCTACGCCACTGCCCACCACCGCACCTGGACAGGCAGGAGTCCAGCAGGTGCTCCGCTCCACGAACTCTGCTGCCACGGTGTGGATCACATATGAACCCCATTTCAGCCTTTTCTCTGGCCTGGAAGTCCCACACTGCACCTCTTGCTCTCCAGTTCAGCCCCCCTGGGTGCCCTGTAAAAGTCTGGGGGAACAGTCCTAGAACCCCATTTCTAGGGAGAGTCTAGCAAATGTCTGTGCACACATCCTATACCCAGTGTTTCTCAAACTGTGGGTCACAAGCCCATTTCAGGTGGGTCCCCATTCATTTCAATATTCTATTTTTAATATGTTAGACTTGATGCTCCCATGGTATGTGACTGCGTTTGGGGAAATGTCACAGATCTGTACCTTTAACAGGCCACTATATATATGCTTTTACAATAATAGTAAATGGGACTTACTCCTGGTGAACCAGCTGGTGAACAGGAGTGTTCCCAAACTCCTGAGTAAGTGTGGGTAGGATTACAGCCTAGAATTGTTAAAAACTGTCCTGCTTGATGATATCGCTTCTGGTGGGTCCTAACAAATTCTCAATATAAAAAGTGGGTCCCAGTGCTAAAAGTTGGAGAACCACTGATATGTAATATGTAAGATATTATGTATGTAAGATTTATAGGCCTTGAGCTATTGGAAGACCTTCATTCATTCATATAAGTTCATCTTTAATATATTCATTTATGTAAACTTATGTGAATTTATTTAAATTTTAAATGTAAATTAATTCTTTTTTTCCCTGCCCCCCCCCCCCACAGTGTCAGAGAGATGATGTGGCCCTCCTGCCAAAAACTTTGGACACCCCTGCAATAGAGGACAGAGTGCTGCCTATACCTTTAACCTTTGTCTAGAAGAGGGAATTTTGACCCATGCAGCTTACTCTTCCATGTTGAGCTGCACCTGCCAAATTCCCTCTTTTAGACAATGGTTAAAGGCATAGATTGTCCTCCATTGCATCTGGTCACCCTGCCCCATTGGGATATCACATAAGTGGGTCACACAAATCTAGTCTTTTTCCACTTTGCACAGACAGAGGCTGGGATACAGGCTTGGTCCAATCCTCCCAGTCTCTACGAATCAACTTTCCCATCTGTAAAATGGGACATTAATTATTAGAATTGAAGCAAAGCAGCAACTGAGGAGAGGGGATTAAGTAGTTTTCTTCCATATAGCTTACCCTGCACATGCCCGATCTTGGAAGCTAAGCAGGGTCAGGCCTGGTTAGTACTTGGATGGGAGACTGCCTGGGAATACCAGGTGCTGTAGGCTTATACCGCAGTCTTTCGAGACTGAAGGTTGCCAACCAGTTTTCTTCCTTTGGCTGGATGTTGTGGTGGCAGATCAGAGAGGTTTGGGGGGACTCCAGACTCTGTTCAGTCCCTCAAAATACCAACAGTGGATTTGTCTCCTAAATTGAGAGGGCACTGATTCAAGATAACTGACAGGCCAGAGACACAAAGATCATGTTCTGGTTGTGGGCTTCCCACTCCCAGCAATTGGTGGGCCCTAAATGCTGGGTCTAGATGGGCCATTACTTGACCTCATTGTGGCCTATTCTTACCTCCTCAAGAGTCATTCATGCAAATAGGGTGTTAAGTATTCCATGATCACAAGGCAAGGCCATCTCTACCATCATTCCCCCCACCACAGCTTCTGAACCTGGACTGGGAAATGCCCTGGAGAATAACTACCAACCAACTTCTCCTCTTAAACCTGTGGCCCCTTGCCACACCTGAGGGCAGCAACCTTCATATGCTAATTCTGCACTGTGTGAAAAGTCCTTTCTTTTGTGTTCCCTGAGTCTCAGCCCCTTACATCTGGATGACCCCAAGTAATAGGAAAGGGAGAAAAATTCAACATTCAGGGTTTTAGAGGGCAGGTCCTCTTATGGATTAGGAATTGTTTGAAGACCAGGAAGCAGAGAGTAGGTATCAATGAGCAATTTTCACAGTGGTAAAAAAGTGTGCCCCAAGGATTAAGACCCTGCTCTTTAATTTAGGGCGCAATCCTAACCCCTTATGTCAGAACTTTCCAGCACTGGCATAGCCCTGCCAATGGGACGTGTGCTGCATCCTGCAGTTGAGTGTCACTCACTGAGCCCTCCTCAAAGTAAGGGAATGTTTGTTCCCTTAGCTCAGAGCTGCATTGCCCTTATGTCAGTGCTAGAAAGCTGGAAAGCACTGACATAAGGGGTTAGGATTGCCTCTTATTCATAAATGACTTGGAGTTGGGAATCAGACAGCCAAGGTTGCAGACAACAAAAAGCTTTTCCAGGTGGTGAAGACCAGAAGGGATTGTGAAGATTTCCAGAAAGACCTCTTTAAACTGGGGGACCAGGCAGCTAAATGGCAGATGTGCTTCAATGTAAGTAAGCGCAAAGTGATGCACATTGCTTGATGAATGTGTCAAGCCCATGTGCAGCAAGGCCAATCCCATGCTTAAGTTCATTAAAAAAGGGATTGAGAATCAAAACAACCAATATGATTATGCCATTGTAAAAACAAATAGTAAGGCCACAATCTGGAGTATTGTGTCCAGCTCTGGTTGCCACATCTCAAAAAGGATATAGTGGTGTTACCCTTGGTGATTTCTTGAATTATTTTTTATTATTCTCTTTAATAATCATGGACTGTATATGTTCTTATGCCAGGCAGCACCATTCAAATCAGGCCTGCCTGCTTATGCCAAATTTCCATGCATTCTGGGCTATTTGTGAATCAATGGACAATGGACACTGTTTGCTCTGAGACCCAAGTCAGACATTTGAGGCCCCTGACCTCTGCTACTGCCTTGCAAGTCATAAATCCAGAGGAAGACAACAAGGCAATAAAACACCAGCTTGTGGGTGCATGGTGGTGGTGCCATCAGGTCTGCCAGACCACCCTTATCAGAGACATTGATTACTTTTAAGGGCTTAGGATAGATAACTAATCTATCAATCTCAATGCCTGAAGCACATCTAGTTAGGAACCCCCAGCTTGCTGTGCCTTGATCAGCATAAGCATCCCCCCAGAATCCAATAAATATTGGGGGCCAATCTAACCATCTGTGAGACTCCTGAAGTGAGGCAGAGACCCCTGGTGTCTTGAGTCTCCAGAGCATTGCAGGGACCTCCCCACTGAGATTTGGCAAGCTATCTTCAGGAAGACCCTTATCATCCTGCTGTGACCAGTGGCATAGCCAGAGCACTAAAATGACAGTATACAAGATTATTGTGAGTTTAGGACTGGATGTCATGAACTCCCTGAACTCCCCTGGGGGCTGGGGGATAAGAATAGGCCCTCAGTTTGGCTGTACTTGTTGTAAGAGGTGACTAAACAGTCACCGGGTAGATGGGACTGGTCAGCCTGGGAAGGCAGCTCATCTGAGAGAAGGAAAACTCTGATCCCAAACCTCCACTGCCTTGTGGCTACATCCAGTTACGGAAAAGGCTTCAGGAGTCAACCTCGAGGCAAAATCCGGAGCCGGAGTCCCTGAGGCAGTTCATGGCTGAACACAGTCATGTTCTGCGGCTGGAACCAGCTGTATTGGCTTCTGCCTTTCCATTGGACCATTTCAGCGACGCAGAGAGGGGGGATTTGCTGCATGGGTAACAGCCTATCCTCCATACCTACTTTACCCAGGCTTCGCGCACTGGAGAGGACACTCTGTTCCAGATCCACCATTCAGAGCGCGATACCATAGTACCATAGTCTTCCGAGACTGAAGGATGCCAACATGGCAGGACTGGATGCTGTGGATGAGCCTGGCACAGAGCTGCAGCCTGTGAGGCCAAGCTTAGCGAGTTTGCCTGGAAGGGACAAAACAGAGTCGGCAAAGACCAAAGCATGTTTACTGGCCGAAGGAGCTCCTTAAATGGCAGCTTTCCTCCCATCAGCACCTTCAAGGACATTGGCCTCAGGGAGGGTGCTGTAAGGTGATTTCTCCCCTCCTCCCCCCTCCCGGGAGTGAATGAAGACAAATGGTGCATATCAGCTGGCAGAGTCTGGAAGAGGCTCTTTGGGTGGGAGAAGATAAGAATATGAGAAAAGCCCTCTGGATCAGACCAGGGGCCCATCTGGTCCACCCCTCTGCCTCCCACCACTGGCCCTCAGGCAGGAAAGACAAGCCTCCTTGTCTCCCAGTGTTGTTCCAGCAGTCTGGCAAGGCACTGCTGGAACAACACTGGGAGACAAGTGCCTCCCTCTCTTCTCAATCAACCCCCTGCTCTGCTCACCATTTGTTGCTCCTTCCTTGTTTCTAAGCCTGTGAGAGACAAAAACAGCCAAGCCGGGTCTTGTGGCACCTTCAAGGCTTCAAAGCTCATTGCCTGCCCAAGCAAAAGGTCCATATCACAGGCACCCCCTCTTGTCACCTTGGCTTTTCCTTTCCCCACAGGGGATCTGCTTCTGCCCATTCCCTCCTGCCATTTGGCCACACACCCTTCGCCCCCCACCCCCATTTCTAGGGTAGTGGGTTATGGCTGCAAAGCTCTACCTACTTCCCTGAGAGTGAGCTTGATTGAACTCACGGGGCCCAACTTCTGGATATACATGCATGGGCTTGCCATGCGCAAACCTTCTTCTTCTGCCTGTTCCCATGTTCCAGCACAAGTGATATATGGACAAACTGTACCCTGAACATGCCCAATCTCGTCTGATCTCGGAAGCTAAGCAGGGTCAGGCCTGGTTAGTACTTGGATGGGAGACCGCCTGGGAATACTGGGTGCTGTAGGCTTAGACCATAGTCTCGGAAGCTAAGCAGGGTCAGGCCTGGCTAGTACTTGGATGTGAGACCGCCTGGGAATACCGGGGGCTGTAGGCTTATACCATGATCTCGGAAGCTAAGCAGGGTCAGGCCTGGTTAGTACTTGGATGGGAGACCGCCTGGGAATACCGGGGGCTGTAGGCTTATACCATGATCTCGGAAGCTAAGCAGGGTCAGGCCTGGTTAGTACTTGGATGGGAGACCGCCTGGGAATACCGGGTGCTGTAGGCTTATACCATGATCTCAGAAGCTAAGCAGAGTCAGGCCTGGTTAGTACTTGGATGGGAGACCGCCTGGGGATACCGGGTGCTGTAGGCTTATACTATGATCTCGGAAGCTAAGCAGAGTCAGGCCTGGTTAGTACTTGGATGGGAGACCGCCTGGGAATACCGGGTGCTGTAGGCTTATACCATAGTCTTTCGAGACTGAAGGTTGCCAACCAACCAACCATTGTGTTCGGTGACTTTGGGCCAAATCCTGTCCAACTTTCCAGCCCTGGTGTAGCCGTGCCAATGGGGTTTGCACTGCATCCTGTGGTGGGAGGGTAGTTATGGAGGCCTCCACAAGGTAAGGGAATGCTTGTTCCCTTGCCTTGGGGCTGGGAGCAGCTGCATCAGTACTGGAAAGTTGGATAGGATTGGGCCCTTTGTATTTTACTGCAGTAATTACTACCAACATCTTGAGTAACACCGGAATGCTTTGGCTTTATTTTGTAATGGTTCAAAAACTCCTAAAAAAGAAGTGACATCGCATGACACCCACCCCTGGCATCCCAGGTCCCCTGACCATCTGTTGGCCATGGCACCTTTGCTCTCAAGGTGGCCTTCTTCATTGCTTCATGCTTCACTTTAGAGTGGAAATGTGCTGCTCTATAAGACATCTGAGGATTTGGGAACTGGGTTCGGAGCGAGATTTGTTCCTGTTGTGTTTTCTTGCTGTTTGGGGCAAGACTTTAAACTTTATATGAATCATCTTTTTAATGCTATTTTTTTATTTGTTTAATTGAGCTCTGATGAACAGCTTTGCCTTTATTTGTGAAACAAGTCAGGATAAAAACATAAGAACAGCCCCGCTGGACCAGGCCAAAGGCCCATCTAGTCCAGCTTCCTGTATCACACAGCGGCCCACCAGATGCTTCAGGGAACACACTAGACAACAGACACAACCTGTGTCCCGGTGCCCTCCCCTGCATCTGGCAGTCAGAGGCAGCTTGCCTCTACCTTGCACTTACCTACCATGACTTGGAACCCGTGATGAACTTTTCTTCCAGAAATTTGTCCAATTCCCTCTTAAAGGCATCTAGGCAAGATCACTACTTCCTGTGGCAAGGAGTTCCACAGACTAATTACATGCTGGATACAGTTCTTCTAAGAAATAGATTTTCTTTTCTTTCTTTCTTTACAACAGGCCCCCCACTTATATCTCCTTATATTTTTCAGAAGTAGCCTTTCAAACACATTGATTGATTGATTGATTGATTGATTGATTGATTGATTGATTGATACATACATACTGTCCTTCCTCCAAAGAGCTCAGGGCGGTGTACAGAGCTACTCCCCTCCTTTTGTCCTCACAACAACCCTGTGAGGTAAGTGAGGCTGAGAGACCCAAGGTCACCCAGGAAGCTTCGTGGCTGAGGGGGATACGCACCTGGATCTTCCAGGTCTCAGTTCCCCTCCCAAACCACCACACCACCCTGGCACACACAGCCCTCTTTAGGGGAAGGATTTGAGTATGCCACAATGCGTAACCGAAGCAAGTGAGCCAAGCTGCATTGTCCAGGGAGAGAGGAGAGCCTGGTCCATCAGAACCTCAGAAGAGCCACCTGGCTGGACCAGGACAAGGCCACCCAGGCCAGCCCCCTGTATGTCACAGGAGCCCACCAGCTGTGTCCTATTGCCACGCTTCTTGCCCCAGGAAGCCTGCAGTGCACAGCCAGGCACAGAAAGGGGAGGGATGCGCTGCGCGGAGAGGAGCAGCCTCCAGGGGGCAGCGAAGAGCCACTGCTGAGCCTCTGCCCTGGACCAAGATGGCGGCGGCCGCCTCGCTCCCTCCGCTTGGCTGGAACGGGCGGTGAGGGCGGAAGCGCTTCTGCAAAGGCGGATGCAAGCGCCACTTCCGCCCTTAGCCCGCTTCAGGGAAGCGGAGGGAGCGAGGCGGGCGCCGTCATCTTGCTCCAGGGCAGGGACCCAGCAGTGGGGCAGGAGAGCCAGAGGAGCCACCCTGCACCCCAAGCGGGCTCCCAGCATGGACTGCTACACGGCAAACTGGGACCCTCTGGGGGAAGCGGCCTACTACCGGTCAGTGGCTCTCCTTCTCCCCCCTCGCCCCCCATGGAGTGCTTTTGGCCCCCTGCCCCACTGTCCCCCCATCACCCCCCACTCCCATGGATCAGCCACTGAACCTGGGTGTTGGGAAGCGATCTGTGGAGCTCCTTACCGCAGGATGCGGCCTGTGGAACTCCTTGCCACAGGAGGTGGAGATGGCATCTGGATGCCTTTAAAAGGGGACTGGACAGACTGATGGAGGAAAAACCCTCCACGGGTTACAAACCATGATGGGGATCTGCCCTGTGCTAAGCTTGTCTCTCTAGTTGTGAGCAGTCCTTTGTCTGTGGAACTCCTTGCCACTAGACGTGGTGATGGTGTCTGACCTGGATGCCTTTAAAGGGGGATTGGGCAGACTGAGGGAGGTAAGGTCCATCCCAGGTTACAAGCCATGTTGGGTATGTGCAACTTTCTTGTTTTAGAAGTGGGCTACCTCAGAATGCATTGAGTTTGGCCTTCAGATCCAGAACTAACTGGTGATGACATCATCAGCACTTACTTCTGGTGGTACTTCCAATAGCAGACCATACAAAGTGGTACAGCAGGAGACAAACATTGAGGAATGCTGTGGTAGACACAGCTATGCAATCTGTGGTGTTTGGGTAATTATTTTAAGCACCGTGGAGGAGTGGGGTTCATATTTTTGTCTTTTGGGTCACTATTCTGCATAGTTGCCATGTTCTGTAGGGTTTCTGTGTTTCCCTGGAGTGGTAGTGGACCTACAGCCCTGCTTGCAACAGGCTTAGAGGCAACTGAAGTGCAAACAGTGAATTATTTCAGCTTTTCTCAAATGTTCCCTCTCTCGTTCTCTGTTTTTTTCCTGCAGGAAGCTTGACCTTTACAGCATGGACTGGAGGGTGGATCTGCGGGACTGCTTGGTGGCTGCTGCTCCCTACGGAGGCCCTATTGGTATGACAGGGCACATGAATCGCATCCACCTCTTCTGAAAGAGTTTCTGTTCTTGAACTCTGTGTCAGTGGTCACTGGTCACCGTGGTCAGGTACCAGCTGAGGCCCAGAGATCCACAGAGTGCCCGCTGCCACCTGGAGAAGCAGAGGCAGTCTCCCATTTTCTTGGGAAAACAAAGCCCAGTATTTTCTGGGGCTTCTGGGGTGGTTGACCTCCTGCCTCCCGTATAAATACACCTGCTGGAGATCCATAGTTCCTTTGCATTGGGTTATTTATTTCAAATGTTTGTGCTGGGCCACTGCAAACCACAGGGAGGTGGGGTACAGATCTCACATTGTGGTCACGCTTTTAAAACATCAACACGCAGAACAATCAGTGGCAGACACCAAATAGAATAGCTCTGCCTAGGGTTGCCAGGACTGAACCTGGGACCTTCTGAAAGCTGTGAGCAGAAGATCTAGAAGGGCAGCCAGGCACACCAGGGGGCAGGTGGTTGCTCAGCTATCCCAGCCCAAGCACTTTGAATGCTCAGCATTTTGAACTTTCCCCAGAAACATATTGGTATTTGGTGGGGTTATCTTGTGCTTCTTTCAGTCTTTCTGGCACTTGCAGAGCTAAAAGGAGTATGGGAGGGGTGAGCTTCTTGCCCTGTGGCAGAGCTGCAATTAAGAGGCCAGGGAAGGGTCCTATGGACACCATGAGCCTGGCTTTCCTCCTTTTGCATTGACCTCTAAGCTGCCCCTGCGAGCTATCAGTGCTGTGCTGCAAACAGAACACAATAACAAGCGAAAGGATAAAAACCCTAATGAAGGTATAATAAGAAATGTGCCAAGGACAGGTGGAGATTTTCCTGCACTTCTTTAATGGTTAAGGGCCAGTGCAAACAAGGAAGCTATGCTTTGTTTCCAGAGAAATTCTTGGGATCAGCAGATGTTGTCAGCATAGCAGGAACCAGTGGTGAAGCTTTTCCTGGGCTGCAGAAAATGGGCTTCTCTCTGTGGGGGAGAGAAGGCTGGCATGTTACATTTGCCATTGGTAGAATACAGGGAAGAGAAAAAGCCCCCAGCTTATAAAAAACTAGCAATTCGGGGAAAAGAAATTATGTACCTTTAGGTGGCCTGTTGTTTTGTAGGCTGCTTTGTGTGTTTAATGGAAAAGTGATATTTAAGTTTATAAATAAATGCACATAATAGTTGAGTGAAAGGTGAGATCACTGGAGATCTGACTTCTCATGAACTTCTGTGTCTCTCTCTCCCCCCCCCCTTTCCTTTTAGCATTGCTGAAAACCAGAAAAGAGAAATCTCCCAGTTCCCGGCCGCCTCTTGAAATCTATTCTGCCTCTGGGGTCCTCTTGGCAAGCACTCCGGTGAGTGAAGCTGCCCACCCAACCTGGTCTACAAGGCAACATTAAAGGACCAGGACTCTGAGTGGAAACTGTCACTGATCTAATTCCTTCAACCATGCATCAGTCAGCAGAGTAACAAAGCAGAGAGAGAGAGAGAGAGAGAGAGAGGTCTCTGCCCTGAGGCACTCAGTAGGGAGGAGATGCAGGAGCCCTGCAGGCTGTGAATGATCAAATGTGGTTGTGCAGACTGAGGTGAGAGTGGGAAATGGGCTTTGTGGGTTTCCAGGTTTTGGAAGGAGGGAGGTGGTGCCATGCAAGTGTTCCGGAGGAAGCTCCAGGCAGAAGGGGCAGTAAGTCTGAGTAAGCTGGAGTCAGTTAAGGACAGCTGAAGATGGTAGTATCAGAAGAGGTAAGGTCACAACCACTGGAGAGCTTTAATTTTTGAAAAAGACACTTTTGTGGGATGTGGGAAGTGAAGGAACCCACCATTGGGCATGGGGGAGGAGTATCACTATGCCCATGGTGCGCTGTGTTCCAGGAGTGCCTGAGTTGTAAGCTGCAGCATTCATGTGCAGGTGGGCCGAGGTGGATGCACCCATCTCTGCTCTTGTGCCCTTCCCGTGACTTCCTTTCTTTCCCACCTCCGGATGTGCAGTGTGGGGGTTAGGTCCACAAGGGGCCGTCTCAAGGAGGCAATGAGGGAGAGGATGAGCCGTTCACAGCCAGGAGAAGTGTCTGTCCGGAATGTGCTTTGGAGCAGGTCTGGTTTGCGGTGTTGAGAGAGGATGTGCTGAGTTATGAGGGGGCATGTGTGATTTTGTCCCTCCTACCCACAGTGGAAGAACTCGCCAGCAGTGCATCTTGGCTGGACGACCAGTGAGGACCTGCTCTGCATCCAGGAGGATGGTTCTGTGCTAGTCTACAGCATCTTCTGTGAATTCAAACGTCGCTTCACCATGGGCAATGTAAGCAGTGCATGCAGGAAGACAGCACATGCGCTCGCATTTGAGCATCAGTTATAAGTGGGGGCAGCTCTGCAGAATTGGCTGTTCTTTAGAAGCTAACAGAAGCTTTGTTTAGGGCCAGCACTACGAGCAGTGCATTTCAAAGTAAAAGAAAACAGGTCTCTGCCCTGAGGATCTTGCAGTCTAAAATGTAACACATCAGAGGAAGGGGAGGAAACCATTGTCGGGAGTAAACAGGGAAAGTAGGCTGCCATTATAGTTCCACTTAGGGGTTGCTTACAGTGGAGGGTGGGGACTGGGGGTCTCTGCCCTGAGGATCTTGCAGTCTAAAATGTAACACAACAGAGGAAGGGGAGGAAACCATTGGCAGGAATAAACAGGGGAAGTAGGCTGCCGTTATAGTTCCTCATAGGGGTTGCTTACAGTGGAGGTGGGGACTAGGGGTTCTACCAAAGCCATTTGCTTTTTCCCCCCTCTATCAACCCACTTCTTGGGAAAACTTTTCAAAGAGGAAATGTGCATCCAATTTAAATGGTTTGAGTGAATATGTGAAAATCCCCAGTGTACAGTAAGGATGGAGGTTGCCTTGCTAACCATTTTTGCCAGAGGCCGCTTTCCAAGTAAAACGGAGCGCCTCAGGCCCTGTCTGTTCAGGTCAGATGGAAAGAGGTGATACCTTCTTACAGTTGTAAAATTAACTGGTTAGTGATGGGATGAAGGCTCCTAGATTTCCCCAACAGAGGGTGCGGCGAATCTGTGGAGGAGGCCTATTCACTGGCTTGTTGATCAGTGGCTATGAGCTGTGACAATAAACTGAGGCTCTGTGTAGAGAAGAGGCATCCTTCTGAGTGACGCAGGCTGGGGATAAATAGCGGGTAGGGGTGGCCATTGCGTCACACCCTGCTTGTGTGCACTTTCTGGGGACGCATCCTATGGTCTGATCCAGCAGCTGGTTCTCTCATTCTCAGGCTCCATCTCCAAAGCTGGTCTTTGGGCAGCTGTGTTGTTGCAGCTGTGTTGGGCAGCTGTGTTGTGCCCCTTCGAGCCCCTGTGTTTGTTTCTCTGTTGGCCACTGGATGGGTCAACGTATGTGTCTTGTGCTCCCGTCCCAGGCTAGGCCACATGCTTCAGATCTAACTGGGGAGCCCCCAGATTTAAATCTTAAAAGCATAGCGCAACAAACAGTAGCAAACGAGACAGCCCTTGTTACTTTTGCATCTAGTTTAAGGTAATCAGTGCCTTGTTTTGCTGTTACAGTACTTTAGGCAGATTTCGTTGAGGTGATACCAGGATTGTTTTGTTGTTGCGTTCTTGATGCTGCCCTAAATAGCATCAATAGGAAATGCTATTTCCTCTGCTCAGTCTCCAAGCCAGTGTTACCTGACGTGGCTCCTTTCTGCCCCTCAGGAGGTGCTGCAAAACCACGTGCTGGAGGCCAAGGTGTTCCACACCGAGTTTGGCACTGGGGTGGCCATCCTCACCGGGGCCCACCGGTTCACCATGGCCACCAACGTCGATGACTTGAAGCTCCGCAGGCTGCCTGAGGTTCCAGGTAAGCCCCAACTCTGGCATTGTGGGAGTCCAGGTTCAGCTCGGTTCAGGTTACTTCTTGGTGCACACCCCTGTGTCTTACACCGCTACAGTGGTCTCTAACAGGTAAACTATTTAAAAAAGCCGAAGACCTCTGGACCTTGTGGCTCCAGATTTTGGAACGTGAGTTTCCAGTGTGCTGGATAGGACTGCCTTCTGCTTCCTTCTGTCTCGTCATTCCAGCACCACATCTAAGCTAGGCCTGCAGGGCTACTTGGTGGGTCTCATTCACCCGGCTTTTTTTTTGCACATCAGGCAGGTCACAGGTGCAGCTTTTATTTTCTTCTTCCCACCCTGGGCTGTGAGGTACTTTCTGCAACACTGCGCAGAACAAATAGGGTTCACTTCTCATGAGAGATGCAGTAGTTCAACCCTGCCTGGCTGCGTGGCTGAGCCCCTGCATTGCAGGGAGAAGGGTCTGGGTTCAGTCCCTAGCAGCATCTGTAGGGAGGGCTGGGGAGGGCCAGTCAACTGAAGCCGTATTGGACTAGATGGACCAAGGACCTCGCTCGGTCAAAGGTGGCTTCATATGTTCAACCAGGTATCTAATGATGGGCTGCAGTTATTCTATGAGGTGGCTGAGAACACCATACCAATAGTAGTAAGAGTTGCACTTTAAAATAAACAAATGCTTGTGTGTGTATCAATAAGCAACAATTAGTTCAGTGTCCTGACCTCTTACATGGAGCTTCAAGTAACTGGCTTCACTTGCAGGAATGTTTCAGCAGCTCATTCCCTTGTCCTGCCCGTGTCTTTTTCATAATGATGTGATAAAATCTAAGAATGTAACTACTAATTAATGACCACTCTAGGGTGGGTGCACACTGTTCTGGAAGGAGGATGACAAGCGAATTCTCCTTTGTCCCGCCTCTTCCTGGAACATGCACAGTGTAAGAAGCGCTACTCACTCCTCAGCAGATCTACTGATTGGGAGGACTTCACCTTCCGCTGTGAACAAGAGGGCTCCTTGGCTGGCAGCTGTGCACAGACTGCAGCTGGCCTGCTTAGTGCAAGAGTCCTCATTAGCAAGTCTTGACCCTCTGTTCTCTGCCCCTCCCTTGCTCCTTACCAGGTCTTCAGAAGCCCCCATCCTGCTGGACCGTCCTGTGCCTGGACAGAGCAACCATCATCCTCCTTGCTGTTGGCCATGACTTGTTCCTTCTGGACAACACCACTTGCTCCCCAGTGGTGCGTGAGTAGGAACGGGGCTTGCTGGAAACCTTCAACAACAGTGAAATATCTGCTGCCTGGGGAGTCCTCCGTCCCCCCAAGAATATCAGAAGAGCCCTGCTGGATCAGGCTGTCAGTTTGTACAATGACCTAATGATATTGACAGTTTTATTCTGAATCCCTTTTTAAATCATCCCGGTCATGGAATTGGTCCTCTTCTCTATTCTGTATCACATTTAACCCACTGGTGATAAATAAACCTTCTAGTAGTATAACTGATGGAGAAAAGTTTTGAATAAACAATTCCATAAGTGAGGAACATTTAACTTGCTTAAAGTGGTATGTAGCCCTTGTGTGGCTGCGAATTCCCTTTCACAGTTGGGGAACTGAGTCTGAGAGAGGAGGACTGACTACTCGCTCTCCCAACGGCTGAGCTGAGACTTGGGTCTCCCAGGTCCAATTTCAATCTTCAGATCACAGGCTCTATTTCGTTGTCTGAAATTAAAATTTGGGGAGAGGCAGGTAGAATGGACTGGATCAACTTAATATGATGGTTGATCTGCTTGTCTTCTTGGCCTTGTAGACTCTTCCTGGGCTGAGCCCATATGCTGGCGCCTACCTGCAGATGGCTGTTTCGTTCAACTATCGTTACTTGGCACTCTTCACTGACACTGGATACATCTGGATGGGGAGGTCCCACTTGAAGGTGAGCAGCAGATCTGGGGTGGTGACGTTCCTCAGTTGCAGGGTGAGCCGGGCTGTCTGTCAGAATTCCCTTGCTCAGTGGGAAACCCTGAGCTGACTCCCTGAATTGGTGGGAGAGTGGCATACTCTTCCTGTCTTCTCTACCTGCACTAAAAGAAGTGGACTGGAGCACCACCAGTGAATAGGGGGAGAGAGAGAGAACTCTTGGCAAGACTGCACCTACGGTGTGGGCAAGGAAGTTCTGTATCAAGGAAACCCAAATTCTACAACCTGTATAAATTCTGTAAAACTGTATTTTTTTTTGTCATTTGCATACTTTATTCTGCTACTCTACTATTTTGCAAAATCCTGGTCTTGCTTGCTATGCATGCGATACAAGGACATCTGTAAGAGGGATCTGAAGGCCTTAGGAGTGGACCTCAACAAGTGGGAAACCCAGGCCTCTGAGCGGCCCGCTTGGAGGCAGGCTGTGCAGCATGGCCTTTCCCAGTTTGAAGAGACACTTGGCCAACAATCTGAGGCAAAGAGGCAAAGAAGGAAGGCCCATAGCCAGGGAGACAGACCAGGGACAGACTGCACTTGCTCCCAGTGTGGAAGGGATTGTCACTCCCGAATTGGCCTTTTCAGCCACACTAGACGCTGTTCCAGAACCACCATTCAGAGCATGATACGAGAGTCTTTTCAAGACTGAAGGTTGCCAACATGATAAGGAGAGGACCAAGGAGCTGTTTCAGGTTCCAAACGCCTTCACATTTGAAGGTCGATGCTTCAGTAGACATTGCCAGTTTACTTTGAGGCTTATTTTTGTGGCCATAAAGTTTAGCCACTTGTATTTTGACTTGAATGAAAGCTGGGCTTCTGTGCCCACGAGGAAGATGTGCTGCCCTGGACAGGGAACAAACCTGCCTCAGCCGAGCCAGCCAGCGATACCCTTCTTGTCTTTTCACTGCTGTGCTCTGCCTTCTTGCAGGAAAAATTGGGCGAGTTCACCTGTGAGTTTCGAGCCCCACCAAAGCAGATGGTTTGGTAAGTGTGGTCTTGAGTGCCTCGGTGAGCTCCTCTCCTTCATGTGGTTGGGCAATCCTAGGTGTCAGGCTCCATATTTGTGAAGGGAATGTGAGAGTCTGTAGGGCAAGGGTTGGCAAGCCCAGGCTTTGGGCATCCAGGACTTAACTGCATGAGTGCCTCCATGTGACAGGTGTACCCGGAGCCGAAGCAAGCAGCGTGCAGTGGTAATGGCCTGGGATCGACGCCTCCTGGTTGCCGGGAACACTGAGCAGTGCATTCAGTATCCTTGGAGGAATGTTTGCATATCCCAAAAGTTTCCAAGGAATGTGATGTGGTGTACCAGCAGGCCACAAGAAATGACTGAAGGTCTTCTATGAACCCCAAGCATCTACTTATGGTGAAAGTTGGCTGTCTGTTTACTCTCTGCATGAGTCACAGGTTTGAGTTTGCTTCTTCTGAAGGCAGATGATATAGTTGCATCTCTGACTGAGTCCACAGAAGCTCATGCCACAACTGAATAGGGAAGTTGCAAATTACAGACAGATGACGTGTGTGTGTGTGTGTGTGTGTGTGTGTGTGTGTGTGTGTGTGTGAGAGAGAGAGAGAGAGAGAGAGATCCCACGCCTGGTGTTCTACCCCCCCGAACAGCTGTTCACTTACAACAGATGACAAGCAGGTTATAAGTTTCTATTTTCCATGATTTCGGGAAAAAAGCAGCTCACAGTATGGTGTGAGAAGGTGGTGCCATTTTGTACGCATGGGGGCTTATTGAATTGTTTACCTTTATCTCCCTCCCAAACAGCTGTGCTTCATTACTTTCAGATAATTGGGTATAAAATATCAACCAGTTGATACAATCGGCAGAGTCAAAATCTAAAGCTTTTCCTGGCTAGAGGATATTTGAATTGGGAAAACAAAACTCCTTGCATGTAGGAGAATAGTTTATTAGGGATAAAATTAGGCTGAGCCCCTGATGTGCAAGCTTTTTGTGTGCAGGGAGGTTTTTTCAAGAATGTACGTTCTTTCCCCCACTGTCCTAAAGTGGTACAGTCCAGGACAAACTGTATCACTTACTTCTGCTGACTATATACATTCTCAATTCACAGTTCTCTCTGGGAATATGTAAGTTCCAGGTTCTCTCTGGTATCACTATTCTCTGTTACCTTGGAATTCCTTAATGCCAACTGCAGGTATCCCCTGGATGAGGATTCGTACTTGGTTCCAGAACTTGACGGTGTGCGCATTTTCTCCCGTTTAGCCCATGAATTCCTCCACGAAATTCCAGGTGAGCCTTCCTGACATGGCTGTGAGTAGAGCAGACTAGAAACATCCGTTGTTTTAAGAAGTGACTTTCAGGAATCTTAACTTCAGATGGTAACTTTTAAGACTTTCAGGAATCTTAATTCCTGACAAGGAGGATCCCTTCTTGCTTCTGTTTCAGAGGCCAGCCAGGAGATTTTCAGGATTGCTTCCATGGCACCGGGGGCCCTGCTGCTGGAGGCTCAGAAGGAGTATGAGGTAATGCAGGGATGAAGGGTGATGGATGGAACATGGTTCTGTTCCTCATCAGTGTAGGGCAGTCTGACCACGGAGGGGGGGAGCTGGCAACGTGCTAGGCGTAAAAATGGAATAGACTATCCTCCACTAAAAGTTAAGGTTATTACAGGAAGTTCTTCATCACTGTTCTCTCTAACTTGGCAATTTTCATTGTTTTTCTTCTCATGGCACACTGACTTCTATGGTCCTCTATGGACTTTACCTCTTGTGACATCGCTTCCAGAAGGTTCTTCTGGGTTCTGCAGCTCTGTTTCTAGGGCAACTGTCTGTAGTAATGAATTGTCTGTCCTCCTTCCTGCATAATCCTCTAGTATTTTCTTTATCCTATACTGAGGAGAGAGAGAGAGAGAGATAAATGGAAGCACATCATGAAGTTCAGAACTGCCCCAAGCAGTGGTACACAGGCTCCTCCATCCAGGCCGTGAACAGGACCACTCCTTTTAGGGGCTGAGAATGATGGGTGACATTTGGTGCAGGTTTTCAAAGATAATTAATTGGGGCACCTGGCCTCCCTCTGCAGAAGGTTCCTCCACCAGGTCTCCAAAAAGTTTCAAGCCTAAGCCCCTTTTCCAGCTTCTCAAACTCTGGAGGCTTATTATGTTGTACTAATATTGTAACTGTTAGAAGCTTGTGAATCGCTGCATTTTATAAGGTATTCAAAGTGAAATATGATGTTTTAACTGTTCATTATATCTGGCGTAAGTAATACAAGGTTTAAATCAGCAGCAATAAAGTACTCATTCAAAATCCGAGTTAAGTTGGCCATCTCCATCCCTGGAAGAAAATCCTGGCAAGAGGGTGACCACAGATGAAGCCCGGTGTTCTTCTTGGGGCTGCAAGTTCCCCAGGGAAAGAGCTGCACCCTTGTAGGTCTGACACCATAAAGGAGGCATCTGGCATGAGGCCTCAGCTGTGGATCTGAGGGAATGGGGAAGAATGTCCAGGAAGTAGCACTGCTTGAAGCGCTCCAGCCTTGCAGGGCTTTTAAGGTTTCTCTTGTTTTCCCCTCCCTTCAGAAAGAGAGTCAGAAGGCGGATGAATACCTGCGGGAGATCAAGGACCAGAAGCTGCTGTCAGAGGCAGTCAGGCAGTGCATCGAGGCTGCCAGCTATGAGAATCAGCCAGATATTCAGAAATCCCTCCTGCGGGTAAGGGGCCAAGAGCAGTCCCGAACTGAGAGCTCCTGTCTGTGCTGCAGCAGGGAATGAAGCCTCCAGCGTGAAGATGGCTGTTGAACCAGGGGGCTGACCTTCTTCCAGTCACACATCCACCAGAAGTCTTAGCTGGGCCTCCCTCTGGCTTCCTCCACCCCCCACCCCCTGCCACTTTCTGGTTGCTCCTGTGACCAGAAGGGACATGCTGGTTGACAGACCTACCCCCTCCCCTTGCGCCTGCAGGCAGCCTCCTTTGGGAAGTGTTTCCTTGAGAAGTTCTCTCCGGAGCCGTTTGTGGAGACGTGCCGGGACCTCCGGGTACTCAATGCCCTTCGGGATTACCAGATTGGTATCCCCCTCAGCTTTGACCAGTATCCTTTTTTGATAAGCCAGAATTAAGCAGAGCTGCCAGACTCAGTGGAAGGTTGGGGGGGGGGGCCCTTCAGTCCAACACTGTCCCCAAGAGGCTGCTCTTGCCCCAGTCGTGGTGGCTGTAATCACTTCTGAAAGGCAGGGTGTCAAGTGCTGCATGTGTGAAAGGAGCTACTGTAGTGGCCAAGAGGGCTGCTAGTGGCCCTGGAGAGCACCACAGGAGGGATGGCCTCATTCAGAAACGTCTGGTCTTGGAATTCCCTTATGCTTGGAGAAGGCCTGCAGCACAATCTGAGGTTTGCTGGCTGCCAGCTGCAATGTACTCTTCCTGTGGGCGAGGACTGGGTACTCTGTGCAAGCTTGAAGGCAGCACTTTCCAGTTGCTTATGTGTTCCTTCCCTGATTACTGCGAAGGAAAGAGGTTTGGCAATGTGTTGGAGGGGTCACCTGCTCGTCTGTAAGTTTTTACTGAAGTGTTAAAATTGGATTCCTTGATTAGCATTTTTGAGTATTCAGAATACACATGTGGGGAAGGAGAAGCACAGAAAAATAAATTGCCATAAGTAATCTTATAATTTGAATACTAGTCATATCACTAATGGATTTTCAGACTAGTGCGTCTGTTCAGGGCACTGTTTTCCCAGGTATAGATCCGTTCCAGTATCCTAATGGGGGAGTCCACCCCATCGCCTGCTAGTCTTTTGGGGAAGAATGTAGAAAGCAGTCCTGGGATGGGAGGAAATGCCACCGGCTGCGAGAGTTTCCATATTTTTCTGCCATTCCACAAGCCCTCCGACTGCATGAGGATGTATGTTTGTGCTGGGGTGTGGGGAGGAAATTGGTGTGGAGGTTCTCTGTTGGCTTGTGAGAACAAATATATGCTTTTTGGCTTACTGGGACCAGCACAGCTGCAGGGATTTCAAGGGATTTGATGGGCTGACTTGGTGTGTCTGAACCGTACCAAACCCTCTGTATAAATTCATTTTGGAGCTTCTCTTTGACAATTGCCACAGATACAGACAGCTCACCACTGAAGTACTTCTGGACAGGTAACAGCCCAAACAGAGGCAGGTCAGGCCCCCGGACCAAATGTTGGGTGGCCTTCTTAGTTCAGGGAGCTTTGGACAGGAGCTGTGGTGGTGAACGAGTGGGGACCTGAAGTAATGGGTCAGTGCCGTGCAACCCTGTGGTCCAAGTGTTGGATTTGAGTTTGAGGACTGGTGGGGTGTGACTCCAGGGTAATGCAAGCATAACAGTGAGGCGGTGAGAATTGCCTGGGGGCCTGTCCCAGTCTTGCTAGTACCTGAGATGTGAGGTGCTGGGGCTGTCCAGCCAAGCAGCGAGAACCTGGGGGCAGAGGCTCTGGAGAGGTGTGGCACACACCAGCAATATCCAGGCTGCAGCTTGAAGGGTGGTGGTTGACCCTGCAGTGCCACCCTTTGCTGGAGGGACGTGCTCCAGCCCCTGTTGTGGCAAAGGCCTTTCCTCAGAAGCAGGAAGGCCTCGTGTTGAGAGGTAGGCATGTCACTTTCTGGTGTTTGGCTTGCTCGTCATGTCTGGGAGCTAATACTGGGAGGTCTGTGTTGAGGGGAGAACTGAAGCAAAGATCAAATATTCATGGAGTCGACTGGCTTTCAGGATTCAGCATGGCCTGCAGCCGGGGCACCCTCTATGGTTGATATCTCTGAATCCTTGCTAGACTGAAGTCTGCTCCTGGCCTGACAAATTCCAGGGCCTTGTCAGCAGCAGAGACTGTGCAGTTCTGTCGGATCACATGGGTCCTGGTGACTTGATGTCAAGGCCTTTCCTTCAAAGTCCGGCTCTGGGAGCTGGTGGGACTGAACAGTGGATCAGACGACAGGTCTATCTAGCCTAGCAGTGGCAGTCAGGCAGGTTCCCCTAAGACACACTGAAGATGTGTCAGGAGCTGCCGTCCCCCGTTGTCTCTGCATATCATCTGTCTGCTGCGGATCACTGTCCTTGTTGCTTAGACCTCTCCTTCATGAGAGAACCTGCATCACTTTTGCATCACTCGTGCAGAAGCCTGGCAGCTTTCTTTTGCTTTTATTCCCTAGGCTGGTCCTGCGGAGACTTTACCCCATTGCCATCAAGATTTGCGAGTACCTGCGCCTGTCAGAGTTCCAGGGCATTAGCCGGATCCTGGCTCACTGGGCCTGCTACAAGGTAAGCACCAAGGTGAAGATTTCATTGGGAGAGTAAATCTAAAATGCTCATCCCCTTTGCCAGAGACGTCTGGTGGGCCTCTTTGAGATGCAGGAAGTTGGACTAGATGGTCCCTCAAAAGGCGCATATAGATGCCAAACACTCTTGACTGTGTCCGCCTTTAGTTTCAGCAAGCTAAAGATGAATTCTTGGGCCTTCCCCTTTCTGTGCATATGCTGTGCATCATGTGCCCCAAACCGTTTCCAGGTTCAGCAGCAAGAAAATTCTGATGAAGAAGTGGCCCAGGCCATCAACCAGAAACTGGGCGACACCCCAGGCATCTCGTACGCGGAGATTGCTGCTCGAGCATATGAGTGTGGCCGGACAGAGCTGGCCATTAAGGTACAAGGGAAGAGGGGGTCCTGTGATGCTGAGGGAGGGAGGAGGGTGACGACGACAGAGGCCTGTGTTTTGACTTCATTGGGGCAAATGAGGCGTGATCCAGGCACTGTCCTTAGTACTCACATAGCCAGCCGGTGTCTAGGCTGTGTCACTTCAGACAGCAGCTTATTATGTGAATGGATGCTCCTCCATATGAATGCCCTGCCTGTAGAAAGCTAGTATGCTAGGGAACAGATTAGGTTGGAATCTTGTTTTGCAGTGTAAGAGTCTTCTGTGTGCAAGAAGGGTGTGTGTGTGTGTGTGTAAGAGCATTCCATTGTGAAGTTTTCTCCCCCCCCTTTCCCCTGTTCCGATGTGCAATTCAGACGCAGGCTCACCACTTCAGTGGGAGCTAGGGCACAGTTGCGATGATTCTAATGGGCCGCAAGAGCTGTGCTTAGGTGTTTGAAGGGAGAGTGGCATGACTTCCAGCATCCCCTGCAGAGACTGCAGGGAGGGGCTTTCGCTCAGTGGCAGAGCACCCACACTGTATGTAGAAGGCTCAGTTTCATTCCCCACATCTCTTTTCAGAAGGATCTTGAGTAGCAAGGTTGGGACGACTCTTCTACCTGTAGCAGTGGAGACCAGGAGTCAGTGGTGGGCTGGGCGGTCCAATGGTCTTGCCCGATATAGGTCAGTTATGGAGTGGACTGTTCCAGATGCTGTGCAGTGAGGCCAGGAAGCTTCAGTAGTGCTGTAGGGTTTCAAGCCTGGTGCATGGAGTGTCTCTCCCATCATTCAATGGTTTCAGAGAGTGGGACCAGCTCAACTTCCTTCCAGTCCTGCCAGACCAGTACGTGGTCTGTGGCAGGGACGGCCTCTACAGCTTCTTGTTTTCTTGGATTGCACCAGGGAATTTTGGATCTAGGACCATTGAATCCAACATCCAGAGAATTCAAGCTGAACTTTAAAAGTAATGCCAAGGGTTCAGTCCTTGAGGATTGAAGATAGTCCTGCAAGCATATGGGCAGTATGGGAGAAATTTCTGTAGCTACAAGGGGAGCAGGATTCCCCTCTAGTCAGGCGTATGTGACTGTGTAGTCTTTCACAAATCAAGCAGAATCAAAGACAATTAAAGAGGTGAAGAAAATGTATGGAGGTGGTCTTAGGCTGCCTAAGTGTTGCCAAATTCAGGCCTAGCCGTAGCAATTGACTTAGGGCACAGTCCTAATCTCTTATGTCATCGCTTTCCAGCACTGGCATAGCGGTGCCAGTGGGACGTGTGCTGCATCCTGCAGTTGGATGCCACTCACGGAGGCCTCCTCAAAGTCAGGGAATGTTTGTTCCCTGACCTCAGAGCTGCATTGCCCTTGTGTCAGTGCTGGAATAAGGGGTTAGGACCGCACCCTTAGTGACTCTGTTTCTCTAAATGAGATTCTCAGAGGCCTGCCTGCCTCTGAGTAAATGTTGGACGATTGTGTGTGTGTTTACTTCTAGCTGCTGGAGTATGAGCCCAGATCCGGGAAGCAAGTCCCCCTGCTGCTGAAAATGAAGAGAAGCCCGCTGGCCCTGAGCAAGGCTATTGAGAGCGGAGACACCGACCTTGGTAAAGAAGCAGCTTTGCCCACAAGCTTCCTCCCAGGCAGCGTTCCCTGCCAGGGTTCATGAAAATCCTGCTTGCAGCCCTCCTTTGGGCCACGTGCTTTCGCAGTCTAACCAGCACCCTTCCTCCTTCTGCCTGTCTCAGTGTACACCGTTGTCTTGCACCTGAAGAATGAGCTCAACCGTGGCACCTTCTTCATGACCCTGCAGAACCAGCCGGTGGCCTTGAGCCTCTATCGTCAGGTGAGGTTTTGGAATGCATGCCTCTCTTTGCGTGCAGGCATGTCATGACAGGCTCTGGATTTGGCTGCAGGTGTCGCTAGGTTAAACCAGGCTCAGTTGTGGGAGTAAAGAAGGGGGCTGCTTGACATCAAGGGACCAAGCAAGCCCTGGCCCGCTCAGTATCATTCAAATAATTACTCCCCTTTCCCCGAACGCTCTGGGGAAGGTGTTGTTCCCTTTCTCTTGGACTGCTACTGCATTAATACTTGGATTGCTCGTTCCCAGTTCTGCAAACACCAAGAGCTGGACACGCTGAAAGACCTTTATAACCAAGATGACGACCACCAGGAACTTGGCAACTTCCACGTGCGCTCCGGCTATGTCAGTGAAAAGGTGGGTGCCCTTGGAGCTTAGCGGGAGGGAGGTCTAGGGGCAGTCACGGTGGGAGATGGGGAGGGAGTGGAAGGCTTTCCAGGATTGCAGCACACAGTGGCATGGCTAGAGGGGGTGCAAAGCGCTACGTTTTGCAGGGTGCCTCCCCTTTGGAGCCATTCCGGGCTGTGGGAGCAAAGCAGAGGCATAAGCCTCTTTGGGGTCACATTGTCTATGACTTGTTCCTTATTACCCTGCTGGGGGAAGCAAATAAAATAAGCAAAGCAAATGCATGCAAATTAAACAAGTTTTCATTGAGTTAACACAAGGCACAGAATGGTGGTGTGTACCCACGTGGCTGTGCACACCTGCACATAAGGAAAGCCTGGCAAGGTAAGGCCAGTGTTTGCTATGGGCACTCTTTTCTTTCTTAGCGGATCGATGGGCGCATAGCCTGCTTGCAGAATGCTGTGGACGAGTATTACAAAGCTAAGAATGAGTTTGCAGCCAAGGTGAGTGCAAGCAATGTTCTCCGCATCATGCGCGGGGAGAGGGGTCTGTGCTTCTGCCCAAGTTGTTGCTGTCAAGGAAATTCCAGACAGATGAAGCAGCAGTTTTTGGGCTAGATTCAGTAAAACTCCAGGGTTCACTGGAAGTTGAGAGTGAGTTCCTCCATGAGAAGATCGGTGGCTGTGCTCCCCAAAAGGTGGCTGGCTTGTGACTGGTGTTCCCATAAAGAGCATGGTTGAGGGGAAGTTGGGCTGCGTTCTCAGATCATGTTGGGCAACGGTGAGCTTATTGTCCCTGCCAGTGTCTCTTGTGTAGTAAGTGTGCACCCTGGGGCGTTGCTTGGAATTCTGTGGAAAGGATGCGGGGGTTCCAAGGCAAACTGTCTGAAGGTAGCATGGAGCCTGGGGGCTGAGAGTAGCTGGCTCTGCTCTGACTGGGAGGCAGAGAAACAGTGAGAAAGAAAGGGGGACCTTTTGGGCTTTCTTGACTTGCCCCCTGATGATGCAGTGAAGACTTGCGCTTCTTACTTTCCCCCTCTAGTTTGGGGTAAAAGTGGCCTGCACCACTTCATCTGGACTAAGCAGGGAACTCTCAAAATCAAGTCTCTCTTCAGGAGAGCAGAGTCCAAGAAGACACCATGTGAAGAAGACGCGTTCCAGCTGCAGCCACCCACACCAAGCTCTGTCTGTTCCTGGCTGTAGACAGGAGCGATGGAGGCTGCAGTTGGAGCTGTGCTTCCTCTGCACCTCCTCCTGAGACTGCCAGGGCAGAGGCTGCAGAGGGTCCCTTCATTGCCTCCAGCCCAGGGGCCCCCACAGGTGTCTGAAGCCTTCCGGGTCACCCAGTTGCCTCTGTTTTGTCTCCCCCCCCTTTACAGGCCACCGAGGACCAAATCAAGCTTCTCCGCCTGCAGCGCCACCTGCAAGATGACTTTGACAAGCCGTATCTGGACTATTCTCTCCATGACACTGTCTACAACCTGATCCTGGATGGGAACCACAAGCGGGCCGAGCAGCTGTACCGCGACTTCAAAATCCCGGACAAGAGGTTGGAGCAATTATCTGGGGGTGGGAGTATGGGCTTGGCAGTGTGTGTGCTGCACCCCAAAGTGGGGGGGGGGCACAAAATGATTGGATAGGGCCTGGGTGCCTTCCATGTGAATCTGCCTGTGGTTCAGAGCTATGTCAGAGGCCCTTTTCTGGATGCTCCTGCCCAGACAGTAAATGGGGGCGGGCTGGGGAAAGGGCCTCTTCAGGAGTAATGTCCCACCACACATTCCCCAGGTCTACCTGCCTGGCCCAGCATGCAACTTTGGAGTTTTTGGAGTATCCTGGGCCTGCGTGTGTGTGGATCGCCACCACTACCCACCCTTAATTTCAGTTCTTGCTTTATGATGTCTGCAGTTGTGTAGGCATTGCCAATCCCGTTAAGGTAGGAAGTCACATGCCAAAGGAAAACACAGTGGGAAGTTTGCACCAGTAACATGGATCCGGTGTAGTGCAAGACTTCCCCCAAACCTGTGTCCAGGATGATGGGGACACCAGATCTGGGTACCCAGGTTGTGGAGGCTAATCACAGGGCCTACACAGACTGAGGCACAGGGCTTTAAAAGCCCCGGACAAGGCGCTGATGAGGGAAGGAGTAGATGCGTAGCTTGTGACCTCACTGGCCAACAGATTAGCTCATACCCAAGGAAGCTGCAAGGAGATGAAGAGAATCTGAGTGCACCTGCAACCACTTCGTCTTCCTCCAGCATATCTGAGGGGAGGGGGAAGGCAGCAGAGCTGTGGAGAGACTTGCAACTGGTAACAATGGGAATGTCTTATGAGGCATCAGAAGAAAGAACATTTGTTGGTTTGGCTGTTGGTTCTCTTTGAGAGCGCAGCTCATCAGGCAAAAGCCTCCGGACGTTGCTATCTCTTGCCTGCTCTCCTCCACTACTGAAATCTTGCCCAGATTGCCAGATGGAAAGGCTGTGCCAGAGGACAAAGGGGAAGGTATGTGCTGGGTGATGGTTGGCATGCATCAGTGGCGTTCTCCTGTGCAGTCTAAACCCTGCAGCACAAATGCCTCGGGACGAGTCCTGCCCTTGTGATGCTCTTGTCCACCACCAGTTTCTTGGTCTGTTGGTGTTGCTGATGCTCCCTTCCTGCCTTGACAGGTTCTGGTGGCTGAAGATCAATGCCCTGGCTGAACGGGAAGACTGGGATGAGCTGGAGAAGTTCTCTAAGGGAAAGAAGTCCCCCATTGGCTACCTGGTAAGGAGGAGGAAAGCCAGTAGGCCCACTGGCTCTTGGCCTTGCTGGCTGGCTGCTTTGGTGTGCTGCAGGGCCATGTGATTTGTGAAAAGGCAGGGTTAGGGGTGGGATAAGAGGCTTGGAATCTGTAACATGGGGTTTGTTGCCCAGTTGTAGTTTGTTGCCTGTTTATAGGACGCAATATCAGGGATGCCAAAGACCAGCCCAGGTGTAGGGTCAAAGGAAGGAGACTGGTGAGGACGTTCTGTGTTCTTTAAAGCACTGAGCACTCTTTGGCATCTTTTTTCCAACAGCCATTTGTTGAAATCTGCATGAAGCATCACAACCGCTACGAGGCCAGGAAATTTGCCCCCCGGGTTGCTTCGGAGCAGCGGGTGAAGGCCTTCATCCTGGTGGGGTATGTTTCAGGTCCCTAAGGAAGAACCCAGGCAGCCTGCCTCATAGGCCCGTCACTGGTGCTTCCTCCCCACTTCTGATGCACTCTTCTTTGGGTGGTGTATGCAGATCTTTGGGGCACCAGTATGAAAAGGCTGCAAGATAGAACTGAAATGAAATAGATATTTTGAAAAGGGGTGGGGAAGGAAAAGGCTGTTAACATTGCAGGGAGGGCTGTGCAATACAGGCGTGTTTTTGGGCATTGGAGGGACTGGAAAGATTGAGCTGGGTCAGGGCTAGCTGCAAATCCCTGTTCAGGGGGTGGGAGAGGTGGGCTGCAGACTAGCTGTAAATCTGGCCTGTAGGGGGGCCCTATGGGGGGGAGGAAGGGGGGCCCTTCCTCACATGTGATGTAAGTTGCCCGCAGGAGGACTTGGTATTTTGGACTTGGGGAGGGGGCAGTGAGAAGCATCGAGTTGGCTTTTCAGACTGCTGGGACTCTTAAAAATCTTATCGTCTGGTATTTAGTATTAAAGGCCATAAAGTAGATTGAGATAAAAATCAGGTAAAATTTCAGGAAACAACATGTCATCAGTTAATTAAAGGCTTTTGATTAAACAGGTTTTCTTGGATTAATCAGGTGTCAGAATGATAAGCATTTTTAATACAAGGAGTATGAAAAATGCAGAGTGGGAGGAAGCCTCTTAGATGAGTGATTCTACCCCATGCTGAGCAGGAAGGGGAGAGCTGCTTCGGAGATGGTGCCTGCCACATAGCGGGCAGTCGTGTGCTCTTCAAAGCCGAGCAAGGCTGCCTTCCTTTCCTCCCTTAGAGTGGTTCTTTTTCCACAATGGAAACGTCTGCAGACTTAATAGATTGCCTAATTAAGCTGTGAGTCAACTAGAGTTTCTTTAATTGGGTTATGAATATTTAGGTACTCATTCGTTTAATGTATTTATACCCCGCCTTTTCCCCACACTGTGGGCGCCCAAGGAGGCTAACAAAATATACAACCGTAAAGTGATATTAAAACAGGAAATGATCAAACCATCAGAGGAAGCAATATGGTGAGCAGCAGAAATCTGCAGAGCAGCTGTAAAAGAGCAGAAGGCAGCCATCAGAAGCAAAACAATGAAAGGCAACAAATGAGATGGCCATGCATGGTCTGTGCGATGGTTTTGCCCGTGGTGATGGCGACTGGCCTGGACGCCTTTAAAAGGGGATTGGACAAGTTTCTGGAGGAAACATCCATTACGGGGTACAAGCCATGATGTGTATGTGCAGCCTCCTGATTTTAGAAATGGGCTATGTCAGAATGCCAGATACAAGGGAGGGCACCAGGATGAGGTCTCTTGTTATCTGGTGTGCTCCCCGGGGCATTTGGTGGGCCCCTGTGAGATACAGGAAGCTGGACTAGATGGGCCTATGGCCTGATCCAGTGGGGCTGTTCTTATGGTTCTCTGTGTGTTCCTGCCTCTAAGCATTGCCTTTGTCTTATGTCTCGCCTCCCCCCCCCCTTTAAATGGCAGGGATCTGGACCAAGCTGCAGAAGCTGCCATTGAGCGCAAGAACGAGGGCGAGATGACGCTTGTCCTATCCAAGTGCACTGCGGCTACTGATGCCTCTGTTGTGGCCAAGATCAACCAGGCCAAGGCTCAGCTGGGAAAGAAATGACCCCCAGCTCCCTTGTGACCACTGTGGCAGACAATGGACTCCTGGGTGGATTGAGAACCAAGCTGGAGACGCACAGCCTCCAACCACAGTGGGGGTTCCAGAGCAAGAGTGTTGTGGGCAGAAGATAGGGGGCATCTGTGGCTGGACTTGGGCAAGTGCTCTGCCTCCCTCGGGTCCCCCCTCCGTTGCCTTGGATGTTTGTAGAGCAGCACTGATAGGCTTTCTCTGTGGAGCTCCAGCTTCTGTCTTCTGACTCCCTCCCTCCCTCCCTCCTCCTCCTCCGCCTTCCTCCCCCCAGCTCTACTTTCCCCATACTTTCTTGTCACACTTTCCAGAGGACGCGGTTCACTCAGTCCTTATCTCTGCTTCATCCTGGCTTGCAGGACAGGCCTGCAGCATTCATTCAGGCCTCCTTTCTCCTCAACTCCCAGCCTCATTTGTGAAGAGCACTGGTCATCAGCCATTCGGTCCCCCTCCCCACTTACTGGTCATTTTAAAAAATCTGCTTCTCCCCCTCCCCATTGAATGTTACTTCATAGTCTTGCCCTAGACACCAACTGATCCTGAAGAAGTCAGTGTGTCACCTGTGTAGCAGGAAGCGGCTCCTCCTCTGGGACTGGAATCCTCTGGGAGTGGAGTCTCAGGGTCTGGTGGATGCCTCAGCTGTGAGTTAACTTGTCTGATTTTTTTTCTCTTTTTATCACTGGATTTATGAATTGGGAAGAAGCTTTGTAGAAGGAAATAAAAAAACTGGTGATGCTGGCTCTGCGTGCTTGTGTTTAGCTGGGCACATTCTCTGTGTAATCCAACTTTTATTTCAGTTTTATTCCCCCCCCTCCCCGTGCTTCAACAGCATTCACAGTTCTCTTTCCCCCTCTTTCCTCCCCCAACACCTTATAATGCCCCTTGTGCTTGATTAGGCAGAGAGATGAATAACTGAGCTACATAGCTAGGGACTTGAACTGTGTTCTTGCAGACTTGTTGGCCATGTTAACCACTTCCGTATTGTCTGTGGGGCCTCATTCACACATATGGGAGGAGGTCAGGGCAGGAGGTCTGGCTCAGTTGGTAGAGCTGCCGCCTTGTATGCCTGAAGATCTGAGGCCGCCAGTTCGAAACAACCAGAAGTACCCCAGAACTGACGACACGCTGAGATACTGATGAGCTGACCCTCGGTGGCAGAGAGGAGTTGCCATCAAGTGGAGCGTGGGAGGCGAAGGGCCAGAGAGAGGCCAGACCGGGAAGGAATCCAGCTGGAAGGAGGAGTTCTATGGAAGACTAAAACTATTCCATTGTAAAAATCCCTACGGGGGTTTAGAACAGCCTGCCTATTATTATTATTATTATTATTTATTAACAGTATTTATATACCACTTTTCAACTAGAAGTTCACAAAGCAGTTTACAGAGAAAAATCAAATAACTAAATGGCTCCCTGTCCCAGAAGGGCTCACAATCTAAAAAGATGCAAAAGAATACCAGCAGACAGCCACTAGAACAAACAGTGCTGGGGTGAGATGGGCCAGTTACTCTCCCCCTGCTAAAAAAAGGAGCACCCACTTGAAAAAGTGCCTCTTACCCAATTAGCAAGGGTAAATGCCTATGTAAGCCACCTTGGATTAAAGTCTGAGGAGAAATCTGACGACCAAAGAAAGGCGGTATATAAATACCTGTATAAATAAATAAATATAAATATGGGTCCCAAACTGATTCTCCTGCCACCAAGTATTAATTGAACATGTATGTGAACTGACCCTAAAACACTCCAAAACGTCTTCTGTCCCTGGCCAGAGCCCAGTTGGCCTTTTGGATCTTCCCCAAAGGAGGATGTTGAAGCTGGAGGTTTCGATCCCCTGACTGTAGTGCTGGTGGCAGATACCTTGACCTGGATGTAAGTGGAAGGAGCTGGTATTAACGAGACCAGATCCCTGCTGCATAGTCTTGGCTAGCTTCTCCTTCTCTCAGTGGCGTGTTCTTTATCATCAGCACATTCACACCATGGGCAGGTAGACCTGGGCTCGGCATTGGGAAGCCCAGTAGACCTAAGTTCCTAAGGACGCAGTCCTAACCAATATTCCAGCACCGATCTAGCTGCCCATGGTAAGGTAACAAACATGTCCTTACCTTGAGGAGGCACCCCTTGACTGCCTCCCACTGCAGGATGCCGTGCACGCTGCATTGGCACAGCTGTGTCAGTGCTGGAAAGTTGGTTAGGATTGCCCTCTAAGACTCTTTGGGCTGTCGCCACCTTCCCCCTGCCCTGTTTTGCCCCCCTTCCTACTCCAGTTCTTCCTACCCTTATCACCACCCTCCCCTGCTCTGTTTCCTCCCCTCCCCCTCTGGAAAGGGGCCCAAAAGATAAAATCCTCTGGATGACCCTGTCTCCCTGGCAAAGAAGTACATGACGTTGTGCCAAAGGCCAATTGGCAGCCAGGGAGCACCAATGCAGGGACCAGATCCCTCGCTTGGTCAGTTGGCCAAGGGAGTCCTGAGCGCACAGCACTTGGACAGAACACTCCACTGGTCTGTTTTGATCCACCTGGAGGGCTCTGCCGGAGGGAGCTCCGGGACCAGGGTGCCCAGATGTCATAACTGCCGAAGAGGACCAGGCACCCCAAAAGGAAGGGCAGCCGAGAAGAATGTAGGACAGGACGAAACAAGAGCAACTCATAGGTTCATTCCTATATTGATTTCATGTGGTGAAACCAGCCATTCCCAACCACTGGGCCGGGGCACACTGGTGTGCCGTGAATGGTCTGCAAGTGGGCCGGCCACGGGAGTTTGGGGGAGGGCCATTTATTAGTAGGGCCATGGGGGGATGCGAGCTTCCACCGGCAGCAGGGTGTGCCCTGTGGGTTGTCCAAAACGGGTGGTGCGCCTTGCCAGTGTGCCCTGGCACGAGAAAGGTCCGCGGGATGAGTCCAGGGCCTGCGGTGGACTCAGTGCTGCCTGCTGGGGGGGGGGGGAAGCTGGCAGTTCTCTCCCCGGAGCAGGCGGAGGGCATCGCCCGGTCCCCAGCGCAGGAGGAGGCTGCCGGGGCGGAGGGAGGCGGAGCGCGGCCGGGCTGGGCAGGGCCGGGGCCGGGCGAAGATGGCCGCTCCCAGGCGCGACACGTTCTCCTTCTGCACGGAGCCTGCCCCCGGCCGGGCCCTGGAGGTGCGCTTCATCGGCGGCGCCAAGGTGAGCCGCGCTCCGCGTGCGCACCGGCAGGCGGGCAGCCCGGGCACCGCGGGGCAGGAGGCTCCGGGGAGCTGCTGCTGCGCTCCGGGGTGGGCGCGCCTGGATCCGCTGCTGTGCGTAAAAGTGTCCTGGACAGGGGGCGACCGGGCGCGCTCCACTGGGGGTTCTCTGCTTGGGCGGGGGGGGGGGGTCTGAGCCAAACCCTGGCCCTCCCCCCGCCCCTGATGGAGCACTGGGCACCGCAGAGTTGGGCCCAGGGGTTGGCCCTGCCAGGCAGGCCCTCTGACACTCACCGGTCCTTGGTCCAGTGGCGTAGCCAGAGGGGGTGCAAAGCACCAAGCCTTGCAGGGAGCCTCCCCCTTCCCTCCCCTCCCTCTCCCCTTTGGAGCCATTCCAGGAAGGGGGAGCAACATAGGCGAATGCAGGGAGGCTGGGATGCAGATGCTTCCATTTTGTCGTCCCCCCCCCCAATGACTCCAAAGCCCTTGCACGTTGCGGTGAGGCTCCCTGCAAGGCTTAGTTCTTAGCCCCCCTCTAGCTATGCCACTGCCTTGGCCAGCGCCTGACCTCTCCAACTCCAGCATCATTTCTCCTTCCTAGGATGCTCTTTGGTCTTTGGACATTCTGGGCTGTTTTCCCATTTTAAGTGGCACAATTTGGCAGTATGGTGTTTTGGGGTGAGGGGGGCAGAGACACAGGAACGAGACTCACTACTGTCTTGCCACAGTGATGTGCCTTTGGGGTGTTCACGGAAATCCTCCCCTTCTCCACCTGCACAGGTTGGCCCTGATCCAGCCAGTTACTGATGCTCAGGGCTCCAGTCCTATACTTGTTTATTCAGAAAGTATTTTGGCTTGCCTTTCCCCATTGAATCAGGAGTTGCCCAGTGCCTTGAGCGCACATCCCATTTAACTCAAGGATTTGCTTCCACAATGGGTGCATGTTCCATTTAAACTAATGGGACTTCCACTGATTTCATTGGGACAGCGTTACTACTAATGTTTGTCTGAAGGTTGTGGGCCTCATCCAGCTGAGAACATAAGAAGAGCCCTGCTGGACCTGACCACATGGCCATTGCCTAGGAACCTGTTTCCCACAGGGCCAACCAGATGGCTCTGGGAAACCCACAACCAGGCCCTGAAAGCCATCGCTTTCCCTTGCTCCCCAACAACTTGATGTTTTCAGAGGTACGCTACCCCTGAACATGGAGGTTCCACATAGTCACCATAACTGGTAAGGCGTTGGCAGCCCTCTTCTCCAGGACCTGGACTAATCTGTCTAATCTCCTTTTCAAGCCATCTAACAAAGCCTCATCTTTTGGCAGCAAATTCCATATGTTAATCATGCATTGTCAATTTTATTTACAATCAAGTTTGTTTAATTAGCCGCCCTGGGTCCCTTTAGGGAGAAGGGCGGGATATAAATAAAGTTTATTATTATGTGACAGGTTATACAGACAACCAGATCTCCCCAAAGTGAGTTCTTTTGCTCTCAGGCACTCTTGCCCTGAGGTTGTCTGAGAATTTCTTCTATGTGTAGGGGTGGATGTGTGGTAAAGGGGTCATCTGCATGCACTGAAATGGTGACAATGTGACCTGTTTGTGCCAGAAATCAACAACAGCCTGAAGGGAGTTTACCAGTCATAGCTCTTTTCAAAAAAAACCCAACATCCCCATATGGTCATCTGGAGGGATTCTTTGCTCACCAGAGATGATCACGTAGAGCAGTTAGTTTCAAACATATGAGTTCTTTCTGACCTCTCCCCAGCCTGCTCCCTTCCCAAAAATCTGTACTTATTTTATTCTGTCTTTCAATTTAGGGAAAAGGACTTTTTGCAACAAGAAATATCCAGAAGGGGGAAACTATTTTTGTTGAGAAGCCGGTGGTCTCTGCTCAGTTCCTCTGGAATGCTCTCTATAAGTATAAAGGTGAGGAGAGATGGCCTCTTGTGTGTTTCTCGGAGAGCACACTGCTTTCCCACTTGGTTCTGTGCTGTTACGTGTTCACGTTGGATGTTGGTTCCATGGTGGCTGGGACAGGGGTCTTCCCCCCTTCATCCCCATAGAAGAAGTGGGCCAGGTCAGCTGCTCCCAATTCCGGATCTGAAGCCTGAATCCCAGGTTTATGCTCCTTTCCATGTCCTCAATGGCGTAGCTAGAGGGGGTGCAAAGCTTGGCCATGGGGAGATCGAAGCTCCTTGAATTTGTCTAAACTTCAAAAAAGAAGAAAATCATCTTTGGGTCTATAGCTGATACACCAATTCATGTTACAAAGTCTTAATAATCACTGCGGGGTGGGGGAGTCACTTTTAGAAGAGTGATATTTCGCAGAGAAGCCCCAACCCAGCTGGTAACTCCTGGGTCGTGCTTTTAAGACAACTGGGTCGTGTTTTTAAGGCTGGTGCTTGGGAGTGCCCAGCTCTGAATGTGGCAGCCTCCTGTGTACTGCCTGTGGCAAGTCGGTAGCCCAGTGTGACAAAACCCCATGATTCTGGCAGAGGTCCAGTTGCCTTCAGAGAGCTCCTCTTCCTTCACCCCTTCCAGCCTGTGACCACTGTTTGCGAGCTCTGGAGACTGTGGAGGAAAATGCACAGAGGCTGCTGGGGAGACCCCAGGTCCTGCCTCACCCAGACCAATGCAGCACCCGCAAGGACCTGCATCAACACTGTCCTTCCTGCCAGGTAAGCAGGTAATGGGGGTGGGGGAGGAAGGGGTCCCAAGACCTGATCCAATGGGGCTCATTTCTGGGTTCTCAAGTGATTGCACCTCAGTGATGCCGGCTTCTCTGGGATCCCTTTCTCAGCGCACGGACTTGTCCCTCTTGTTCCGTAGGTGGCTTATTGCAGCTTGGAGTGCCGGAAGCTTGCCTGGGATCAGTATCATCGGGTTTTGTGCCTGGGAGCCTCCAGGCAAGACCCCCAACACCCCCTCAACAAACTGCAGGAGGCATGGAGGTAAGCCTATGGAACTGCATGCTGGGGGCGGGGAAGCAGAGACCTCTGGTTTTGAACTAAAGAAGGGGATTCCTTGGGCGTTTAGCTGGAAGTAAGTTGGCATTGTTTAGTTGACCTGTCAGTTCAGTGATTTTCAAGTGGTGTGCCCTGAAAGGTCTGCAGGTGTGCCACGGGAGTTTGGAGCACAGTGGTTGAAAATCGATTGGAGGAAATCTTCAGCTCGGTGTTAGAGGACTGGTTTTGCAGAAGCTCCCTTACTTACTTAGAAACTGGTGAAGTTCCAGGTGTCTGTTCTTAAGTCTCTTTATTCTTAAGTCCAACATCAATACTGTTGGTAGAGGCATGTTGTAAAATATGAAAGAAAATATTTTGTTGCCTCTATTCAGGGCCCGGTTTTACACTCCACTGTGCCCTGCATCCCCCAATCAACCAGCCCTTGTGCTATCTCATGATACTTTTGACCCTGACAAGAGGCATTTGTATTTTGAACGTAAGTAAGTAAGTAGAGGGGCTTCTGTATACGCAGAAGGGGCCCGGGCTCTGTCCTTCTCCACACGAAAGACTTCAGGTAGCAGGGCTAGGAACAATTCCTTTGTCTGAGACCTTGATAAGCCACTTCCAATGTTGGTTTGTTTGTATCTTTCTCCTCTTCCCCTGCTACATATTGCGTGGCTCGCTAATGTTGAGTCGTCTCTTTTCGTAAGCAGTTTTCCTTCCAGTGATGCCCTTGGGGAAAAGGGTGGGGTAAAAATCGAATGATATTCCTGTGATGTGCTTGTGGTGCATTATTTGCTGTGAATTACACACAGATCTATGGGTGCCAAGTGGGTTGAGGTGGCCCCGTGATAAGAAACATCTTCTCCTGTTATGCCTAGGAACATCCATTACCCACCAGAGACATCAAGCATCATGCTGATGGCAAGAATGGTTGCGACAGTTAAGCAGGTGTGTGGGTGAGCTGCAGCTGCCAGTGGTTGGGGAGGTGGCCTCGTGGGAGGACAGGGAGGATTCCGACAAGTCGACGGCCAGCTGCAAGACGTGGTGATGTCCATGAGCTTACATGACTTTTTAAAAGCAGTGGACACATTTGTAGAGAAGGAGTGGTCTAGCGACAGCTTTGAGCCTTGATTGCTCCACAGAACCTCTGTGTTCAGAGATGGTAGGCCTCTGAATGACAATCGCTAAGTGCAAACAGCCGTGGAGGATGGTTGTCTTCATGCCCTGGTGGTGGGATTCTTGGAAACAGCGCTATAGTGGTCCTCTAGTGTGGAGGGTGGATGGCCGTGAGGGAGGGAGCTAATGGCATTTCGAAGCATTGAATTCCAGTCTGACGAGAGAAGTGGGGTGGCGGTGATACTCAGTTTAGTCAGTGTAACCCTTAGGACCACTTCCCACCTAAGAGACATTTTAAAGACTGTTCCTACCACAGGTGAATGTGACCTGTGGATATAGCACATGCATGTTCTGTCTCTGAGAGCAGCTCTTGCAAATAGTTTAGCACTCTGATGGGAAAGCAGCACCTGTTGCGGCTCGGGAAACATGCAAACTTATCTGCATGGAATTTGTTAAAAGCCAGACCTGCTCATCTTTCTTTCAGTTGGTTGCTGCAGCTGCTGTTGCTCCCTGGCTTCCTCCTGGGAGTGTGTCCGTCCCCCGCCTCCTTGACCCTCCTTCCCCAACCTCCCTCTTTTGCCTAAAGATTTCTTTTGCTCTTCTTTCAGGCTGAAGACAAAGACTGTTGGATCAAACTGTTCTCTCAGTTCTGCAGTAAAACTGCCAATGAGGAAGAGGAAATTGTGCACAAACTCCTGGGAGATAAATTTAAGGTCAGAGCACCTGCAAAATGAGAGGCTTTCCAGTAGCTGATCTTTTTGTGCTGATCTTGGGGTTCTCCCTCTCTTTCATTGCTTGTGTTCAGTTCGGTTCTGTGCTTGTTTTGAGCACAAAATAATTTCCAATTCCTGTCTCCGCGCTCTGTGTCTTCAGGGCCAGTTGGAAGTCCTGCGTGCACTCTTCACGGAAGCTCTCTATGACGAATGTCTTAGCAGGGTAAGTCTGTGATTTCTGGCCACCTCCCTGTTGCTTGGGGAGGAGCATTCCAGCAAGGGCTGGACTAAGATGGCTTTGGAGGCCACTGAGCAGCTTTTTTTTTTTAAATGTTATCCTTTTTTTTTAAAAAAAAAAGAAAAAATACTGTATGGGTTTCTAGATCATGGTAAGAACAGCTTGAAAACCCTTTAGATCTGCTTGAGTTTGCTGCTAGTATAATCTGCGAAGCTGTTTGCTTTCTGTGTTGAGTCAAGGGTCCTTGCCCTGATAAGTTCTTTTGGCTCCCAAATGCAGCTGGGAGGGTCTGTGATTTAAGAAACTGCTTCTTCCCACGTTGGACCTCTGAGCTGCCTACCCTTCTGTTGCGGACCCAGGAAGTGCCCAATGATTCAGGCAAGGGTCTTCCGTAGAATCTGATGTGGAAGCCACATGTCACAGCTGACACTGAAAGCAGCAGCTATGTTTTTTTCTCCTTTTTTCTCCCTTGAGGAAAAAAAAAAGTGAAATACAAAATGCATCATGGAAACTCATCAGGCTGTGGGTTTCCCTGCGCAAAGCATGTGCTCTACCATGGAGCTGGTTGTTTTGAACATATCACTGTTATAATTCCTTTTACATTTTTCCAAGTTACTTGATTTTTGTCAAAGGCTGGTTGTTTAACAACAGAGAACACCAACCAGTGCACAATTGTTGTCCCCCTAGCCAACGTCCAAGATAACAGCCAATAAAAGAGAGGATTGGGAGGGGTGGGGGAAGAAAAAGCTATGTTAGACATAATCCCTGAAGGTTTGGTACAAATTAATCCCATCATTTGTGCTTTGACAGCCAGATCAACGTTTCAGTTTTGGGTGTTAACGGCAAGCCTTATCCTTGTAGGACACAGTCCTTTGTAGTGGCCTCTGCTTCACAAATCCAGAATTGGTTTCTTTTTGGCCATTTGGTGCTTAATTAGAAAATGGGTATTGTAAATTGTGGTGTGTCTCTTGCTATACTGTTGGCCCTGAGTGACCAGAGCTGGTGTTCGATTACTCGTTTTGTCAGCTTAGTCGTATGCAACCTATTTAATTAATTGAGAAAAAGGGGAACTAGAATGCTGGATGGAACCTTTTCTGCCTTAGCTTCCCCAGTCCTGTGCTCGGATTAAGTTGGTGGCTGTGTGTGAATTGGCGTCTTGCAGCTGGGATGAGAGACAGCAGACGAGATTGCCACATGGGATGGTTTCTTTTTCCATTTCTGTCTCCCAACAGTGGTTTTCTCCGGAAGGGTTCCGGTCGCTGTTTGCCCTTATAGGCACCAATGGCCAAGGGATTGGAACAAGGTAATACCCTGCTGTTTGTGTGGAATCATTTTTGCATTCTGGTACTCCTCCTATGCCACCATCCTCCCCCTCTTGCAGTTGCAGACGCTGAGAGTGAACATGTGGCTTGCCCAGAAAGCAAAGTGAGGTCCCGTCTTATAGAGAATGGATACCATCCGACTAGAGGAGGGGGGATGCAATTGTGCATGCTCCCCTATGTAAAAATATTCCTTGCAAGTAAGACAACTAGCACCCCAGACAGTGGGATGGGCTACAGTCTTTGTCACTGGTTTTAGGGGATTGCAGACATCCTTCCTCCCCTCCCAGTTTGAAATGACACAGTCCGCTATGTCGCCTTCCAATTTTGTCCCCTTTTCCTACATGTGGAGGCTGTCTCAGGCCTCCGTCAAGATGGGGACCCTGGAATTGCATGTTCTTCTACCCCGCCTGGGTCCCTTGCTTGCTTGAGCCAAGAGACTTGGGGTTAAAAGAGATGACAAGCAGGACCTTGCATAAATAGCATGATGCTGTGGCCTGAAAAGCTCAGCTAGTGTCAGATGAAAATGTTCCCAGGACCTGACCCACTGCTGTTGCCCTGTTCTTCTGAATGGGGTTCCTGTTGGGAGACTGGGCTGTAGCTAAGGGGGACAGAACACCGAAGCGACACAGGCCCAGCGGCTTAGCTAGAGGGGGTGCAAAGCACTAAGTTTTGCAGGGATCCTCACCGCATCGTGCAGTCGACCCTGACCCCTCCACTTCGGAGCCATTCCAGGAGGTGGGAGCAAAAGGGAGGCACCTGGAATGGCTAAGGGGAGGGGCCACTTGCACGGTGCATTGAGGCGCCTGCAAAATTTAGTGCTCTGTGTCCCCTCTAGCTATGCCACTGCATGGACCTTGCCCCATTTGGATTGGCCAGAAGTGGGATCTGGGGTTTCCTTGGTTCAAATCGGATGTCCACCATAAACTTACCAGCTGACCTTAAGCAAGGGCCTCTCCCTCCCTCCCTCCCTCCCTCCCTCTTTGTTTTCCACAGCTCCTTGAGCCAGTGGGTCCATGCCTGTGATGCCCTTGAACTTCCCCCCCAGGAGCGGGAGCAGCTGGATGCCTTCATTGACCAGCTCTACAAGGACATTGAGAAAGGTGGGTTGGTGGGAGGGTCTCGACCAGCATAGCTATTAAAACTGTCGGGGGGTCATTGGTGGGAACTTTGAGGCAGCAGTGCTGGGTGCCAGTCACCACTTGGTGATGGAACTCTCCTGTGTGACTCTGAATCCGTGGGTGACCCCTGCGCAAGCCCTTTTGACCTCTGGGAACCTCAGAAGAGGCTTCCTGAAATGGACCAAAGGTCCATCTGGTCCAGTGCCCTGTTTCCAGCTGTGGCCAGCCTGAGAAATCCACAAGCAAGCCACGAAGGCAGCAGCCCTATTCTGTTGTCTCCCCCAATCCCCCACAACTGCCATTCATAGTTATGCTCCTCCTGGCCATGGAGGTTCTTCTTAGCTAACAGCCATTGATAAGCCTTCCTTCATGATTTTGTTTGATTCCCTTTTAAAGCCCTCTAAGCCTGTAGCCATCACCTCTTGTAGCAGGGAGTTCCATAGGCTAATTCTGTACCGTCCACTCTTTCTATACCGTGCCTAACTTTTAGGAACTGCTCTTAGGACGCTCTTTTGGGGTTGCTGCCAGGGAGATGATATTGTGCTTCTCTCTCTTTTGCTGTAGAGACAGGGGAGTTCCTGAACTGTGAAGGCTCTGGTCTATATGTGCTGCAGAGTTGTTGTAAGTAGCTGGGGAGGAACGACAAGTTTAGCAGCCTCAGTCTCTTGGTGGGAAATGATTACGGACTCGTTCCTTGGCGCTCACGCCAGTCTGCTCGCCTCTTTCTCACTGCAGGCAACCACAGCTGCGTCCCCAATGCCGAGACCTCGTTCCCAGACAACAATTTTCTCCTGCACCTGACAGCCTTGGAAGACATCAGGCCAGGAGAGGTGAGGAGCAGCAGACTCTCTTGGAGGGCGGTGTGGGGGTGGGAAGCACAAGTCCATTTGGCATTAACCAGATTCTTTTAAGAAAAATGAATCTTGAGCTCTTATGAAGTAACCTCTGCTGCCTCTGAACCCTCAATGCACATTGAGCAGCCGGGGCTGGGTTGACCAGCAGTAGGGTCTCCCAAGAGCCTGGGGGAGATCTTTGTGCCCTACTGCGGAGACCCTTCCAAACTGGAAAGACCAGAGACTGAGTTGAGACCCTTGTGCTCTGCCCACTGAACTATCTCCTGCTCAGCGGCTTTGCTCAGAAAAGGTCCTCAATTCAGTCCTGGCTGCATCTCTGTAGGGCTGGGAAAGACCCTTGTCAGGCTGGCATAGCTTGTCGCCTCAGGGCCAGGCCAGAGACATTTTCTTCTTTGGGAAGGTTTTGGGAATCGTTCCTGCTCAGATGCATTTCCAGATGACAGGGGAAGGAGAGACATTTTGCAGGGGTGCCAGCGTGGAGGGGGTAATGGGGAGGGAGGGGCACCAGCACTTTTGCTCGTCAGCTTTGCAAGAGGTTTGCCTGCCACAAGGCTGAGGTGAGCAGCCTCCTAGTGCCTTCAATCTGTGCCATTTGCTCATGTCCAAACAGGAGATTTGCATCAGCTACTTAGACTGTTGCCAGCGAGAGCGGAGTCGGCACAGCCGGCACAAGATACTCCGGTAAGCTTGGACACAGTTGAACGCAACTTGGTGCTGTTGGTTATTCTGTAGAACTACCAGCAGACTGAATAACTCAGCGTTTGCTTAGCTTTTTCTGGGTTTGCACACCTGAATCCTCCCAAGATAAACAGAGAGAGGTGCAGAACCCCCCACCCCTTTGGCTTTGACCATCTGTGGGGGTTAGAATTAAGGTTACGCCCACATCTTCCTACACTCGTGTCCTTGGGGGCTTCATCAGGCCCTGGCAGAGGCCAGTCTGCCTTGGCCTTCAGCGTCTGGCTGTCCACAAGCCTCATCAGCTGAGGGCTGGGCTTTTGAACCCTGCTGTTCGTCGGCCCTCTCCAAGACCTGCTTGGCCCCTCCTGTGCACCTACCTAAGGTGTCTGCATCCTGCTGACATTGAAGGCGCTTAGGGGCATGGCCTGGAGACAAGCAGTTTGCCCTAGTGCAGCTCAGAGCACCGAGGGCCAGATTGATGGCAAGCCAGGATTTGAACCTTGGTGTTCCTGGTTCATAGCTCAGTCTCCTTCTCTCTCTCTAGGGAAAACTACCTGTTTGTCTGCTCCTGCCCCAAATGTCTGGTTCAAGCCGATGACCCAGATGCCACCTCGGAAGAGGAGGAGGAAGAAGCAGAAGGAGAACCGGATGATGCAGTGCTGGAGGATGAGATGACGGACGTTTGATCTTGGGGTCTGGGGCAGGAGGGGATTTCCCCCAGAATCCCTGGCTGATGCTGTTTTGGAAGCAGGCCCCCAGGAGGCCCTAGGCTGGTGCTGGCGGAGGAGGAAAGGGTTAAGATTCCACAGAGAGCACCACTGGAGGAACTTTGGACTGCAGCTCCTGCCCCTTGCCCTCCTTGGGAGGCCTCTGCCTGGCTCTGGAGACTTCTCCCTCTCTGTCACACCTGCACTCTTCACCTGGACAGTGTTGAAGAAAGCTGGTCCTCGCCCTTTGCCAGGTGGAATTACCCATGGCATCGCAGGGGCAACACACACACCTTGTGACACGCCTCCCTTCTTTCATGTGTCAATACAGTAAACAATTTGCAATGCAAACTGTGGTCTTTGTGTTTAAGCCTTTGAGGACAACCCAGGGAAGTCTCTGGCTTCTGATAAAGGAATAACTTCTGAAAGCCAAACAGGAAGGGATGGTTGGAAGTGGAGTTCAAGGCCAGAGCTGAGCCTCTCTTGGCTGAGAGAGCAGGCTGTAGTTGCACAGGGGAAACTGTGGGTTTCTGCAGAACAGAAGCCCCTGTCAGATCAGCCCACCTAGTCCAGAACTATGTTTCAACCTGCAGCCTTCGCCTGCCGTCAGGAACATAGAGCTGGGCTAGGTGGGCTGATTCAGCAGGGGTTTCCAAGCAGGGCATGGAAGCAATAGCCTTCCCCTGTTGTCCAAGATCTGGCATGAAGACGTAGACTGCCCCTGATCCTGGAGGTTCTGTATAGCCGTTCTGAAGAATAGCCATTGATAGACCTCTTTGTTCTTAAATCTGACCCATCCCCTTTGACCGCCATCCAAACCGATGTGCACTGCATCTTGTGCCAGAGAATTTAAGTGTTACGTGAAGCACTGTCTCTCCTGCTTCACTACAAAATGGGTACTAGCTGGCAGCTGCTGCATGCCTTAATGCCTGTGGTTGTCTTCTGGCTGCTGGGACCTTGTGCGAGTGTCTAAGATGAGCATTTTCTACACATTTGGCTTGCTACAGACTTCTCTCTTTCCCCTGTTGCAAGAGGAAGCAAATTCATGGCCCGCTGTCAGAAGAGGGAAGTCCGTCATCTCCCAGCATTTAAGAGAGGAACAGGGGCTGGCTACATGCATTCTGGCAACAGTGGGGACAGAAGAGGAAAAATATCTCCGCCAGATGTTGCTTCTTACCCACACTCAGTGCCATCATACCTTGTTAGAGGTTGAGTGTGGGTATGAAGCAACATCTGGCTGAGATTTTTTTTCTCTTCTGTCCCCCCTTCTGACTATGCTGTACTAAAAAGCAACTCTAGGCATATACAGTTACAGCCTTTATCCCCATATTTAAGAAGGAAGAACATGAACAAAGACCTGCAGGATCAATGCAAAGATCATTCCATTTCTGATGTGGTCCAGACCTGTGTTTCCAGGAAGCTCAACCCAGACATACAATGAATGGAATTCACTTCTGTGGCTGAGAAGTAGGAATACAGGTCTCTACTTTCAGACATTCCTAAAAGTCACCTGAGGGTCATACACAACTATATAAATGAGGTATGATCCTTGTCTCCATCTGCAGTCGTAAAAGCTCTTAATTTTTTAAAAGTGTAATTAAAAACATGGGAAGCACACACCAATCGAGGCTCTTAATATGCTTGACTTAATATATTTATAAATAGTGAGACGTTCCTGATTAATTCTTGCCAGGGTGGAGCTGCAGCTGGGCTCAAGCCCCCTCGACGCAGGGATTTATCCTGCACCAGCTTTCATGAGATGAATGAGGGTTGTACTGTGTTTATGAGCAGCTCCCATTCATTTCAGAGAAGATTGCGCAGGAGAATTTCACCTCCCGACTGTACCTCAAGTGGCACAAAGAACACAACTGTTCTTCCCCTTTTTGTGCCGAGAAAGCGTTTTGCTTTTTCTGTAGTCAGTTCCGAGCAGTAAAATACTGATGGCAGTGCACACGGGCTCTCTCCTATGTGCCGTAACACCCACCTTTTATGGGCCACACAATTTAATGCAGAAGGAGGAGTCCTGAGAGTCCCAGCTTACTTTAATTTTTAAAAAGAAAGAAAAAGCTGCCTCTTGGCCCTCAAGTTTCTTTGTTTTCTCAGAATTGTAGAATGGCCATTATTTGAAAAATTCAGGAAATTCAAAAGTGGCGTTTTTGTTTTGCTACTAGTTAAGGGATAGCATCAACCACACAGGCAGAGAGTAACGCTTGGGAGATTTGTGTCACAGACTAAATAGAGCCCAAATTGTTCCTTTGTGTGTAGAGGAAAGCTCTTTGGAGCTTGTGGTCTTCTGAAAGCAGACCTCAAGGGATAAAGCACAATCTTCCCTTCTGCATTATTTAACCCTGTTACTCTCTGGGGCTTGACAGATTCCAGCCAGAACCCAAAAGCCCTGCAAAGTTGGTCCCTGAGAGGGCTGGGGGTGGGGGTGGGGGAGAAGTACATACATTGCACTGATGGTCAGAGGTTCAGCAGTCCCCTAGTTTAAAGTAGTAGGTTTGGGAAGGACCCACACCTGGCCCTCTGCAGATACACTACAAATAAGAGCAGACAGCACTAGACCACACAGTCCCTTAGGCCAACTCATTGGGGACAGCTCCTTTGATCGACAACAGGGAAGCAGGGCTCCTTGTGCTCGGAGGAGATCTGTGCAGCTGGGTTTTTGGAGACACTGATCAAGCACCCTTGCAGGACAGAGCCGACATTGCCGCAGTGGAGCCCAGACCGAGACCAACCCAGTTTCTCCTGGTCAACATCCCTTGATGTGCTGTTTGCTACCAAAAGGTCCAGGGAGGCTGCATGAGTTCATAAGTTGGGATGCCGGTGACATTCACAGGGATGGAGATGACGGCCCAAGGGAGCCCGTACTGCTCCAAGGAGCGTCTGATCATGTACCTGGAAAGAGGGCAGCAAAGGGCAGTTAGCAAAAACTCTGCTTCTCAATAAACCAAACATCTAAACTGTGGGCTAATAAAATACGGCAATCAGCACTATCTTTAATCATTACCCTCACCGACATTTTATCCCATCTGTTTTTAGTCTAGATATGGAGTGGGCTCGACTTCAGTCTTGCCTGATCTACTCTTAATCCCCCCTCCGCCAAAGCCCGGTAATTCCTGTGACCCGTACACGTGTTACCCATACACAACTAGAGCCTTACTTCTCCACATTGCACACAGCCTGTGAAATTACCACAAGATGTGGTGATGGCCACTTGCATAAATGGCTTTCCAGTAGGACTGGGCACATTCATGGAGACCAGGTCTATCAGTCAGGACGGCTAAGCACTACCTCTGGGTTCAATGGCAGTCTGCTTTGGAATACCTGTTGCAGGGGAGCACTGGCAGAAGAGAGGCTTGTCTTTCTCCTGCTTGTGGACTTCCCACGGCAGCTGGGGGGGGGAGTCACTGTAGGAAACGGGATCCTGGACTGGATGAGAGTTTGGCCTGATCCAGCAGGGTATTTCTTAGGACTGCACCAAGACACAGCATTTCTGATCCACCAAACCAGGTTTAAGCTCTTCAATCCCAGTGTTTTAGATACTTGATACGCACTACTTAATTGCCAAGTATTTTGCATACACTCTTATGGCCTCCCCCCGCCCCCAGTATTGCAGATGGGTGCCTGTGGGTACAGATCATGGCTTGCTAACATCAGCTAGCAAATTCACAACAGAGAAAAGGTTTTAATCCTGTGCTTCCCCACTGTGGCCCCCGCTGCTGCTCTCAGCCACCTACCCGTCTCTCCCAAGCAGGAAGAGGGCAGGGATGTCTGCCGTCCGCCTGGTGCTGTCCTGGATCATGTCCACGTAGGAACTGTCATTGTCATAAGCGTTGTCAGCTATGATCACTGCACGGCCCCCGTGCTCTTGGACAATCCGGGTCTTGGAGAGGAACGAGCAGCCTCTGTGGAGAGATGGCACAAGCCAGTTTGTTCGGTCGGGCATAGCAGAACACAGGCTCGGAAGTCAGGGTTAACCCAGAAGTGAAGCAGAAGTGGGCCTTTTATCACCTGCAATTGACCTTGGGTGTGTGTGTGTGAGAAAGAGAAAGACACTTTGAGGATTAGGTCCCACCACGGATTACTGCTGATGAGAAAAGAACAGTTCCCAGGCTTCATCAGGGCTAAGGCAGTTTTCCATCATGCACTGTGAAGCTTGGCCCTTTTGAAGTGTAGGCACGAAAGGGTTGTGGATGCTCAGGGCTGAACTAATCATGAGGGCAGCTTTTTTCTGTTTCACGTCTCTTCTATCTGAGTCAAGGTTCCACTCCTGTGTTCATTGACTGCAGTGGCTGCTGTCAAGGTGAGCACCAGTCACTCCCTATTCACAGCAGTCTGGCCACCCTCACCTGCCATCACACCGGAGGAGAGCTGTTATTATTATTTATTATTTTATTAATTTATACCCCGCCTTTTTACCCAACGGGCACACAAGGCGGCTTACAAACACCTTAAAAATACAACATTAAAAAACAATTTACAATAATTAAAAAATTTAAAAACAAACAAACCCCGTGGATTTTCATATAAAAAGCAAGAACGCCAGTCAGCCTGCCAACAATTAAAAGCTTTTTGAAATAAAAAGGTCTTCAGTCCACGCCGAAACATTAGCAACGAGGGAGCAGTTCTCAGTTCTAAGGGAAGGGTATTCCACAGTTCGGGGGCCACCACCAAGAAGGCCCTCTTCCTGGCCGCCGCCCCTCTCACATCTCTTAGTGGCGGCACAGTCAAAAGGGCCCCCCCAGATGATCTAAGAGCACGGGCAGGATTGTAGGGAAGGAGGCGGTCCCTCAAATACCCCGGACCCGAGCTGTAAAGGGCTTTAAAAGTCAAAACTAGCACCTTGAATTGGGCCAGGAACAGAACCGGAATAGAGCTCCAACCTATTCTTGCATAAACAAACTCACCCACGCTCCACCAAGGCGATTTGACCTTCAATGAAAACGCCATTGTTTAATGCCCCACAAGCCTCTGGAGGGTCTGCTGGCACCAGGTAAATCTGCTCATATCTTGTGTCCTTGGAAAGAGAGACAGAGAGAGCGAGGGAATGAAGACAAGCACATAAACACCTGTCTCCCCAAAAAACAAGAATGACAAGCCAGAAGTCATTACCAGATATGGCAGTGTCAGAGAGAGGGTCTGAGCTTCTCCCCCCTGTTGCAAAGCTAGAAACTCTGAACCATTTCAACAGGCCACCTGCAAAGCCAAGCTGGAAACTCTGGCAGGAGGAACCAGGTGTCTGACCGTGCACCCCACTGCAGGAGCATGCCAGGAGCTCACTCTCCCGTAGCACCACAACTGTAGGTGGCCACTGGTGGTATTAAAAGTATGATCCTCAGGGATCAGATGGTAGGAGGGGCCAATGGTCTCCAGCTATAGGCTGCCAATGCTGGCCTAGATCCTCAGCCTCACCCACACTGCTGGTGTTGGGTCATCTCTAGGGTACCCTGCACATGCCCGAAGTCGTCTGATCTCAGAAGGTAAGCAGGGTCAGGTCTGGTTAGTGCTTGGATGGGAGACCACTTGGGAATACCAGGTGCTGTAGGCTTATACCGTAGTCTTTCGAGACTGAAGGTTGCCAACCAACCATCTCCAAGTCATGGACTCTGCCACAGCCAGAGACCAGGAAAAGATAAAGCAGGCATCCTATTTCTGTGAAGAAAGAAAATTGCCCTGCCCTCCCCCCATAGGGCTGGTCAATTACAGTCTGGCCTTTAAATGGGTTGACTATTCCCTATGCAGGTTCAAATCCTCCTCTTGTCAGAGCTACTAACGCACTCTCAAGAATTTTTAAAATGCGTGAGAATTTGTGCTCCAGCTGGCAATTGTGAATGCAAGAAAGAAGCTGCAGATGAGGACTTGCATGGGATCAAAAAATCAAAATATTCTTCCACTGTGAAGGAGCAACTCTCCAGTATTTGTGTGAGGTGGAAGAACTGTAGATCTTTTGTTGGGGGGGGGGGCAGCATAAAGATCTGGAGCTGGATCCACACCAGGGGCTATTTTTAAACAAGGGAACAAAGACATCACAAAACGGGAGGGGGTGAGAAAAATTTGGAGAAGCTGCAGCCATTTTAGCCGCAGTCGCACCAATAAGTCTGAAATGGAGCAGAATCTAAACCCCCCCCCCAAAGAACAGAGAAACAGGAAACCACCCACCTTTGAACTTATAAATTCACTCTCAGATGCCTCCACATCAGACATTATGCAAATATCCCAGCTAAGAGAAGACTCACAAAAAAACAGGGTTTTGTTTTGTTTTTATGCACCAGGGAATAGGGGGCAAAATTACCACCAAGTTTGGAAGGCTCCAAAGTATTTCATCCCACAATACTAAGCCAGTAGAAATGTAGCCAAGCCAAGAGAAGCCCTGCCATGCTCAGCTGTGCTAGTGCATTTGCAGCACTTGATCACCACACCATCAAAAGTAAATGTAGTCCTCTCTTAATTTACAGAAGCAGAAGTATTACTGGGGGCAAGCTGTTTAGGTCCTAGGCGACTTCAGTATCTTGAAATAAAGCACCCAATTCCCTCTTAGGAGATAAACTCCAACACCAGTTTCATCCCTCTTCACCCATAGGCCATCTGGGCAAATCTGGCTTTAGCCTGCCCCCCACAACCACTACCCTGGTATGTGACTCATGTTCCAGGTGCTGAGAGATGCCTGTTGCCCCCTCATCAGTGACAACAGTGCATCAAAATTAAAATGCTTCCTCGCCCCCCCCCCCCCGTGGTCACTCTTCAAGTCCTACAATGCCATTTGTTGTTCTAAGTTCCCCAAATACTGCCCTGCACACCTACACTGAATCCAGAGGGGCACATAAAGAGACTCAGAAGGGCTGGTTCTCATACTTACAAACACTCCCCCAAAATCCTTGGCTGGTGTGGCAGCAAAGATGTAGCGGATGTCCCCGGGGCTCAGAACCTGGAAATAGAGGTACTCTTGGATGCGTAAACCTGCCAGTCAAGAAAGCAGAGAGGGGAGAATAAATCCCATGGGCCTTCTGCACAGAGTGGAACATGGTCCTAGGTTTAGCAGAGGGTCTCAAAGGTTTGTTTTGTTCCGTTTCCGTGAGAAAATTCTCCAGTGGTTGTGCTCTTGCAGAGCTCCTGTTCATCTTCTAGCAAAGAGAACTAGAAATTATAGTTTGGTGAGCAACTGAGAATTGTATGGGAGACCCCTACCCCCTCACATGACTAGCACTGCTTGGCAGGGAAGGAGTGGTAAATTGGTTTCAGCCTCTAGCAGAATCATGCCCTCCTTTTCTTCCTACATACCCTGATTTTTACACAACAGACTAGCCTGAGCCACTGTATTTCTGCAGTATAATTATCCTTTCTAGTCACATCCCGAGTCAGTTGCCTGGGAAACCTGAAAGCATTTAACAGTTGGATGAAATGCTTTCCTGAAGTCATGGATCAGGTGTACAAATGACAATTGCCTGCATTTTGGACATGTGGTGGGATCACTACTTAAACATCCAGTCTGGGACCATCCCAGAGCAGATCCAGGATGGTAGGAGCGAGAATTTCCACTGCTTCGTCCACTTCTCCATTTGCGCAAAGTAGATTTGACCCTCCTGCTGTGAGGAGGGTCATGTTACCACTCAACAAGTCATCAGCTGCAGGGGACGAATGGCGGGAGAAGGGGATGCCTTCACCTCCTGTTTGTGGGCTTCCCAGAAGCGACTAGTGGGCCACTGTGAGATAAAGTGTTGGAAAGCATGGCTCCCTTGGGTCTGATCCTGCAGGCTTTTCTAATGCAATACATGGACAAGTGGTGGTAGCATAATTCTTTAGATAGAGTCGCCCCTGGTGACCAATCCTGGTGGCTCCTCCTACATACCGGTCAATTTACTGGTCAATACTGTCAATTAACTGCTAAGTAACCAAAGCAGCTGAGATACCAGCCACATCCCAACATGGACAACACTCTGTTCTTCCACTCTTTGGTCAACAGCAAGACTAGTAAGCTTATCGGACTCTGGGCAGGTAGTTCTTTATGGCTAGTGGACTGGACTCACTTTGGCAGACTGCAAGTTTTGTGGGCCTGCATCTCACAAGGCAGCTGTTTTGAGTTAAGGCACAATTCTTTCCATGCAAGAACCCAAGAGGGAAAATCTCATGGTGGGTCCACCCAGCATCCTGTTTCTAACAGTGGCCAGTCAGGTGCTTCATGGAAGCCCCAAAACAGGGAGATATGAAGACAGTGGAACTTCTCTGTTGTTTGCCTCTAACAATGGGCATTCAGAAGTATACTGCCATCATAGCTAGTGACAGAACGGTCTGACTATGAATTGGTACATTCTCCTCTCACCTACAGCATGGGGGCCATCATAATTGGGTTAATAACCAGGGCAGGCTGTAGATCAAATAGCGCCACATGCAAAGAGCATCTTTCTTACTTCTCTCCATTTGTTTAACTTTTGAATAACTCATTATTTTAATGCACCTTGCATGACCTCAATGCACAATCTACACATGTGAGTTATCCTGTCAGATAAAATGATGAACTGGCCCACATGGACCTGGAAATCTGTATTCATTCATTAAAAAAAAAAATTCATCTAGTCTAGCCTTCTAATGCAATACATTAGATACAATACAATAGGAGCGCCTGCCCCTAAACCCAGTCCTGGATATAAGCTAGGTGCTTTCAATGTCCCAGAATAAAACAAACAAAAAGCAATTTATTAATACTATTAATGCTGTAAAAATGATAATTGGAGATTTCACACACACATGCACACTTCTCTCCCACCCCCCTCACATTGACTATTTTACCATCATTTGTGGATTACTTCCAGATTTCAGCTGACCCATAACTGTATAACAGGAAGAAGAACTGAAGCTATTTGCCTTGTCAATGCTTCAGGCTACGTTCTATGCAACTGGCTGTTGCCACGCTGCAAATAGCAGAAGTAAAAAAAAATTCCTAAGCATTATAAATAGACTGAAGACTGCTACCCACACACCACATGCTCTGGAACAGTGTTCTGGAAACCTGTGGGGCCAGCCTTGCAAACAGCTCCTGCTACACAACACAAGATTACACCTTTGCACTTTGGGTTGATTAGTGGAATACTTGCTCCTCTGTTTGAACAAACAGCAACACACCAATTAGAAGTCTTATAACTGTACATTCAAAAGAACTGCCAATGGATCAGGGGAAAAAAAAAAACAACAAGCCAAACCTAGCTTAGCCTGCTTTAGGGTCTGAATCAGCAGCTTGGTATGCAGAAATCAGCTGGTGATGCTTTTCACCGCCTGGAGATGAATTACAGACCTATGCAGACAGCAGAGCTGGGTGTATATCTACAATGAAAGCCTGCATAGCAAGAACCCGCAGGTTCTGCTGCACCACATCAAATGTACATCAGCACTGTGCATACATGGGTATAGGCCAGCCATTTTCAACCACTGTGCCGTGGCACACTGATGTGCCGTGGCACACTGATGTGCAATGAATGGTCCCCAGGTGTGCCGCAGGAATTTGGGAGAGGGTCATTTATCAATAGGACCATTGGGGGATGTGAGGCCCCACTGACAGCACAGTGTGCCTTGTCAATTGCCAAAAAGCTGATGCTGTGCCTTGCCAGTGTGCCGCGAGATGGAAAAGGTTGACAATCACTGGTATAGGCATATGGGAAAGCACTCCATGGGACTGGGAAGCCTGTTTTTCAGGGGTCCTGATCACAGCCCAGCGCTGCACATATATTTAGGCATGCTAGAGATGCCCATCACCTCCAGCCACGAGCAGGCTCGCTGTTCATGGGCAGGGTAAGCCTTGTGGCCTGAGTGTCAGCAATCTCATTGGGGGGGGGGGGGGAGAAGCACCACGTGATTACAAATGCACCCCAGAGCACTTAAGAGCACCAGGGGATAAGAGATCTTGATAAGTCCACTCTTGCTAACCCCAACCCAGCCTGGCAGTTACGCACACTGGAAAAGACACAGAACCTGAACAGAGGAACAGAGGCAAAGAGGCTACTCTGGAGCCAAGAGTCTCTTTTGCACAACTGCAAGCTGCTTGCAGACAGTCAGAAAGGGGGGACACGTGTTAAGCATGCTATGAGCATGTGCACCTGTGTCGTTGTCACGCCAGCTGCCAGCCTAAAGGTCCAGCAGTCCAATTGCAAAATGCATGCCGAGAAGCTCAAAATACTCACAGTCAGCCGCTGAGCAAAGGCACAGCAAGAAGCCCAGCCAGGCAGGCCAGGCAGGGAGCATTGCTGGCTTGCACCACCTCCTGCCACTTGCTCCAGGCTCTCTCTCTGGTCAGCGCAGCAGCCCTCCAAGTGCCACTGTCATCAGGGGAGGCCCGCCTCCCTGGCCGCTCCCCTTGGCTGAGCCCAGGCCTACTGGCAAGAGCTTCAACCAATCACCTGGCTCTCACTGCAAGGTTCTTTTGCTGTACCAACAAGCTTCTAATAGCAGGGGGCATAAGAAAAATGGGGACCTAAGTGCGTGTGTGTATATAAAATCCCAATGACAACTATTATATATAACTCCATAGAGACAGGATTTTTTAAAACCTTTATTAAAGAATAGAAACTACAATAATAATATCTTAACATGCTGTAATAATAAATGGGAAAAAAGAATTACATAAAAAGACATATACTAAATACAGAAACGATTATGCTTCTGCATGTTATTTTAGGATAGCATTATCAGGCTTAGGACAAGAATTTGGAATAATCAATAAATTAATAAAGAATTTGGAATAATTAATGAAGCATTTGGAATAATCAATAAACTAATAAAGAATTTGGAATAATTAATAAGAATTTAGAATACTTAATAAAGAACTTGGAACAATTAATAAATTTAATAATTAATTAATTAATATTAAGATCGTCTTTGCAGAAAAAAAGCCTTTGTGTTCTGACCCTCCTGCACTGAGCACACCACTACCGTATTCCACCGTGTAGCTGCACCCGCAAGAAAGAGCCTGAGGCCAACAGGTCACGTGACAGGCGAATACCTCCTTCGCCTCTATGGTAGGCCAGATGGGCTGATAGATTCTGTAACGATCTCCAGGCGGCAACGTCTCGATTGCTCTTCAAGCACTTCCTGCTCCTTTTGCTCCGCCCGCGCCGGGAAGCTTCTGGGCGCGCGCGGTGCACTGTGGGAAGGGGCCGTTAGCTGAAAGGGGCGCCGGCAAGATGATGGTGAGTGAGCCGAGCTGCGCGGGGGAGGTGGGCGCATCCACGGCCATCCGGCCCAGGGACGGACTCGCGGCGCTTGTGTGGGCTCGTTCTGGCCCCACAGGAGTCTCTTCCACCAGGCGGGAGGGATATTGGTGGGGGGGGACTACGGGAGTTTCGAACCGCTGTGGAGGTACGTGGAGGCCTCCTCCCACTACCATAGAGAGGCGGTCGCGAACGGCCGTTCTGGAATGGATTGAAGGCCAGGCCAGGGCTGCGAGGCGAGGGCTGTCCATGCTTGCAGGTAACTGAGAGCTGGCTCCTTTTACTGTCGAGGCGGCCGCCGCGCTGTACGCTGGGACATGTAGTTTCCCTGTCCAGTTATCCTTGTGCAGCCTCCTTTGGGTTCCTTGTGGCCAGTGCCCTTTTCTAGGCTGTGGTGTGCTGCTTCTGTCCTGCACTGCAGGGATGGTGTTGTTCTTGCCTTCCTGCCGGCTGAGAAGCTGCCACCCGCCCCATTGCATGGGTTGGAGGTGGCTTAGCAGACTGGAGCCCCTGCAGTGTCACTCACTCATTCATTCACAATTTTATGCCCCACTTTATCCAAAGGGCATCCAGAGTTGCTGTCATGTGCTCCCTAGTTGTAGGGCTCAATCCTGTGTGCATTCATTAATAAGTGTGTATAGAGTTGTAGCCCTTGTGGCTTCTTGTTGTGAAGTTGCAGTGAGTCCAATATTGTGGCACTGAAACGGTCCTCTTTGCCTTAGCGCAGGGGTCTCCAAACCTTTCGGCCAGAGGGCCGCATCAAGTATCTGGTATGGTGTCAAGGGAAAGAAAATAAACGTTAAATATAAAATTTAAATAACATTAGAGGTGGAACTTGAATGAATGAATGGGCTCAGAGTCCCAGGATTTCTCCAAGCACCAACACACACCACAGAAATAAAGCCCACACTCAAATGGATTCCCATTTCCCCACCCCACAAGCAGCTTATTTACATGCACAGGAGTAAATGAGTTGGAACCAGCACATCACAAGAAATGTCCAGATAATAATAAAAATAATAATAAAACTTTATTTCTATCCCGCCCTTCTCCCCAAAGGGACCCAGATCATGTTCTGAGGGCCTGGGAGGCCTTTTGGAAAAACCAGGAAGTGTTATTTTTAGCCATTCTGAGGGCAGGGGAAGCTGTGGGTGGTCAAGCGAGCCTGGGATCCAAGGGGGACCAGAGGCTTGCCTCAGCCCCATCTGGCCCTTGGGCTGGGGTTTGGAGACCCCTGCCTTAACACACTGGTTTTAGCACCAGGACCCGCTTCTTAAAATGGTGGTCTGTTGGAACCCATGTAGCTTTTCAAATCTCAAAATAACAGTGTTGCTTTACCAGCTGCTCAAGCCTTTGTTTTTTCCTTTTTACCAGGGGTGGCCCCCTGCCCTTTGAAGTGGACTGAGGAACACTTGCCTGCTTGCACGTTCTGCTATGTTTCAGTTTCCACAGAGTTCAGTACACTTTCCTGGTCAGCTTTCTGCTTGTCAGTTTCATGAAACACCAAAAATTGGGTCTTGACCCACAATTTGGGAAACACTGCCTTAATGAGCTCACAGGGTGAGGCAGAGACAGTTACTGTCTCTCAGCCAGCTCTACCTTGTAGAACTTACCTTTTGGGAAGATAAAAGATTACTTTTAAATGGGAAAGAATGGGTTTAACCAGATGGGGTAACTTAAGATGGGGAAGAATGAGCTTTGAGATATTTGTGGCAGGAAATTTCTTTGCTTAGACATACATTTATGCCCCAGCCTTCAATACATGTATTTCCAGGCTTGCCGAAATGATAATAAAACAATGAATAAAATACTAGTCACATAAAAACAACAGAAAAGTTAAACACAGTATCAAATATCACATACATGTAAAGAACTGGCAAATGAGCAGGTCTTCATTTGTGTTCCAATGGCACAGAAGTTGATTCCAGGCAAGCCTTTTGGAGAGAGGCTTCTGTAGGCAGGCCCCAGCATTCAGAAGGCCCCCTCTCCAGCTGCTGCCTTCTTCCCTGCTGTGATACTCTGTGCAGAACTGTCTTTTGTGTGTCCAAGATGTTGGCTGCTTAAGCCTTGGCAAACCTTTGACTGCTGTTTCATGTTCCTTGCAGCCCACACCTGTTATCCTGCTGAAGGAAGGCACAGACACTTCCCAAGGAACCCCCCAGCTTGTCAGTAATATCAATGCCTGCCAAGTGATTGCTGAGGCTGTCCGCACCACTCTTGGCCCCCGGGGCATGGACAAGCTCATTGTGGATGACCGAGGTGAGCATGCTGTGCTTTCATGGGATGCCCTCCACACTCATGGGTTCTCCTCACCTCCAGTGGGTCTTCTGAGGCTCGTGGAGGCTGCATATGACCGTCTGTGGCCGCTGCAGGCCTCAGAATGGACCATAAAGCAAAAAATGCAACTTCTGGTTTTACGATAAGCCATGCAGGGGGGCCTGCATGGACCTGATTCACAGATATCTGAATCCGCGGATATGGGGATCCCCTGGTATTTCTAGCTGCCACTGAAACATCATTTCCCCCTCCCAGTCCTATGTACTGGGAAATAGTATCTATAAAACCAGCCCTATGTGTCCTACATAAGCCCTGGGTATCCTACATAAGGTGTGGTAATAACACCACAGGGTTCTTTGCAGCTGCCCCTTGCCACTGAATTTCCTTCCCTGAGGCTTCTTAAGGCTACATCCTAGCACCCTCCAGAATGTCTTTGAATGCATACTTGCCTGGTTTAGCTTCCTGTGGCTGGACACTAAGGTGGTGGAGGGCTCCAAGGCTCAGCACAGGATCTGGGAGATCCACCCACCTGCTATGGGAAATCGTGTTGGACTAGATGGCGCTTTGGTCTGATCCAAGGGCTCCTGTGTTTTGAACTCTGGCTTTGCCACCTTGAATGAGTCGCAGTTGTATCTCACAGGACTGCTTTCTTTCCCCACGAACTTTGTCCCTGTTGATCTTTGCAGGCAAAGCGACTATTTCTAATGATGGCGCCACCATTTTGAAGCTTCTTGATGTGGTGCACCCTGCTGCGAAGACACTAGTGGACATTGCCAAGTCCCAGGATGCAGAGGTGGGCAGCTGTGCCAACATTACCCAGCTCTCCATGCATATATATTTTTTAAGCTTATGTAGCCTATAACTGGAATCTGAAATACCTCTGTATGTGAGACCAGTGAGTTGCCACTGGGGGCTGGGGAGATTGATGTGCCCAGCTCACCACAGGGCTGCCCAGATGACTAGAGAGCCATTGTGCTTTAGGAGGCAATTCCAGGCCTCTTGTGGAAATCATATGTCTGTGCTGAATGGAGTTGAGGAGCGGAGGTGCTGTTTGCTGGCACTGGGGAATTCTTTTGGACCATTCAGGGTTGCTGGGCACTAAGAACAATGCTGTTGAATGAGGGCCTTCTCCTGGGTCTGGAATAACTACCCAGGATATCTCTGTAGGTAGGATTTGTGGTAATTCGGAGATCTCCTGGCAACCAGCTAGCAAGATTTGCCTCTGACATTGGACTTGTAGTGCCCATGGTATTGGGTGGGGAGTTGGTGCGTGAGAGGGAGCGGGAAGGACAGGTGGGACTGAAATAGGGTCACTGCACATGGAGTGAACCTGGGAAATAGAAATACAGCCGTGGGGGGGAGGGCCTTGGTGCTTAAGTCTTCTTCTTCTGCAGGTTGGTGATGGCACCACTTCTGTCACCCTCCTGGCTGCCGAGTTTCTGAAGCAAATCAAGCCATACGTGGAAGAGGGGGTGCACCCCCAGATCATCATTCGTGCCTTCCGCACCGCTACACAACTGGTAAGAGTCCCCGGCGTGCTTCCCTGAGCCCTGGCCTGTTCAGGCTCACTGTTCAGCACGTGTCTGGGAAATGCTGGGGAATAAAAAGAGCGAAGGCCAAGACTTTGGAATGGTTCTAGTTTTGGAAAGGAGAAATACAATTTGAGCAAACAAAATTGGGGGCTTGTGGCAAACAGAGTTTGCTGGGACTGCTTAACGTTTTGAGCTGAGGAGGCCTTTCTCCCGAGGCTCTAGAAAAGCCTCTGTGGCCACTGTGGAGTTGTTGAGTGCCTGTCAAGGCGGGATTTCTGGCTTGTCTCCTGTGGTCATTTTGTCCACACAAGGCTCAGTAGAATGAATACTCTGGAGGGCATCATTCCACCTGCCCTCTGGATTGCTTAGCAGCAAGCAGTATTGGCTCTTGGTGACATTATTATTATTATTATTATTATTATTATTATTATTATTATTAATAATAATAATAATAATAATAATAATAATAATAATAATAATAACAACAGTATTTATATACTGCTTTTCAACTAAAAGTTCACAAAGCGGTTTACAGAGAAAATCAAATAACTAAATGGCTCCCTGTCCCAAAGGGGCTCACAATCTAAAAAGATGCAAAAAGGACACCAGCAGACAGCCGCTAGAAAAGACACTGCTGGGGTGAGGTGGGCCAGTTACTCTCCCCCTGCTATAAAGAGGAGCACCCGCTTGAAAAAGTGCCTCTTACCCAGTTAGCAGGGGTACTAAAAGCTGTGGGAATACTGGCACAGGGCAGCATGCATATGTGCAGCGTCCACCTTTTTCAGTCATGTTGATCCAGAAGAATGTTTCAATCAGTGCTCATAGTGAGGGATTCAGATTGGAATGCTGGCTGGAGCAGCCTCAGAAAATGAACTTGGCAGGGTTTGAATGCAGTGTGCTAACCCTGATTTTTGTGACCTGTGTGCTAACCCTGATGTGTTGTTTTGGCAGGCTATAAATAAGATCCAGAAGATTGCCGTCACGGTTAAGAAGACAGACCAGGAGTAAGTTTGCAGCATCTTCTGTTCCCCACTGGATAGAAGGGGGATACTCACACACACTCTCCTTGCTACTACAGGGCATGTGTGTGTTTGTGTATTTTTCATTTGACATTTGAAACAACGTGTCTAAGGCAAATACAACCAGCCACCAGCAGAGCTTATCCCCATTTAGCTGCCAAGATAGGAGCAAGAGTTGTTTTTGTTGTTTGTTTGTTTTTTTTAAAAAAAGTTTTGTCTTTTCCAGTCAGCCAGCTTTTAATAGCTTAGAGTTTCTTGAGCTTTAGGCAGGAATATTTGCTGTATTTAGTGGAGCAGGGTATCTTCAAGTGAGTCTCACTAGTTCTAAGTGTCAGCTAACTACTTTGCAGTTTTATTTTATTCCCTTGGGAAAGCTCTGTAGAGTTAGGGTGAAACATTGGGATAGAATCCAGATTTCATGATTGTAGACTAGAACTCAAAAATGAATCCTTCTTTACGTGGTAACTCCGGCCACAGAACCTTAGTGATTACAAAAAAACTAATAGTTTGCTGTTACTGTGGAACTGTGAAATTTAATTCTTTAAAAATTCGAATTAGAATGACTTAACAGTGTTGGGTTCTGTAATGTGAACAATTCACTGGGCGAATCTCTGGCCTTAGTCCTCGTGCTCCAGAGTCAGCCTACAGTTACAAAATTGGTACGCAAGCAAGATGGAGCCATGGGTGGCCTTTGCCAGTGGTGACCACTTGTGTTCCTGTTTGTGGTGGAGATGCTTGCAGGTCTAGCAGCTGACCAATACTGGAAGCTTTGAGATACAGAGCCCTTGAGCCCTCCTTAAAAATTGTAGTTTGTTACATTTGTAATGAAGTAAAAGAGAGAGCTGCCATCTGTTCACTGACGTTCTCAGCTTCGTGGAATAATTGGCTGTGGTCAAGTATAAGTGGCTTCATTTGACCTTCTGCAGAGAGTTGAGAGGCCTGTTGGAGAAGTGTGCAGCCACAGCCCTGAGCTCCAAACTGATCTCCCAGCAGAAGGACTTCTTTGCCAGGATGGTGGTAGACGCTGTGATGATGCTGGATGAGTTGCTGCTGATCAAAATGATTGGGATCAAGAAGGTTCAGGGAGGAGCCTTGGAAGTAAGTTTGTGGCATCTTGATCCGATTTCTCCTCGCCCCAGGCTTAAAAGAGAGGAGGGACACACTCAGACTCCCTACCCCAGGCCTGTTTTGAACTCACACTTTTGGTATGCTCTGCCACATTTAACACTGGAATATCTTAAAATTAAACACTAGCTTTTAATATCAATGTTCCTTTTTAACTACATAAAAGATTTACGGGGGGGGGGTGTATCCACAGATCCTGAATCCATGGATTGGGTCCTTGGGGCTCTCCCGTGTTCACCCCCTCTTTGCTCAGCAGGGGCTGCAGACATTTGTTATCAGCCTCTTCCAGGCTCACATTGAGCTTGGAGGTTGAAAACGCAATTTCCGGTTTCGTGGAGAAATCAGAAGTGATGTTTTTAATGCCTTATAAGGCATTGGGAGGCCCAGGGAAGCCCTAATTTTGTGTAGTCCTGAAAGGGTTATGCTACAGTAAAATTGTTAAGTCTTCAGTGCTTAAGCCTTAAGTCTTCAGAAAGACTCATCATTGCCACTAACAGACTACCTCCGGAAGTGGTCACAATTTAATAAGGCCTGAAGATCTCCAGTGAGGGAGAATCTACAGCATCTCTTGGTAATTAGTTCCACTCTTGAACTGTCCTTACTGTTAGGAATTTTTTCCTGATATCCAACTGGAATCTCCTTTCTTGCAGTTTGATCTCTGAAGCAGGTGAGAACAAATGGGCTTCTTCTTCCATTTGACAGCCCTTCAGGTGTTTGAAGTCACGTGGGTTTGCAGTTCTGTCACAATCCAGCTGAAATGACCTTGTTTCCCCCAGGATTCTCAGCTGGTGGCAGGAGTTGCCTTCAAGAAGACCTTTTCGTATGCTGGCTTTGAGATGCAGCCTAAAAAGTACGAGTCACCCAAAATAGCCTTGCTCAACATTGAACTGGAACTCAAGGCTGAGAAAGACAATGCCGAAGTTCGAGTCCAAACGGTGGAGGTAAGGGCTGGATTTGCATGTAAGAGTTGGTAGGGGAAGTCATGAAAATCCTATGCTTCTTATGCCATGAACTCCAGGACCACAGACTCCGAGGGCCTGACGTGAACAGTTTCTGTTGCGTGATTCCGCCTCAGTTGATCTGTTTTTTAGAAACTTATATTCTGCCTTTTAATTTAAAAAAAGTGTCCAGTGTGACTCATAGAGATTAGAGTTGAAAGGGACCAACTCCCAGCCATTGCAGTGGGTCCACAGCTACAACGTCCCTGATGGGTGGCTCTCCAGCCTCTGTTTAAATACCTCCACCTTCCGAGGCAGGCTATTCCACTGCCAAATGGTTTGTATTGTCAGGAAATTCTTCCTAACATTCAATCAAAATCTCTTTAACTGTCATTTAAACCCATCTGGCCTGGTCCTGCCATCCAGAGCACTGAGAACCCATTCGCTCCATCTTCCACCACAGCCCCTCAAGTATGAATGGATGGATGGATGTCTTGTCCCTTCTTAGCTCTCTCTTCAAACAAAGATGCCCAACTCCTTCAGCCTGTCTTCAGAAGTCATTGATTTAGTTCCTCACAGGAATTTAAATGTAAAACTTGAAAAACAAAATTAAAACGTAACACAGCAGATGGAAGAGAGTTGGCAGTAGTCAAATAGCAATGACCAAGAGTTTTTTATTTTGAGAGACTTTTACTTTTAAATTTGGGTCTCCTGATGGAGAGCCTTTGGAATGGGGCCAAAGGGAGAGTTCCAAAGTAGGTGACCACAGTAATGACACTGAAAGGAAAGGCTACTTTGAAGAGAGAGGTCTCTAGCCCCTGTTAGAAGGTCACCAGAGAGGAGGCAGTTCTTCCCTCTATTGGAAGGGAATTCCAAAGCTGTGGCACTACCACAGCAGGAGCCACCCCTCTCATTGCTGCTAGCCAAGCTTCCACTGGTGGCGGCACATGCAGGTGGGCTCTCCCACATGACCCCAGGGTTGTTGCATGGGGGAGGCAGTCCATTGCATACCCTGACCCCAGACCGGGAAAGGCTTTAAAGGTCAAAATTTGCATTTGGAATTGCAACCAGCAATGAATCTGCAGCCAGTGCAGCACCAGGAGCAGCAGCTCAACAGACTCTAGCCATTTTGCCCTCTTGACCGCATAAGCTGCCGCATTCCTTATGAATTGCAATTTCCAGATGGTCCTCAAGAGCTACCACATGTAGAGTGCATTGCAATGATCAAGTCTTGCTGTCCCCAGTGCGGAGACCACTGTGGTTAGGTCTGATTGACTTGGATAGTGTTGCAGGTGGGGCACCAGCCGGAGCTGGGCAAATGCCTCTTACCCCCTCTTCCACCACCTGGAGAGCATTTAAACTGCAGGCCTGCTACTGCAGAGGAAGCACACATCCATTCAGGACAATGTTCTGCAGAATGGCAATGCCAGTATTGAACTAAGAGGATGCTGATTTTGTCCAGATTTAATTTCTGCTTGTTATCCCCTCCCCCATCCAGTCCCTGCCCCATCTCCAGGGAGCACCCTAGGGTATCGACAACCTCCCTGGGATTAGATGATGGAGAGAGAAGCAGAGTGTCACCTGCATATTGGTGACACCCAACTCCAGAGCCCTGGATGGTCTCTCCCAGTGGGTTCATACAGACGTTACTCTGCTCTCTACTGAGGGACTCTTGGAAACCTGTAGTTGTTCATTTACACAACGTTCTGGGTCTTCTGCTAAAAAACGAGTGAGGGCTTCTCACCTGAATCTCCCTTTGCAGGATTACCAGGCTATTGTGGATGCCGAGTGGAACATCTTGTACGACAAACTCGATAAGCTCCACAAGTCAGGAGCCAAAGTTGTGCTTTCCAAGCTTCCCATTGGTGATGTGGCTACTCAGTATTTTGCCGACAGAGACATGTTTTGTGCTGGCCGAGTCCCTGAGGAGGACCTCAAGAGGACCATGATGGTAAGGCTCCCTGTGGGCTAGATCCTGCTTGTTGCATCCTGTGCTGTTTGAATGAGAATAAGGAAAATAGGTTTTGGTCCAGCTGGTGAGTTTTGTGCAGGGCTCGTGCTGGTGGTTTTTGTATAAGAAACGCTCCTGTTGGATTTTGTTCCTGCGTTTGAACTGGAAATTTTTGAAGCTTGGAAGCATGCTGTAGTGAAGTCAAAGCTTCAAGCGTGTACAGGGGACAGTTGTCCACAGAAACAGAGCCCAGATGATAGCTTCGATATGAGGTCCATCCTGGGGTTTTGGCTTGCGTTTCTGTACCTGCACCAGTTGTGATGTGGGAAGGAAGACATGGGGCTTCCTCTCCTGAGTAACTCTTTCAGTTGGATTTATTTGAACTAGGTAGAGTCGTGTACTTTTTAGTGCGACACACTTTAAAAAGGTAAAGTTGGAGCACAATCCATGAAATGACTGTGCGGTTCAAGGCCAATTTGGAGGTGAGTCTCTTTGCTCATTTTGTGAACTGACTCACTGGGTTCCAGACTTGTTTGCCAGCTGCGGAGAATGATGGGGCAGCAAGCACAACTGCCCCCCCAGAGTCAGATGAGTGGTTTGCCTCTTACCCATTGCCTTGTCCTTAAAAATAGCAGAACCTGGTCAGATTCCAGTAGCAACTGAAAATAACCGTTTGTGCAAAAGTGGCGGCTAGTTGGTCTGAACAGAACGTAGCTGTTATCTGACCACATCATTACAAGATAATGTACACTCATTGAATGAGCCATGTAACCTGCTGTTAAAGGGCAAATGCTGCAATGGAATGAGTGGCAGGGCAGGGATGTGGTGCTATGTTCTGTAATAATTTTAATAACTAAAAATGCTGGGAAAAGCATAACCAGATGGACTAGATTTGGCTTCTGAATCCTGATTTATGTAGTTCTGAAACGGTTCTCTTGTATGTATGCAACACAGGCCTGTGGTGGCTCCATCCAGACTAGTGCCAGTGCCTTGACGGATGATGTCCTTGGGCGCTGTGCGCTCTTTGAGGAAGCACAGATTGGAGGGGAGAGGTAAGTGCAGTCTGGCTGGAATGCTGGAGGAACAGGGAAGCCCTTTGGGCTGGCTGTGCTTTTTTCAGGTGGTCTTTTCCAGTTTTTCTCCCTGCCTTCGCACTGCTAGTGTCTGAAATTTTATTTTTTTAAAACCTGCAAATGCCTTACATCTCAGTTGACTTAATTTACATTGTTGAACAGAAAACCCAGCAGCTCTTGGTGGGGGTGGGGGGGCGCTACAGGACATGCCTTGGCAAAACCTCAGAATGTACAGGCAGGGCCAGTTTTGAGTGCCTTGGGAACAGTGCCTCTAAGCTTGTGGAGCAATCTTCCCTCCCTTCTTGGTGTTCCTAGCCAGCCCATGTATATCCAGGACACTTTTAGGCAGGCTTGAGCCCCTGTCCCTTGAGATTTGCAAAATGTGGGTATTCTGTGGTACGGACCATTATTCCTGAATGTAATGTGTACTTCTTGAAAACTGATTTTTCTGTGATGACTGGGCTTCAGCGGTGAATTGTGTTCTAGAGTACAGCATAATCCACCACTGAAGCCCAGTCATTTTGCAGCGAAGAGCTGACTACAACATGCCATGATATCAGTATGTGCTGTGCTTGTGTCTCGAGTGAACCGAGTGTAGAATTTGAGATTCATTGAGTTGGAAGGAATGGAGGAGATTGAGTCCAACCCCTGCTGGTGCAGGCTGTCCACCACTAAGTCCCCGATAGGTGGCTATCCAGCCCCTGCTGATGTTTCCTTGGTATCATGTGCATTCCCAGCCTGTCTTGGTGTTCCCTCCCACAAGACTTCCATAGCAGGCTTTAAGAGGAAGTAAGACTCTAGCAAAGTTCAGTGGTGCAAGTGTGTTTATTTGGTTTAATGGTTTGGTTGACCTGAGGCATTTGGATTAGATAGTAAATTGTGTTTAATCCACTACTACCTGTACATTTTTCCCCTCCCTAACTACTACTACTACTACTACTACTACTACTACTACTACTACTATTATTATTATTATTAACAGTATTTATATACCGCTTTTCAACTAAAAGTTCACAAAGCGGTTTACAGAGAAAATCAAATAACTAAATGGCTCCCTGTCCCAAAAGGGCTCACAATCTAAAAAGATGCAAAAGAATACCAGCAGACAGCCACTAGAACAGACCCTGCTGGGGTGAGGTGGGCCAGTTACTCTCCCCCTGCTAAAAAAAGGAGCACCCACTTGAAAAGTGCCTCTTACCCAATTAGCAGGGGTTAACTACTGAATCTTTTTGGAAGGCGTTGTCACATTCCATCCTTCACATGTACTAAGTCTGTCCTCTCTCTCTCTCTCTCTCTCTCGGTCAGATACAACTTTTTCACAGGCTGCCCAAAGGCCAAGACCTGCACAATAATCCTGCGGGGTGGAGCAGAGCAGTTCATAGAAGAGACGGAGCGCTCTCTCCATGATGCCATCATGATCGTCAGGAGAGCTATCAAGGTGCGGATTGCATTGTTTGGCATCTTTAGGTGGGCTGTCTCTTGCCCCTGTACTGAGACTTGCCGCTGGCAGGGCAGCTTCTGTGCACTGGAAGATTCTGGTTCTCTTCCTTGTTAGAGCTGGGAAATTAGAAGAGCTCTTTGATTCACCGCATTGTCTTTGCTTCCCCCAGCAGTTCTAGGAAGGCTCTTAGTGTCTTGCTTCTTGTATTCATGTTTCTTGGACTTTTTGGCATTCAGGTTTTTGAAGAATTCTGGGATTTTTGTTAAGGAGAATTGGGAATGTTAGTAGCCAGATTATGGGGCTGGGAAAGAAGGCAGGTGATCAGAGGAGGGGCGCAAGGAAGCTGTATGGGACATTGCAGTCCAGTCGAACCCAACTTCCCTCTTTGAGCCCTTACTAAGAGCTGCTCCCATACTTTGAAGGCTCTTCCCCCTCCCCTATAAAGTTAACACCTTTCCTTGAAACAAAAGAAGTGGAAGTTTCCCAAAAGACCTACTTTTTTCTGGCTTGGATTCATCTCCATCTATAGAATGTTCAGTGTCCAGGAGCCTCTCTTGGATGAAAGGAGGAAGGGTTTGTTTGCTTCATCCCAGCAGTTCCGTCCTTCTGTCACTTGCAAAATCATACCAAGACAAAACAGGGGGTGGGGGGAGATCTAACAGCAAAGCAGAACTTCACTGGGAGGACTGGATGTTGGACTAACAGAAACTAAGTTTGCTTTTATGATTATTCTGATACATCAAGGGATGATGGGCTGAAGTCAAGCAGGGCTGTAGCCTGTTCTCTCGGCTCCTTCTCTAAGGAACGGGGTCATTTTGTCAATGAACTTCTCTGGCTGATCATTTCCAGTCATTTGGAAATGATTGTTTAAAAAGGTGAAATGAGGCAGGCATCCAACGCCCGTCCTGTTGGATGTCATGCTGGCAGGAAGCCTGGATCGGTCACCATATATGGGTGAAGTGAATCTTGGCAGCCTGTAGGGCCTGATGCTGCTGGAGTTCTCTTAAACCAGCGCATATGCGCTTTACTTTGTTGCCTGAGATGTAGCTGATGGTCTTCAGTCTTTTGGAGCCCAAAGCATGTTCCATGGAAGCTGAACTCCTAGGAAAGCTGCATTCTCCCTGCTTGTCATCCAGTGGTCCAGACACCTTAGGTATTCTTTGCTTCATGTGCACAATCCTTACCATCATAAGCGATGTAGGGAGTTTTGGCAACTTCCTGCCATATGCCCATCTTTCCCTTCCCAGTTTCTGCATATCTCCCCATTCTGCACAACCCCCCACAATTAGTATAGGGGATGCCAGCTTTGCATATCTTGTTCTTTGCACGGAATTCAGAATTCTTTAGCATCAGATTCTGAAAATGTGAGTGTGGATTATGTAGCAGCTGTGCCTGTTGTCCTTGCCAGCAAGCTGGTGGTTGGCATTGGCGTTTGTGAACTTGACAGAGATTCAGTCGTTCTCTTCCAAGTGCCGTGAGGCAGATCTGTGCTGGGCAAACTGCCACTGACTTCCTCGTGAATGGTATACATTAGACCTGCTGCACTCGTAGCCTTTCAAGAAGGAATGATCTTTTCTCCTGGCTATTTCAGAATGATTCTGTTGTTGCTGGTGGAGGAGCAATTGAGATGGAGATTTCCAAGTACCTTCGTGATTACTCTAGGACCATTCCAGGCAAGCAGCAGTTGCTGATTGGGGCATATGCCAAAGCATTGGAGATCATTCCACGTCAGCTCTGTGACAATGCTGGCTTTGACGCCACCAACATCCTCAACAAGCTTCGTGCCAAGCATGCACAGGTGAGTTCCCTTGGCAGGGACGCAGGAACTTGAACAATGCAACTTACAGGTCTGGTGGAGTAGCACCCTACACGTGAGTGGCTTTTCAGGCACGTGGCAGGTTGATTCATCTGCACCTTTGCTGGAGTTCTGTGGCTACTGTCTGTGTGGGAATGATACTGTTTTCCCTTCTACAACAATTGCTGGTGTCTCAGGCTTTGCAGAAGGCCTAGTAAGAGAGAGTCCGCATTCATGCACGCAGATGTCTTGATAGCCAGGTCGATAGAACAGAGTAAGTGGGGGCAGGGCAACTGTGTTCAGACATAACATTGCACCATGGTTTAACCTTGCACGTGTGAGCAGCCTTTACTTTTACCATGTCTGAGAGAAGAAGATGAGCTTCCAATTTTGGTTGGTGGCAAACCGTAAGTTTGAAGCGGTATCTGAATGCAGCAAATTGGCTTTCACAAACTATAATTTGCCCTTAAACCAGGGTAACAAGCCATAAATGATCCTGACTTGCAATTCTGGTTGGTGGGCTAAACAATAGTTTGCTGGGCTTTGACGCATCCACAGCCTGAGGTTTGTTGCTAACCGTGATTGGAAGCTTATAATCCCGTCATGTGGAAAAAGGGGTAAGAAATGGGACTCAAATCCTGCTCTGCTATGTCATGTATAGTAGCCTAAGGCAAGTTGCTGTCTCAGGTTCTTAACAGGAATCTGGACCCTGCTTGCAACACCAGGCAGTTACACAGACCTCGCAAGGGTAATGTTCAACCTTTGTTCCTAAGTCATTGTACAAAAGAGAAATTTCACTTGAGAGTTGGCCTCAGTTGCTGTCTTTCAGTGTAACTTGAAGATGAAAACTTCCTGGTGCTGTAACTGGGCTTGTAATCCTAGCTGTCTGCAAGCCTGATGTTGATTATCAATTTCATCCAAAACTATTATCCATGGAAGGGTCTCCGTGTTCCGTGGAAGCATGCCAGTTGCTGGAAAAGTTGTTGAAAGCAAGGCCAGTATGAAGCCTTGGCCAGTATGCCTTCCTTGAGGCACCTGGCTGGCCAGCCATTTGGGAGATGAGATGCTGCCCAGATAGGGGCAGGAGGTCTGGTCTAGAGGATAGAGCCTCTGTTAGCCCGAAGATAACATCAGAAGTTCGCCAGTTCGAGGACACTGGCAGCTCCCTGAACGGCTGAGAATGGCGAGACCTTGAAGCAGCTGACAAGCCCAGCTGAGTGATTCCACCTGCTCTTGGTGTGAGCAAGAAGCATCTTGGCTGCCCTCCATGTGAGAGATGGAGCTGCTTGTCAGCCTGCCTGGGGGAACTGGAGGCCAGAAGTGAGACCAAACCAGGAAGATCCATCTGAAATCTGGTTTGTTCTTGAAAGAGAGAACCTCTATGTTTGTCAAAATACCCTTGAGGGCTTTAGAAATGCCTGCCTATGTAAACCGCCTTGAATAAAGTCAGAGGAGTAATCTGATGACCAGAAAGGCGGTATATAAATACCTAGTTATTATTATTATTATAGGATTTTACCCTGAGCAAGTAGAACAGCCCTTCTCTTTAGGAGGTCCATTCTCCTTATGGTCTAGTGTGGCTTCCATTTACAGTGAATGTTTTCTGTCTGTCCTCAGGGTGGGACGTGGTACGGTGTAGATGTGAACAATGAAGACATCGCTGACAACTTTGAGGCTTTTGTGTGGGAGCCAGCCGTCGTGCGCATCAATGCCCTGACCGCAGCATCGGAGGCGGCGTGCCTCATTGTGTCTGTGGATGAAACCATCAAGAATCCCCGCTCCACAGTAGATGGCCCTCCTGCAGGTCGTGGTAGAGGACGAGGTCGGCCACACAACCACTGAGGGCCAGGCTTTGCCAGTGGTGCACAGTGCGGAAAGGGGGGCTTCTCTATCAGGCAAAAAATCCATGAGATTTGGGGGACACAGTCAGTTCTAACGTTAGTCTGTTTTACTAACTGGATGATCAGTGAATCTTGCAGGGCTACTGTATGAAAGAGAGAAGTTTGCCATATGATGGCTCCTGGACACAGCTTATGCTGTCTCTCTCTCTCTCCTGCACTCTTTCATATAGTGTAAAGGTCCCTTAGAGTCCAAGGTTGTATACTCTTGAGCACTAAAACCCAAGCAAGTCCTGTAGACGATGAACTTTTTCCTGTTCTGAGTTCTCCTTGCCTTTGAAGTTTCAAGGCCTCCAAGCCTGTGCAATATTGGCATCGTGCTGGAAAGTTTAGGTGGTTGGCTAACAATTGTATTTATTGTTTTTTTCTACTGGAGGTTCAAATCCTGGCAGGAAGAAAATAATTAAAAAAAACTTAAAAACACTGACTTTCCTGTTCTTGACTGTCTCCTTTGTTTCTTTCCACGATTCAGCTCTTTAAAATGTAGCCAGGGCCTGAAATCAGAGCCTGTTCAATGGGAACCTGTAATTGTGCAGTTTTGCTTGTCTTCGTGCCCTTCTGTTACTAATTTAAAGCAATTGAATGAGAGAGAACTCAAGATCCGCGTCCTATTGTGCCATCCTGTCACCTGGGGTTGGACTGAAGTGATTCAATAAATGGCATTTTTTTCCTTTTAAATGGCTTATTGAAACAAGGATTGGAACAACACAGAAGGATGGACTGATAAGCAGGAACAAATATTTTAAAATTTTAATACCACATTCCCTATTGAAATTAGGACAAGATGCCTTGCAGTATGTGCCCCCCCCCCAAAAAAAAAAGAAAAAAGAAAAAAAGAAGCTGTGTATCAAGCTGGGTTAGGTTGTCAAGTCCTGCTCTGTGACCACTGGAAATGCAGCCTTGTCTCTCCAGAGAAACTCACATTTTGTTCTCCCGTCATTATGAAGGTTAGAAACATGAGATTATAGAGGACTGAAGTCTTCAAGAGAGGCTTGTTTGCATTCATTTAAAGGCAAAACAAAAGTCTGTAAAATTTAAATTTTCCAAGATGACTTGTAACAATTCAATAGATTTTAATAAAATGCATAATAGCAATTTAAGCATAAGTAGTGTTTTTAAGAAGTTCCAAATCTGTTCTGACCTTGGATGGCTCAGTCTGAATTCTTTTTTTTTAATTGACAGTATTTGGAAGTTTGTTAAATTTTTATCTCCAGGACTGTTTTTCAAAACTATGAACTTCGTATGAACTGTACATATTAGGGATGGCCAGACTTGCTTAACGTAAGACTTGCTTAACATATGATAAACTTCAGATGTTTGAGAGCTGCAATATTTAAGAAGCATTTTAAGTATATTTACACCCCATGAACATTAAACTTAGATTTTAATCCAGTGGACTCTCAGTATGTATCCAGTAAATAATTATAAAACTCAAAAATTTCTTATTTACCTTTTATATTAATTGTGATGCAAAAAGGAGCTCATTATAGGTGAAAGAATAGCATGTGGCTCACAAGCTGTGGTTTGGCCTTTGCTATTTTGAAACTGGATCATTGATCCATCTCGCTCTGTATATTGACGGGTGTCGCAAACTTAAGGGGGGATTTGGGGTGCTCAGAGTTCTTGGTTCTCGAACCCTAAAGCCCTCAAGGCCCCCCCTGTCCAGTAGTACTGCCACCACCCTGTATGTACCAGTGCCTCAGTCCAGGGACACTGAGACCCTCTAGGCTTAACTCTATCCCTTGCAGGCACTGAGCTCTTTCTCCAATTAAAGCTTCAGTCCTCAAGTTACTAGGCCTCAATGAGCACTTGGTAGCTTGCTGAACGGCTAGGCAGGATTCTGAACCTTTGTCCCCAACAGACAATGAAACAACATGGTAAAAAGATTTTTACTTTATTAAATACATAGGGTTACAAAAAGTTACAAAAGGCAGCAAATGCTAGAGGCATAAACATCTAGGAAACATATCAGCAATAAAATAATAAAGCTAGCTGGCTATCTCTATTAATACCTAACTCTCACCTGGGTCAGCTTCTCTTGTAGATCTTTTAGCTCCAGGCTACCTATGGGGCCACATGCCCATGGTGGACAATGGAGCTCACTGCATGCAAGATGTTGCACCCAAAAACTCTCTAAGAAGAGACCGGACACACCCCTTGGGCACTCAATATTATACTTCTTATGCTAATAGTACTGAGGTGACTTCATACTTATTTAGACTGTCCAATCAGAAACTTTTGAGGACAGAACCTTCCAGAAGTTGGCTTGGTTGTTAGCCCTCCTAGTTCCCCTCAGTCTACTGAGGTGTTAAACATTCCAATGGGTTGTAATTCTTGTTTGTCCTTTCTGGCCAGCAAAGGAGAGACAACAATCTTTTTGTTTGTTTGCTCACATTCTTGCAGCTAGGAACTGCTAGCCACTTCTCCTTTACTGACTTAGTTTGGTTCAGGCTTCACATGCTAACCAGGGCCTAACATGTATATATCCATGACAACGGGCTGGGAAAGGGTTTCTGAACAGGGTCACAGCCCTACCTGGAGTGAATAGGGATGAAACGGGGGACTTTCTGCATGCATAGTCTCTGCCACTAAACTAAGACCCCAAGTCTGAAACCTGGGCCTCTCATATCCATGGGCTACAGGAGCCCACACGCTGATTTTGTTTGAAAATGGGTTGTCTGAAACTGCTTGCTTTCAGTTGACCATAATGAGAAACCATTGTCTTGTGGGTTTGAAATCTATCAGAACTGGTCCTTAGGAAGTTTGTAGAATGCCTCAAAACTTCATGCCAATACACTGGGGAATGGAGAAGGCACCAACCTCTGCTGCCTTCTGCGCATCCCTCCGCCTCTCGCTCATTCCAGTGCCATGAGAAAAGCTCTGCTGGATCAGGAGTCTGTGGTCACCCACCAGCTACCTCTGGGAAGTCCACAAGCACCCCTCTCTCCCTATATTGCTCCCCTGGAACTGGGATTCAGAGGCAGACTGTAGCTGAACCTGGAAGCAGTGCATAGTCCTCATGACTAGTAGGCTCTGATAGACCTGTCTTATGGATATGCAGCTCCTGGTAGCCGGTAGCCACCCAAAACCCAAAGGTATCCTGCCCCTCTGGTATCTCCTTTGGCACTTTTATTCTTCCAGTTTGTCAGGGCTCTGATTCTGCAAGAACTTCAAAGTAGTCGCATTCCCATGCTACAGATCTCAGCACAGCATCTGCTTTTCCCATGCTTATAAGAAGACTGCTTCAAAGCATTGATCTTTCAATTACCAGAATTTTAGTTGATTTCCACTCATCCCTCTTAGAGAACATCCAAATGACCCCACAGCCACTCTGTCACAATGGGCAGCTCTACCTGCCTGTGCATTTTCATGCCTGCAAACATCAGGGCTGCCAAGGTATTCTTTCTGAATGGAAGTGGAGGCTTCAGCAGCCCATATCGGATCTTGCTGCTGCTCACACGGAGTGCCACAGCGACAGCCTTGCTCTTGTGCAGCTGTGAGGTCTTTGCCTTTTGCTTGCTTTAGAAGGCAAATGGCCTGTGCTAATTGTCAATTTGTTTTGAATTGATTCCAGACGCTTTCTTGGGTTCCTGACTGTGCCTGAGTGTGGCAAGTCATTAAAACGGTGCACTGCAACTAATGAAGCCCCTTTTCGACTGTTCTTGCAGCACATTAGCCGTGCCTTCTATATATGGGTGTGATAGAGCATGACATGCTCTGATGCAGGAAACAAAAGATGGTAGTGTCCTCAGAAGAAATGTCTCCTTGCCCTCCCCAAGCTGTCTGGGCAGAAAAGGGGAGGCAATTTAGCTTTCCTTCCAACTGGGCTTTTTTCCACTGGGAATGGGCGCACAACCTAAACAGACTGGGGCCAGTTGGAGAGAGGAAGTATTGTCTGCACCACTGAGGCGTTTTTGTAAGGTTGACCATTCCAGCAGGTCAACCTCTCCCCCTGCCTGCAGCCTGAGGTCCAGACACAGCCTCACTGAGGCCTGTGTCAATGCACAAGCTTGAATGCTGCATTGAGAACACCTATTGGCCTTAATAGAGGTGGTATTTACTGATCATGAGAATTCTGTCGCAACGGATCGGCTCTGCTGCCTGGAATCTCATTTCCTTGGCAGCTGGTGTTGCCTGGGCCTATCCTGGCAACAGCTGACGCTGGCATTCTGACCGGGCAAAAAGGTGTGTTGCATGAAGAAACAGGCCGTTGTCACATCTGAGATTTTAACTGCTCTTAAAAGCAGCAACCTTAAGATCAATCCACGTTCAGCTCAGGCACGTGTGGGGTGATGCTCAGCCAAGAGGATGTAACCAAGGAGACGCTCCGTCGGCAGAGAAAATCCATACTTGCCTGCACCATAGTTTGAAGTGAGCCTGGTTTTATCTAAGCAGTGACTGATTGCTGGATGGTTTCTCCTACCAACAGGACAAATGCAGCCCTGGTTGCTGTTCTGGGGTTTAGCCTCCCTCCCAGGACTGACAAGATAAAATTGGATAAGAATGGCACAGCTGGGGCTTTGAGTCCCTCTTGGAGTGTCCCTGGGATGTGTGGGAGGCCACTGTTGGATCCAGAATGATGGATTTGATCAGCCTTTGGTCTAATGATACACAGGAAGTTCTCTCTGTAGATGTGGTGGTACTTCCTGGAGTCACTTGCAGAGAATATCTGTGAAACAGTGGGATCAAAGCCACAGGTGCTCCTCAATGCAAACCAGACTCAACTTGTAAAGCCTTTCCTTTGAAGGAAGATGCCCCATACCTGTGGATCCTGGATTCTTGATCAAACATTCTGCCTTGAGGGAACCTTCCCCACAATGATGGTCAGCGGACCTTCAGCACTGCAGAAGAGTCTGGAGCGTGTTCTGGGGCACACAGTCTCTTCAGGCTGACCTGGTCTAGTGGAGCCTCCCTCATCCTCTGTACAAACCCAGAAGGCACACAAGTTCAAAACTCCTCCCTTGCAGCTGTGTGTTGCAAGGAGCACTTGCTGTGGAGGACCAGCTGTCTCTCAGGGAAACCTGTGTGCCATATCTTCTCTCCGAGGAGGCCCTGCTGAACTCCCCCAGAATGTCAGGGCTGTGCTGCCCTGAATGCATCAGCCAAAAAATCCTGCCTTCCTGGAACTCTGAAGTCAAAGATGCGCAAGACGCAAATCCTTTGCAAATTTCCCTTGCGGCTGTGCTTGTTTCTGGGCTTCGGCTGCTCTTGGAAAGCATGGCTGCCGTCTGCTGCCCTACATCTGTGTGTCAAAATGTTAGTGTAATTCTTCCTGACATGGAGTGGCCTGGCTGCCGGATGTGGAACGCTTGCCTCCGGTTAGAAACCTGGTGCTTACTCAGAACTTTGCGCTCTTGGGAGATCTGCTCTTTCCAGTCATTGGTTACGTTACTGTGAACTTGATGGCCCTCATTAATATTTAAGATGAGGCTGGTGTTGGGTTTAAATATATATATATATATATATATATATATATATATATATATATATATATATATATATTAAACAATCAGCCAATGCTGGAGTTTTGAATTTGATTGTCTTGATAGCAAAAATGAGCCTATCTTACGATGTTTTTCTAGCAATTTGACAGGTGATTATGGATGAAGCCAAGGCCTTTAATGATCCTTAATGCCTGGAATCTCTCGCCAGCCTTGAGAATGTGACACCCACCACAATTTGGAGAAGGGGCAGACAGACAGCTGGAAAAAACCTGGCAGTTTTGAATTTGGAGATGGTAGAGAAAGTGACCAGCTGGACTGAAAGCAACTGCAAAGGGGCTGCAGCTTTGGGAATCTGGGGTGGGATCAGCAGGTTTGATCGAGCATAATGTGCTTGCTTCCAGTGTCCCTGCTTCTGTGTTTGTAAGCAAGACAAACAGTTGTGCCCCACGTCTTGGGTGCTCTCAAGGAAATTAGACACTTCGGTGATGCCCCTGAACTTCTTACCACCTGGGGAAGTGGAGCACAATGAGCAGAGCATGGTGGGAAATCACAGCCTAACTGAAGTGGCAGATCCTTGCCCTGTAGGCAAGACTGCTGCTTGCTTCCACTTTATGCTGGGCTTCGTATTTGTAAATAAAGTAATTACAAAGATAACCAAAGCCTCCAGCATTCTCTTATCACAGGAGATCAAATCCACAGAGTGCAACCCCTAGAACTCTTTCCCATGTGGGAAGTGTGCAAAAATCTGGGGAGCGGGTCCTCCTGTTATGAGGGAAAAAAGGAAGAAATTTTAATAGGTTCATTACGCACAGGGCCTCTGAGAGTCATTTTATCAGGGGGTACAAAGTTTCTTTTGGGCCCCTTTGCAAAGGGAGGGTGGGGGAAGATTAGAAGCTGCTGGAAAAGTCTTTGGAGCCCAGGTCTACCAACCCATGTGGCATCAGTAGTGTCCTCAGCATCCCATGCAGGGAACAAGCCTGAGTAGACAGGAAAACATAAGATCCCAGGAAATTTCTGGGCCCCCTTCTTTGGCTCCTGGGCCCCCCTTTCGACCCTGGGCCCGGGTACAAATTACCCCCTTTACCCCCCCCTGCCCTGATTATGCAGTTCTCTTAATTGGGATGTTTATTCTGGATTCAATGGGATAGGCTAGACTAGGACTCTGTGGTTGACCTTGTCAATATTGTCTTAGATCTCGTAAAGTCTTTGTTACAGGCATACAAGACGTACAACAGGGACAGACTTCATTCTCCTCCACCCCTTTTGACAGGCCTGTTTGGTTTGGAGGAAAGCTGAGGTGACAATATCTATGTGATTCCTCACTGGTTGCTCATACACAAAATTTTTCTTTCCCTAACCCAGTGGTTTTCAGCTGGTGTGCCGCAGCACACTGGTGTGCCATGAAAGGTCCGCAGATGTGCCACAGGAGTTGGGAGCTCACAGTTGAAAATGGCTAAAAATATCCTCCAGGTTCTATGACTGTTTCTAGGGCAAGTTTTTGTAGTAACAAATTGTCTGTCCTTTTCTTCTGTCAGCAGAACTGGTGGAGAAAGGGGCATAGAACATTGTTTCGCAACCAGTAGTATGGGTACCACGAGTGGTAATTGAGGTGGTGTCTGGTGGTACTTGTGGGACCCCATGACACCTGTCGCCTGGCAGTGAGACCAGGAATGCAACACAACAAACAGTGGTAGGAGGCTCGACTTGTCGGACAGAGCTCTGAACGCTTTTCCATGCTTGAAAAAACCCTCCCAGCTACCCTGAGCCTCTTACCCATGTCTGTTGCATTGCGTATGGCCTCTCAACCCAGAAGTAACTGGTGATGATGTCATCACCACTTACTCCTGGTGGTGCTTCGAATAGGTGGATTGTGGGAAGTGGTACAGTAGACGACTAGCATTGAGAAACACTGACATAGACAAACAGTTGCCCTAGAAACAGAGCCAAAGAAACCAGAAGAGTCTCCCAGAAGCTGGGAGTGACATCACAAGAGGCAAAGACCTTAGAGAAGCCCATAGAGTTCAGTGTGCCTTGAGAAGAAAAATATTGAAAATTGCTGCTGCAACCCTGCAGTGGAATCAGGGTTAAGCCATGCGAAATTCAGTCCCTGGAAACAAACAAGGCATTCAAAGTGGGTGAGGATCATTTTCTCCCCACAGGAGGAAAGGGAAACTTTTCAACAAGGATGGGGATTTTGTGGATGTGCTGATCTCTCCCTTAACTGGGCATTTCAGAAAAGGATACAAGCCTGAGACCCCAGGTAATGTTAAGAACCTTTATTCAACACTGAATCATAAAATAGCTCTTGGAACACGTGGTTGTTATTCTTTTTTTTAAATACGCATCGTTTACATTCGGCAAAGTTCAAAAGCAACAACATCAAAGTGCATTTACAGATGAAAATTGTGCCCCCAAAGCACCCGAAAATGACAGGCTCAAGAGAGTCACCTGGATGAATGTCAGGGTGGCAGGTTCTCGGATCTTGCCCTCAGCTGGTGAAAGCGCCCATCTTTCTGCACCATGGTGACCCCGTCTCACTTTGTCCTTTGCCATTTTACTCCGTATAACGAAAAGAAAACTCACCTCTCATTTGCAGTGCAAAGGTTTTCCTCTTAGCCTCACAGTCAAATCTCCAGTCTCCTGAATGTGACGGTTCTCAAAGTAGGGATCTTTCTGGTGGAGGGATTGGGAACGGGAGGGGTCTTTGCATCAACCCACCATTTGGTCTGCGAAGTATGCCAGGGTGTTTTTTTATACAGCCGCACCCCATCATGCTTTCCTTGTGGAGATGTTACATGCTCTCCAGATGCACTACTAAATGCAATGTTTTGTGTTTGGAAGAAATGCCTTCAGGCTACCCCAATTTTTGAGTGAAACATGGTTGTGCCAAGATTCACAGCTATTCACTTGTGATGTAATTAATGGCAAGGGTTACAATTCCTTCTCCTCTGTCCTGGTTGGAACCTTTTGTGTTTAGTCAGATACCTGCCTTTTTTTTTTTTTTTAGGTTATGGGAGATAAAGCAGGATAGATATAAATAAATAAATAAATAAATAAATAAATAAAATTCCAGAGTCAGACTACAAATGGACTATTCTCCACAGTTGAAATAATGGTATAGGAATTTCTCTGCTCAGCCCTGGCACTTGATGAACTTCACTATTTGATGGAATATTTGGTGGGATGAATTTGGGATCCACAGTTTGTGGGGTAATTTGCTGCTACTCGATGTTTGTGCTTTTCCAGCGCATTCTGAAATCTGCCGTTGGTAGCATTTCAAATTTGGCGGGAATGAACTGTATGGATTAAACTGAGTTCAACTCCAGAGAACCTAAAACACAGGACAGATCCTAACACTCCTCAAAGAAGCATCTGCTGGCTCTTCAAAAATCATGCCTGTCCCAAAGTTTGTGGAGACCATGAAAAGATTCCAGAGTTTGAGAACCATCAGCCATTCAGGTGACTGACCTCAATTAGCCCCTTGATTGCCATATCGTATCTCCCCCTCCCCTTCACAGCTCCCCACTCCCCCAAAATCATGTGCTCTCCGTGTTATTTGGGAATCCATCTCAAGACACAGGGAAGAAGCATTTTGGTTCTCTGAACACTGGCACATTTCTGCTAAAGACTAAAATATACATATTTTTATAGAATTTAAAAAAATAGCTTAAGAGCTGAACTTTTCTTTCTTTCTTTCTTTCTTTCTTGCACACTGACACATTTTCAGTCAAGTTTCAAGTGCTTTTGAGAAATTACTTCTACTAGCCCCTGCAAGCAATCTCTCTTTGATTATCTCTCCTTTTGATTATCTGTCCTCACTACAGCCTCTCCTATTCCATCATGGGCAACAATGAATTTGGATATGAACTTCCTTGCGGAAGGAAATCTGGGAGGCTGGCAGTGGGAATCCCACATTAACTTTATCATCTCACCTCTTGACTTGCCCAGTTGGACTCATGACAAAAATCACACCTGTATACCCAGATGCACCAGAATTGTCCTTGTGGGGATATTTCTGTGCCCAAGTACGTGTGGAATTCAAATGGCACACTCCATTTTCAGGAAAATAAAGTCTTATCAATCACATGAACAAAGACTATCTAGCAAACCAATTGCATCAGGGAGCCAAACTCACTTATAACACATTTGCTTGCCTGCCCTGTTGTGGGAATCTGTTGCAGAAACCACACTGACAAAAACCCATAAAGGAGGCAAGTGTGATGTCAAAGGGTGTGTTCATCCATGATAATGAAGTAGGAGACAGAAACCCGCAGTACTCAATGCACTCGTGCCTCAACAACAATTTGGGGGGGACGGACGGACGACGACACATGAAGAGATTAATGAAACAAAACCAAAAGAATGTTGATTTTAATTGCAGTTGGCCAGTGAAACTTTGGCATTTCAATCAAATGCCATGACTTGAATCTGGTTCTCAATATGCCCACGTGAAATCAGAGATGGCTACAAGTTGTCACATGGACGGGAAGGGGGGGGGTCTTTCAAGAGAACATGATAATTTAGGAGTCAACTGAAGAGGTTGTATTGAGACAGGTGTTCCAGTCCTGTTCTGCGTGAAAGGAGCCTGCAGCCATGAAACTGGAACTCTAGCTCCTCCCCTCGCATAGACTTTGCCTCTATTTCTGGCCAACTGCAGCCTGGCCAACTGTCTGGGGCGATCACCTGCTGGCTATCAGCACGGAAATGGGTGCGGCCTTTGGCAAGAAGAAAGGGAGATGTGAGAAGGGGGGCTGGAGATGTTGGTTGGAGAGCAACTTGGTGACTTAGGAATAACATGACCATTGATGGAGGAACAGGAGACAGGGTGAAGTTTGCTATTCGGTTACCCAGCAGGTGGCAAGATTAAGTGGATGAGATTTACCATAGGCAGTTCCCAGCATAACTCTGTTGCCTTCCTGTGACGAGCAGTAGCAAATTATGCAAGCTACTTACACATGTTGACTCATTTTGCTTAGTTTATGCAGGCTGCAGAATCTCCCTTTTTATGGGGCCAAATTCTTACTCTGTAGGCACAGGGTTTGCACAACGCTGCCTTTACAGGCCGCTTTATCTGTGGGATCGGCAAGCTGTGTAGCTAAATTGTAATCTGAAATTGAGCCCTGGGAGAAATGATCTTCTTTCCATCTCTTCGTTTCTTTTTCTGCTCCCTCCTGGAAATTATCTGATGGCCCTGACAACTGCTCCATTATTAAAGCAGAAAGAAACCCAAAAGCCTGCAGAAGATTTGACAACCTGCATCAATTTATCTGGCTGCTGACAAGATATCATATTTTTTGATGAAATTCTCAGCACAGCACAGCCTCTGAATGTCTTGGATTAGCACCCGAGAACCTTCCTAGCAGCAGCTAGAAGGAACCTTCTTCCCCACCCCCCCTTAAGGATGGTGCTATGTGTGTTTGGGGAAGAAGGGCTCAAGGCCCTTTCTCCAAACAGTTGATCAGTAGCTAAATCATCTATACTGCATCATCTATACTGATCATCTATATTGATTCTCTGCAGCTGCTCCCTGGGGATAAGAATAGGCCCTCGGTTTGGCTGTACTTGTCGTAAGAGGCGACTGAACAGCCACCCGGTAGATGGGACTCGTCAGCCTGGGAAGGCAGCTCATCTGAGAGAAGGAAAACTCTGATCCCAAACCTCCACTGCCTTGTGGCTACATCCAGTTATGGAAAAGACTTCAGGAGTCAACCTCGAGGCAAAATCCAGAGTCGGAGTCCCTGAGGCAGTTCATGGCTGAACACAGTCACGTTCTGGCAACTCCTGCGACGCCGCTGGAACCAACCGTATTGGCCTCTGCCTTTCCATTGGACCATTTCAGCGACGTGGAGAGGGGGGATTTGCTGCATGGGTAACAGTCTATCCTCCATATCTACTTTACCCAGGCTCCGCGCACTGGAGAGGACACTCTGTTCCAGAACACTATTCAGAGTGCGATATCAGAGTCTTCTTAGACTGAAGGATGCCAACAAGGCTCCCTGGGAACTCAGTGCAAACCTTTTTGTGTCATGATACTCTGAACTTCTGCAGGGTCCAGTTCAGGAAGGCAATCTGAGTGTGGACATGCATTTGCATTCTTAATGGACTGGGCCCCCCAGTTTTCCAAGGTGGAATAAAATTCTGGCAAAATGATCAGTGATCTGAATCGTTGGTTGCTTCAGAAATTGCCAAACGCCCATTTTGCCTGTGGCACATCATCCTGCCTTGCAGGCGTAAATGGCAGGATCTTGGATGAGCAATGGAACAGTAGCAAGCTGAGCAGATGGATATTTCATGGAAGTCTGAATTGAGGCCACAGGCAGGCATTTGCAGGAGAAGGCAAGCAATGAAGGTGTGGATGGCTTGAGACAAATTCACAAAGAAGCCTGTTGGTAGCCACAAGGAAATGGAACCTCCTTGCTCAGAGGAAACGTATCTCTGAATCCAGGTGCGATGGGTAAAAACTGGGGATAAATGCCCTGTTAATGGGCTTGCTGGGAGAATCTGACTGTCAGTCATGTGAGCCACAATAACTACACAGAGCATCATCTTTGGAGACAGCCTGCCTCAGGGGAAGTCTGCTGCCTTCATGCCCTGTTTGAAGTGATCCTGGAGAACTGGACAGTCGCTGTGGGAAACTGAGAGCTGGATGGCCCTGATCCAGTAGGGCTCATCTGGCCTTCAGAGTGAGCTGATAGTGGAGGAACAGGAGTGGGGATGCATGTCAGTCCTAGCAGTAGATGACTGATCGTTGGCCATGCCCCACTGGACTAAATTAATGAGCCGGAGAACAGATATGCACAGATCCCCCCCCCCAATTGCTGGGACTTTAGAAGCAGCCATAGCAATCAGGGACTCCCCAGGGTGGTGTCCTAAAGGCAAGGTTGCACTTTCCAGCTCTTGAAATATACACAGTGGAAACCCCAAACCTGGGTGGAGCCTGGGGTCAAAGCCCTCTAGCTCAAGGGCAGTGGTGACTTGACAGGCCTGGTGGTGGAGCTCATCACTTCTTCGTGGGTTTGAGGGAGAATCAAGAAGTTTTCAAGGGGGGGGGGCTGGAGACCGAGTCCAGTGCAACCAGGGTCTGAAGTGGACAACCTTAAAAAAGTATTGAAAGGGGAAGGACAATGAAATGACCTTGTGGTCTCTTCTTGGGTAATTTGCCATGAAGGTACAATACTGGCGAGGCCAGTCATTCTCTGATCAGTTAGCACGAGAACTCTGGGCACCTGAAGTGGGGGGTCAAGTTTCTCCCATGTGCCCCCCACCTGCAGCCAGCAGGTGCAATGAGCCAAATCCTTCCTCACTGAAAAGGCAGAGAAATGGAGAAGTGGAAGTTGGGGAGATGGGGGCGCATTTCCGTGCTGCAGATCGGGCAGCAGGGAGATGATCTGCAGAGGACAACTGCCACCATGACAGTCTGGTTGCCTCTGCTTGCCTCCTCTTGCGGGCAGTGCTGAGTTGGCCACCCTGCTGGAAAGCGGAGGGTGCACACTCTGGATGCAGAAGGCACTTGCCTGGGGGGTTCTGTGCATTACATCCATCTGTGGATTCTGCCAGCCCTGCTGGCTGAAGATGCTCTTCTCCTGTACCTCCCACCTCTGCCATGCCCACTGTTAGGAGTCAAGTGGATCCCAGATGGCTTGCTGGGAGCAGGTAAGAACCTAAGAGTTGCCCTCTTGACTGAGACCAAAGAGGTCACGGAGATGGCTCTCCGCTGCGGATTGTCTGGCACGCAGAGGCATTTGTGCCTCCAAACCAGGTCACCAAAACCGAAAAGCAGGGGGGAATGCAGCTGACATTGACAAACAAGAGATGAATGGAGGGAATGTCTCCTGGGCCAAGGAGAGCAAGGGTCTGGCCTTATCACCCCCACTCGGACACCGACTGATCCTCCCTTCCAAAATCCACCTGCCACAGCTATGACAACTTTCTCCTCCTCTTCCTCCTCATGCAGACCCAGCGCAAGCGGGCACTGAACTGAGTCCAGGCAAGTGCAGCAGCCCAGGCACAATTTGTTGGGATTGCCGGTGTGTGTGTGTGTGTGTGTGTGTGTGTGTGTGTGTGTGTGTGTGTGTAGCCATGGACTGCCTGAGACCAGCTACAGGCCTGGTCCCCAGAATGCGATTTTACATGAATGGCAGGATGTACATATTCAGCTAGAGCCAAACCCTAAGTGACATCATGAAACTTAACACACAAAGGGGGTCTCTCCCACTCCCAGTTTGCACAGAGCTGCAGACGCCCATCAAAGCCAGCAAACCAGACAGCAACAGACCTCACAAATGTGTCATGACTTGGCCAAGACTGTGGCACAAGGAAAGGTTATCTGAACCCATTGACCCTGCACTGATTCCCTAGCTTAATTCTCCTCAAGCTGCTACCAGTCACAGATCTTTATACTATTTCCCCACCTTGTAGATTTCAGGGGTGATATTAATCAGCGCCAACGTGCAAGGAGGAAGGTTCAAAGCCCCCCTACCCCACCACCAAGTCTGCACCCCTAGAACAACTTTTTGAAAAAGACACCAAGAGTCACCCAACTCCCATATTGCATCCACTCTTGACCTTCGAGGTGGTTCACATCCATACCGGGCTCTTAATGAGCACAGCTTGTGGGAATGTGCCACCCCAGGCTGTCTCTCACAGACAGACAATTCCAAACACCCCAACGATGCTGCCCTCCAGGGAGACAGATCACACAGTCGCTCGTGAGTCACCCAAGTATGAGAAATAAATTATGTGCAACGACCTGTGGACTGGCCCTTAAACTTTACCACACCATTCACTGTTCTGTTAAACAGTCAAAAAGCTATTGATGTTTAAATCCCCTCAAGGATCTCAGAACCAGTGGCATAGCTAGAGGGGGTGCAAAGCACAAAGTTTGGCAAGTGCCTGAATGCACTGTGCAAGCACCCCCTCTCCTCCCCTTTGGAGCCAGGCATTCTGCGTCCGTTTTGCTGCCACCACTCCGAAGGGGATGGGCCGCTTGCATGGCACGTTCAGGCACCTTGGTGCTTTGCACCCCCTCTAGCTATGCCACTGCTTAGACCCACAGCCTGATGAAAACCAATAATGCAAAAGGTCACATTTCAAACACTCAAACCCCTGCAGATACTTTTTCTCTTCAGCTGGATTTTTGGCTTGCATGTGTATTACTACATCCAAAAGATCAAGGTAGAACCTAGTCAAAGTTCAGCATCTTTAAACTCTAACAATTGCTTAGTGGTGCCCCATGGAAATCAAGGTGCTAAACTTTGGCTGGATCATGCCCCAGCTGTCTTGTCTCTAGCGTTCTTTTGGATTGCCACTTAATAAAAATATATATTTAAACAGGAAAAAAAATATATATATGAAAGGTAACCCCAGACCCACGTGCAGGGCAAAGGAAAAATGGCACAGATATGGGGAAAATAAGTCCCAGCTGTCATCACACCAGCATCCATTTACAAAGCTCCTCTTTCCTGCCCCACAGCAGAGTGAGGAAGGCCACAAACCTGTCCAAAAACATCATAACAGTAATTAAAAGGGAAGGGAAATTGCCACGCATCCACAGCTCCACTTCAACTGCAGTTCGTAAGCAGAAAATGTCGCAGAGAGCCCTGCAACTTGTTTTTAAAAAAATAAAAATAAATGGCTCGGTCATCCCACAAATAAATAAATACAGAAATAAATACATAGCTAAACATTTTGTTCTCCTTCCCCGTTAGCCTGGGCCCCTCAATGCTCCAAACCAAAGGATTAAAGATAGCTTAAAAGATACTTTGGTCTCCGTTTGGCTGCATACCCACACCCTTTTAAAAACTGTTCTCTCTTTGTGTACAACAGCAACCAGCAACGCAGAACTCTGACTTTCCATGGGTCAAGATGACCACTTGCTTGTTTTCCGCTAACCCTGTAACTCCAGCATTCCAACAAGGGGGAATGCCAAGGCTGCCAACGCCGGTTGGCCGCTGATGTTCCCAAGAGCCCCTCGGCCTATTGAACGCTGCCACTTGGAGGGCTTGCCAAACGTGGATGCCGCCACAGCCCCATCCAAAAACCAAAACCGAGTCCCGTGGCATCCAGCTAAATGCACAGTCCTGGAGGCACATCCCAGAATCCATCAGGAGCCGCAATCCTTGGATTTCACTACCAGAGAGTGCTGGTGGCATTATCTGCAGAGCACCAAGGAGGTCTCCCACCCCACCAAAACAACACTGCTGGAATGGGTTCTGTTGTCATCGTGCTGGATGGGCCAGCAAACCATCCCCTCTGGTGCTAACTTTTGCAAAAGGAAGGAGAGAAAGAGGGGGAGGAAAGAAATGCAATTGTACTGGCAGCCGAGGAACCTTGCGGTCTCTCCTCTGCCCTTTGTGGATGAACAGATGGGAAGAACGACGACTCTCTGAAAGAACAATCCCTCACTAAGAACAGAGCATATAGAGATACATGCTGAGTAAATAACTTTGCTTGAAGACCTTTCTTCTTGTTTTTCTTTGTAATCCTTTATAGAAATAAATACTGACTTTCTTGCATTTCAGGTAAGTTTTCATCAAGTTTCTGTGCTGTTTGGAACGAAAGCGACCGTTCAGCTGGTGGTTCGCCGCCGTCGCCGCCAGAACGCCGCGGGTTGAAAAGTATCAAAAGGTGGAATTCGGGAGGTTGTGTGTTCACTTTCTCCCTTTCCAATCCTTGTCGTTTTGTCTCCTCCTCGTGGTTTGAGATTTTTTTTTTTGCTGGTTTCGTGGCATCCTTTGACTCTTCGGCAGTGAAAATGTGTTGCACTCCTACTCCCTCTTGACGGTCCTGCACTGCTTCCTCGAGGGCAGCAGTATCAAAACCGGGTTTGACAAAATGACCACCTTTGCTGTAAACTTGGGGGTGACGCACTCCTGGAAGGCCATGTTTCCCAGCATGCAGTGCACATGGAGCCGCAGACCAAAGACGGCGGTCTGGGGCTTTGCAGACTCCTTTCTGTACTGCAGACCCCTTGAACTTCAGAAGGTGTGAGGTCTCTGCAATCCCAGAACAAAAACTAAGTAATACTGAAGTTTGTGCAAGTCTTGCAGAAGAGTTACAAAAATATTTTTTTTAAACTAATAACTAACATATGAGTTGGCTGTTGGAGAAGGCAACAATTTATTTAAGAAGAAATGAATTTTAGTCTCTCCCCAAACTGGGTCAGAAGTTCATTTTCCCTCTGGAGTCTTCTTCCTTGTTAGCTGAACTATTACACATGGCTTCCTGGCCAAAATATTCTAGGGGCAATCCCATGTGTTAACATAATGCCAAAGTGAAGTCTCCCACCCTGTGGACACTTGATTATGAGTGCATCTTGGGGGAACACTCATGCGCTTGTGTTTCAAATGAGCTTGAGCTCCAAATGTGGCTATGAGCTTGAGCTCCAGATGAGGTTGTTCCTGCTTCAAATCTTGCCTCTGTCACTTGGTGATCTTAGGCCTCTGTTCCCTGTCTGTAACCTGGAACTAACAACCTTGACCAGCTTCATAAGGTGCATGTATTGCAACTCTTATAATAAGCTAAATGTATGTGAAACACTTTAAGTGCGCCAAAGGGGTATATATGAATGCTAAGAATGATATGAGATGCTTATCTGCAAAAATGCATTTTCCAAATTCAAATGTTAAATTTTTCGGTGTAGAGCAGAAAGTTTCTGGCAGGAGGGCCACATCATCTCTCTGACACCATGTCGGGGGCCGAATTAATTTACATTTCAAATTTGAATAAATTTACATAAATGAATATATTAAAGATGAACTTGTATGAATGAACGAAGGTCTTGCAATAGCTCAAGGCCTATAAAAGGCCTTGCACAAAGCAAGGCCGGCCTTTCCTTTGCTGCCACTGCTGCATCATAGATGTGAAACAACAAGCAGTGGATGGAGCCCTCATCCCACAGCTCACGCGAGAGGTCAAACAGTCACCCTCATGCTGAGAGCAGTTGTGTCGGGCCACTATGGGCTCCAACAAATCTCTGGAGGGCCAGAGGCTCATTGGAGGCCAGGGGTTCCCTGAGGGCCGCACAGAGAGGCCTTGAGGGCCGCAAGTGGCCCCAGGGCCGGGGTTTGGACACCCCTGGTGTAGAGGATCAAAAGATGCATCAGATGAAACTGACTCCAGCCCACAGAAGCTGATGCCACCATAAATGCGGTAGTGCCACATTAAAGAGTACTGTTGCACTCTTTAATGCACAAAGCAGACTTGAAAATGGCATTGCACCTCAACACTACATGAATCTGGCCCGCCGGATTCTGCCAAAATCCGCTGCTGCGAGTGGCTGCCCAGCATCTTGATTGTAATATTTTCAGGTTGCAGGGTGGGCCGGGTGATGGTGGCTCACACAACCGCATGCTAAAACACACCCACACACAAAGACTACAGCAGAATTTGCACCTCGCTTTCTTCACAACAAGCTAGTTTTCTTTTGGACAGATGTATAGTTGGAAGCAGTACAGTCCACACAGACTTACCACCTCGTCAGCTGCTTATGAGAACTAAGCCATGGTTTAGACCCACTGCTTGCTGTCCTATCCTTCATGGCCAAGACACAAAAACATGAACAACTGGCCTCCTTCCTCTATCCAAGACCCTTTTTAAATATCTGAAAACTTTTGGCACACCCCTCAATCTTTTTTCCTTCTCTCGGAAGGTCATATGTACACTATAAACTTAGTTAATTTGATTCCTCAATGAACCTCTCATTCCAGGACAGGGAATGGCTGTTAAAACTACTCAAAGTCTGGCATGTGGATATACCTGAACTCTGGGCTTCGAACAATACCCAGTTGCTTTGGAACTGTAGTATTGCATGTTTAGAAGATTGTGATATAGACTGCATAATTTATTCTTGTCCCTAAATTTTTGAATTTTCTTGGTGCAGAATTTTTATTTATTTATTTTGCACAGTGTGCTGTACACAAAACCCTGATCAAGCTTGATTTCCTTTAAGAGAACAACTCCTACCTCCAACAAAAAATAAAACAGAAGGTTAAGCCATTTCTGTATATACACAGCAGGGATCAAATGTGTTCACCTGTGGGCTGGGCAGAAATGGGTTAAAAAAACTTACTGTTTGGACCACAATCTACTCTGTCATTCTAACTAATGAACTAAGAGTCCAGAAGCTATTGATAAGGGGTGGGTCTGAGTAGGGTTCTCATGCCTTTATCAGCTCTGCCACAGACAGAAATTCCACAGATGGAGTTTTCCCCTCAGTATAAGGATGCACTAATGAAAAAAAGCTGCAGATGTTGACCTTCAGCTGTTAAAGGAACTTCGTAGCATCCCTACCCCTAAGTTGGAAAATGTGTCCTCCCTCCTTGATTTTCTCAGGGGTTTCCGTGTAGATGTTTTGTAACAAAGGATTTTTGCATGCTTGGACTCAGTGTCAGCCATGAGAAATAAAGGATTCCCTGGGATTTGTGCCCGCTGATTAGAGGTTGTCACTTTTGCATTGGGTCATCCTCATAGTGGCACATTTTTTTGGCAAGCTCCTTATTTCTGCCTTCTCTTCCACAAGCCAGACCTTGAGAAATCAAACAGCAACCGCTTCTCCTCCCAAAAGCAATTTCAGTGGGAAATGGGCCATAGCTGGTTTCTGGTTCTTGGTAACGGCACTGCTTCTTAAAGGGAGAGTGGAAATGGGAGAGAGCGGAGGAACTGGGTAGAGTTGGGGGCAGCGATGTGTCTAGATGGCACTTGGAGAACTGTAAATCCTTGGAGAAAGCCAGCAGCTGGATTTCCTGCTTTCCAGCAAGCCAGCTAAGCAGGGATGATTGATGGTGGAAGCTTATAGGCAGAGAGGTGAGATCTCCTGCTCGTTCTTCAGTTCTCTGTCGATGCAGAGCCATTCATCAATGTGAAGCTTCCTTCCTTCCAGAAGAAGGGCTTCTCTCCATGGATCAAAAAGGGGGGCAAAGGAAGAATCCTCTCCAAGGCCACCACACGGCTGGCAAGATGCGTTATTGCCTGTGTGGGAAACGGAATGCGGCTCCAGGAGGGAAACTGGCCAAGCCTCTACTGGTGGCAGTCGGGCACCCCAGAGCACTGGCCACCAGCTGCCAAGAGGAGACATGCCCACCACAACAGAGGGCAGGGCTGTAGCAGCATCTGGCCCGAGGGAAGATTTCCTGTCTGCTTTTGCTTGGCCCTTTCCTCTTAGAAAAAAAAAAGAGAATAAAAACAGGAGTTTCTGCTTCTCTCCAAGACCAAAAATTCCAAGAGAAATTTGGCTGAAAAAGATGAAATGAGACTCCAGGAAGGAGTGACTGCAGGGACTGCCAATCATTGTAAGGAGCCGAGGAGAAGGAGCCTGCGGGGAGAGTCTTGTTTATCCATTGCCCGGAGCCAAGACGTAACTGAGCAGCTCCTGGAGAAAGAGTTTCAAGGACAAAGCCACTGGTGAGGAGCGGGGGGGGGGGGTTCACTGCTGCCCCCCCAAGAGAAAAGCGAGAGGCCAGGCCACATCGTCCTCCCTGGCCGTCTTCAGAAATGCCTTGTTGGTTTTTGTAGCACCATCATCTCGACAACACAGCCGACCCTCCTGTGGGGAAAAGGAGCGCATCGCTTCGGTCCCGAAGGCCTGCTGGAAAAGTGGTGCGCTTGGCTGGCTGCTCACTAAGGCGCCGGTTCCAGGCAGAGGTGTGCAGGCTGCTGGTGGTGGCTCCAGAAGGTGGACTTTTGTGCCTGGCAGGGTTAACAACCTGCTTCCACCTTAATGTGTAAAATCTTTGAAAAGCCGGGTCTCTTCTTCAGGGCCTGCAGAGAGAGGGGGGGGGGATTAAATGCAGGAGCACCCGCTTGGGATCAGGGGGGCCACTGGTCTTGAGAGAACCCCCAAATCAAATGGAATGGCTGGGGGTAGGCAGGAGGCAAGCTGAGCTGGCAGGCTGCTACGGCAGGGCTCGTGGGGTTGGTGACCTCACTTCCCAGCAGCTACTTTCAAGCAGAGAAGTCAGCAAGATTCGTGAAGCTCAGCGGAAAGAACCTTAATGGAGAAGACTATCAGCAAGGCTGGAAGGCCATGACTCTCCCCCACAACAGGCACGCAGAGGTACACTGCCTCTGAACCTGGAAGCTCCTCTTTGCCACAAGTTTGTGGTGACTGAAGGATCTTCCAGGCTGGTGCTATGCTATCCCCTCCCACCAGCAGATCAGATCTGCCTTGTGGGAATCAGACCAGGGCCACATTCCATCTCCAGGAAAGGCCAGTGAGATGCCTGTGGGCACTCACAAGCGGGACACGAAGGAGGCGACCCTATTCTTTGGTGCCCCCACAGCCCATAATCAGACATAGCCCTCTTTTTCCATGGCTCGAATTCCCAAGGGGGCAGCTATTGTTCTCCCTCCTCATCCTCTGACTGCCACACACAGTCAGCCCTTGATGAGCCTGCAGACTTTGCAAGCTCCAAGACCTCAGAGAGAGAGATCTGAGGACCTTCTAGGTCCTGCCTCTCCCTCCTTGCAATCAGGGATTCTTTTTGGCATGCTTCCCTCAGTGCTTACTGAAGCTCTCTCGCCAACCCCAAGCAGCTGATTTTGGCCCCACACCCTTGTTCCCCACTGTTTTGCCAAGGCCCAAGTTCCTCCCATGCTCTCTTCCAGCCTTCTTGCAAAGCTGATTGCTAGGAAAGCATCCGCCAGATGTGCTGCACTGAAGTCTCTTTACCTGAAGCTTGTTCACCATTTCCTCAAACATCTTCCTGGCCTCAGCACTGTTTGGTTCCTTGAAGTAGTCAGCAATTCCAACCTGCACCACTATGGACTTCAGGTTCCGGCAGACACCTTTAAGGTCAGAGAAACACCTTTGGTTTCAAGTCACAAGGAGGCAGGAGTAGTCAAAGGATTGCAGACTGACTTAAAAACAAATCACAAACAAACAAAACACTAGCCTGCTCTGGCACCCAGTGGCATAAATAGAGGGGGTGCAAAGCACTAAGTTTTGCAGGGAGCTTCACCACAGAGTGCAAGGGGCCTCCTTCCCTTTGGAGCCAGGCGTACTCCTCTATTTTGCTCCTCCCCACCTGGAATGGCTCCAAATGGGAGGGAGAGGTGCCACTTGCATGCTGCAGTGAGGCTCCCTGCAAAACTTAGTGCTTTGCACCCCCTCTAGCTATGCCACTGCCTTGGGGAGCGGAAGACCCCTCCTTTTGTCATCTTGGCCATTATTCATAGGGGACTATTTACACTTGGACAGCTAGCAGAAGACCCCAGAGCACCCCCCTTCCTGCTGCATAGAAGTCCTGCAGAATGGAAGAGGCAGGAGCCAAAGGCCCCTCTCAGTTCCATGACCCGATGCAGGAGCCCCCCCCCCAAAAAAAAAACTGTCAATGAATATTTCTCTGAAAATGAACTTGCTTCTCTTTCGCACCCTAAGTGCAAGATTCCATGTTAAAATTTTATTAGCAAACCTTTAATCTGCACTTTATATTAAAATGCACAGCTTTCAATAATTTAAACATTTAATATGCACAGTGATTGTTTTAAAAGCAAAAAGGAACTATCCACCATCTAGGAGTTTCTCATGTTACTTAATCTAGCAAAGGGGTGTCCAAATATTTTGGCAGGAGGGCTGCATTATCTCTCTGATACTGTGTCTGGGGCCGGGGAAAAAATAATTAATTTACTATTTAAAATTTGAATAAATTTACATAAATGAATATATTAGAGATGGAGCTTACATGAATGAATAAAGGCCTTGCACAAAGCAAGGCCAGGCTTTCCTTCACTGCTACTGCTGCATCACAGACATGAAACAGCAAGTAGTGGAGGGAGCCCTTGCCCCACAGCTCAGGTGAGAAGTCGAACAGTCGTTCACTTGCTGACAGCAGTTGCGTCAGGCCAGCATGGGCTCCAACAAGTCTCTGGAGGGCCAGAGGCTCATTGGAGACTGGGGTCTCCCCGAGAGCCTGATTGAGAGCCCCCGAGGGCCACAAGTGTTCCCCAGGCCGGGGTTTGGGCACCCCTGATCTAGCAGATTATGCACATGGGAAACTTTCCCTTTTCTCCCCATACGGAGAAAAGTCTCTGTCGCTCTTAAGTTATTAATATATTTAATATTCCCATCTCTCTAGCACAATCTGTATGCTAATTTTAAACCCCTCATCATAGACCTTTTCCTCCCATTACCATACTGATCGAATTTCAACCTTCGCTGAGTCTGTGTCACCATTATCCGAGCTCTTGCACACCAGTCTTTGTCTCTCCAAATTCCTCATACTTCTGCAGGGCCTGACAGAACTGCCAACTCTGACCTTATCTTCATGCTTTTCTAGTCCTGATCCCCCTCCTCCAACTGGACTCGTGGACAGAACCGCTGCAGGTGAACTGCCTCACTAAACCACATCTCTGAGGCTTGGGAGAACTCATTTGGATCCATGCCTTATCTTCTGTGGGGTGAGCTGCCATTTGCTGTATGCCAATTATCATACAGCAAATTATCTTAAAATAATGTCCAGGTACACCTGATACGGGGTGACCCCACCACCCACTTCTTCCACAGATAAGACCTTTCCTTATCTGTTACTTTTATCAACATTTCAGGGAACCGAGATTCTTCTGGCACACACAATACTAACCAGAAACTGAGGCTGCAATCCAATCCATGCTTACCAAGGAGTAAGCCCCTTGGCTATAACAGGACTTACTTCTGAGTAGACGTGCATAGGATTGGGCTTGCAATATGATAAATTCCGGATAGTGTTATTTCCTTATTTCTTCCCCTTATGTTTTGCTCAGTCCGTTTTAAACCACACTGACCTTTATTTAGGCTTTCTCAGCATCCAATGCCATATTTGAAAACCAAATAAATGAACCAACAAGGGAATGCAGGAAACCATTCATCATTCCTTAATCCACCTAAATCAGCAACTGTTACCCTGCACATGCCTGATCTCGTCTGATCTCAGAAGCTAAGCAGGGTCAGGCCTGGTTAGTACTTGGATGGGAGACCGCCTGGGAATACCGGGTGCTGTAGGCTTATACCATGATCTCGGAAGCTAAGCAGGGTCAGGCCTGGTTAGTACTTGGATGGGAGACCGCCTGGGAATACCGGGTGCTGTAGGCTTATACCATGATCTCAGAAGCTAAGCAGGGTCAGGCCTGGTTAGTACTTGGATGGGAGACCGCCTGGGAATACCAGGTGCTGTAGGCTTATACCATGATCTCGGAAGCTAAGCAGGGTCAGGCCTGGTTAGTACTTGGATGGGAGACCGCCTGGGAATACTGGGTGCTGTAGGCTTATACCATGATCTCGGAAGCTAAGCAGGGTCAGGCCTGGTTAGTACTTGGATGGGAGACCGCCTGGGAATACCGGGTGCTGTAGGCTTATACCATAGTCTTACGAGACTGAAGGTTGCCAACCAATCCACCTAAACGAGGAGGTCTGCAGCATCTCCAGGAAGGACTGGGGGAGATCCTTTTCTGGAGCCCTGTAAAGCCACTCCAGGCAGCACCCGGCAGTGCTGAGCTTGATGGACCAGTGAAGGGTAGAAAAATTCGTAGTACTAAATTCTGTATTTGGGGTGTGTGGATTAACTTGGATCATGCAACACCTTTGCTGGGGCTCTGCTTAGGAGCCAATGACTCCTGTCCTTGGCTTACTGGCCCTTCCCAAATGTTGCGGCATCTCCAGCTTCTCCTTTCTGGCTCCCAGATGCTCATTCTTCAGGCTTCACCCCACCCTCCCGGAACTCCGGAGGAACCTCCTCCATCCCCCTGCCTGGCTAGTCCTAGAGCCACCCTGTGCAACCCGTTTGGACTTGACACTCACTGTTGAAGTGCAGCAGAGCTTTCGGTGTGACGGGTGTGGATGTCAGAACCAGCATCTCCAGCCCTTTCAGGCCTTCCCGGCACACCTCGGCAGCCACCTCCTGATTGACTTCGGCCACGTGGTCCAGCTCCAGCACTTGCAAGCGCATGCAGTTGCGGGCTGGCAAGGGAGAGATGCACTTGGAGGTTAGCTGGCCACGCCTGGGGCTTGCAGCGTGTCAGAGGCTCAGACAAGCCTGAGTCTCCATCCCCACATCTAGGTCCCTGGGCCGTTCCCTATGAGGCACAATCCCTTTCTTCAGAGTGATATCTGGCTGGGGAGTCAGTGAGGAACTCATGGCCTGAGGGTAAGCTGAAGCTCAAAGAGCTACCCAAGACTACACAATCAAGTAGTGTAGCTAGGGGAAGACATAAATTCCCAGAAAGACTCCAGCAGCGAGGGGGGGGGGTGTCACTTACATGGCATGTTGCGGCACCTGGAGTTCTTACCATTGAGCCCCCCCGTAGCTATGCTACTGCCTGTCTCCTACCACAGAATCAGTTCCTGGGACTGGCACTCAGAGCTCAGCATTCTTGGAGACTGGCCCTGACCCTGGCCCTATGCCCATCATCTCCCCACAGCAGAACCGTCAGCCCAGTCCAGAGAGCTGCTCCCTTGCAGCCTCCTCTTTCCCATCCCACTTGCAGGCAGGGATTTCCTCTCTGGGAGTGCAGGGCCATGGAGAAGCACAGGCCTGTCACTGCCTCCTCAGCACACCCCACATCCTTCCCTTTCCACCCCAGGCAATGTAGAGCAGGTTCTCCACCAGACTGGACCAGGCTGGGGAGTCACCCAGGTTGGAAGGGTCTGCAGAGGGCATTCTGGCCATGGCCTCCTCAAATTTGAAGTCAGCCCCATCAGACAGCACGGTGCTTCCAAGGCAACCATCAATATGAGAATGCTTGTGGGCTCCAGGACATTCATTCATTCATTCATTCATTCAAAGTATCTTCAAACCTCCTTTTCCTGCAGCAATGCCTGTCCAAGCGGCTCATTTCAAGAGAAAACTGCAGTCCTCCTGGGCTGATGCAGTACGTAGGCCTAGCCGTTGTTGCTTAGAGTGACAAGCTCAAAAGGCAAGGCACACAATTTCCTGGGCTTTAGCTAGCCCCAAGGGGTGAGCCACAAGCTGCTCTCTCCCACAAGAGATGAGCAACAGCCTCCCACCAGCTCTGGGAGCGCTGGAGGCAACCTGCACTGCAGGTGGACCCCCCCCCCGAATGCCCCCGATCCAACCAAGAGACTGTTCAGCTCGGGGGCGCCTGGGGGGGGCACACCACCTGCCCTATGCAGGGAGGAGGTGGGCCTTGCCCACCTCCAACCTTGGACTATATACCACCTGAGCAACTCTGCACCCGCACATGCTGTCAGAAGGACTGACATACTTGATTCTCTTTCCCTTTGCCTTTAGCTAATTGCTTATTACTCTGTATGTCACCTCATGCTGATCTGTGTCCCACTGCTGTAATGCATGAACAAACTCATCCAGAAGCCAGACAACCACAGAGACCACCCACGGAGGACCCCCTGGACCCAGGACCGGAGGCTGCCGTCAGTGGAAGAAGCCTGGCCTGGCACAGCTGGCCATGTGCAAGGAGAGAGTGTGCACGTCTTGCTCTAGCCTTGAATCTAGTGACCTATGGACTTCCAACCTACCACCTGTAACCCCCTGGAATGGACTCGAATGCTCTATGCTTGTGACTGACAATACTCTCTCAATGTACATAACCGTGTTTCAGGATCTTGTATTCTCTACCCAGTTGTTTTTCTGCTTGTAAGAAAGTTTCCCCTGAGTTTCCCCTGGGGGCTGGGGGATAAGAATAGGCCCTTGGTTTGGCTGTACTTGTCCTAAGAGGCGACTAAACAGCCACCGGGTAGATGGGACTCGTCAGCCTGGGAAGGCAGCTCATCGGAGAGAAGGAAAACTCTGACCCCAAACCTCCACTGCCTTGTGGCTACATCCAGTTATGGAAAAGGCTTCAGGAGTCAACCTCGAGGCAAAATCCGGAGCCGGAGTCCCTGAGGCAGTTTATGGCTGAACACAGTCACGTTCTGGCAACTCCTGCGACGCCGCTGGAACCAACCATATTGACCTCTGCCTTTCCATTGGACCATTTCAGCGACATGGAGAGGGGGGATTTGCTGCATGGGTAACAGCCTATCCTCCATACCTACTTTACCCAGGCTTCGCGCACTGGAGAGGACACTCTGTTCCGGAACCACCATTCAGAGCGTGACACCAGAGTCTTCTGAGACTGAAGGATGCCAACACAGCTAGAAAAGTAGTCACTTGGGCTTGGTCCCAGCATGGTCCTAAGTTAGCTTGTGCATTGGGCACAGTGCATACACATTCAGCTGGACCCCCTCTCCTTCCAGCATGGATTTACCAGCTGCTCCCCCCCAACCTGCCCGTGGGCAGCTCTTTTAGTTCCACAGAAAGAGGGCACAAACTGGAATTTACCTAAGGAAGCCAGTCCTTGCACGCCGCAGCCTGCACCGCCGACGCCCAGCGCTCTTAGATGCGGCCAACAGCGGCCGATCATTTGTAGGCAACGGTTGCTGAAGCGCATTGGTTGCTGACTGGAAAAGAATTAAAAAAAAACAAACAAACTCAGACAAGAAACTGATCAAAGCATCGCAATTTACACAATGTCATTAAGTGATGCAAGTCAAGAAGGGAACATGTCATCTCCCCGACTTATGGGAGTTCCATGCAACTTGTGGGAATCCACTCCTTCCCCCCAACCTTGGTTACTTTCTGAAAAAGGAACAAATGTTGGGAGTTCTCAGATTCTGCCTTACCCGACCCTCACTCCCCCGAGGACGTCACTCAATTTCTCCGCACTATTACTGGTCTTAGTCTTGATTTTGGGGTTGCAAATCCCACAGCGGCCCACCAAATGCCCCAGGGAGCACACCAGATAACAAGAGACCTGCATCCTGTTGCCCTCCCTTGCATCTGACATAGCCCATTTCTAAAATCAGGAGGTTGCACATACACATCATGGCTTGTAACCTGTAATGGATTATTCCTCCAGAAATTTGTCCAATCCCCTTTTAAAGGTGTCCAGGCCAGATGCCGTCACCACATCCTGTGGCAAGGAGTTCCACAGTCCAACCACACGCTGAGTAAAGAAACATTTTCTTTTGTCTGTTCTAACTCTCCCAACACTCAATTTTAGTGGGTGTCCCCTGGTTCTTTTGGCAACTGTCCCCAAAGCAGCACGTGGTCCAGTTAAAATGAATAAAGAAACTACATTTCTCCAATACATGAAAAGAGGACAATTGGGCACAGATGGTGATGGCTGGGGCAGCAGAACCAAGAGCCTTGTTCTCATCACGACGTGGGGCACAGAAGAGTCCAGATGTCAGGCCCCTCTGGGTTCCAGTGGAGAGCGGCCTTCTGCTCAATCTGGCCACAGATCCATCCAGGTCCGCACTGCCCAGACTGACTGGCACCTGCTCTCCAGGCTTTCTGCCGAGAGGTCTTCTTCTTATCTACCTGAGATGCTTCCCAGGGCCTTCTCCATGCAAGGCAGGGGCCCTAGTTGCACCACAGCAGGCCCATCAATGCAGCCACCTGATGTGGACTGCCCCTTGAGCAAGAAGCTGATCACTTCCCCTCCTTAATGTGCTCCTTGTGCATGGTTGTGAACATCTGGGTTTCATGGCAGCGCATGAGGTGCACAGTAAGGGATGGGCAGGTTGTAGCATGGAGACGGGGAACTGAGACGGCACTGGAGGTTGCAGTGCTCCTGGTTGGCACGAAGCTGCTGTGGACCTGGGTTCTGCCCACCCCCATGGCCAACACTGACACCGGGTACTAGGATTTAGCAGTCTTTCTTTGGGGAGGGCTCTCAGTCAGTGCCCCACCTGGCCAACTCCTGACCGCCTCTGGCTGTGCTGCTGAATAAGAGCCCTTCCCCTTCTTCAGAGGCAGGGAGCAGGGGGAGGAAGGACCCATAGGCAGCTCACAGCCCCTGTGGGGAAGGGGAGTAAAAAGAAGGAGGGGGTAGGGACTGGACTGTCATTCTTACCAAGGGTGCAGTGGCGCCACCTGCAGGGAGATGATGTCTCGGCAGCCTGCTCCCAACGCCCAGATGACTTCATGGCCAACGGGGTCGGTAGAACTCCTACAATCAGGAAGGCAGAGACAGATGGTTCCCCAGGCGGAGAGCAGCCGAGTGGCAAATTGCACATAGCTTCCCCCTTCCCACAACCAGGATGCAACACCCGACACATGGCTAACGTGGCTTTCTGTTCCAGACCTTCAAAGGCAAGGCAAGAAGTCAGGTCAGTCTTGCTGTGAACGCAAGTAGAGCCCTGCTGGATCAAGGCAAAGGTCCATCTCCCCAGCCTTCTGTCTCCAGCAGTGGTGAGTCAGGTGCCGCCAGGCTGCCCACAAGCAAAGTGTGACAGCTCTCCCCCTGTGGTCTCTCCCCAGCACCTGGTATTTGGTGGTCTACTGCTGCGCCTGGAATAGGAGGTTCCATTTACCTGCACCATGGTTAACCTTTCCTCCATTCTTTTTTAAAACCAATTGTTACCCTGCACATGCCTGATCTCATCTGATCTCGGAAGCTAAGCAGGGTCAGGCCTGGTTAGTACTTGGATGGGAGACCGCCTGGGAATACCAGGTGCTGTAGGCTTATACCATGATCTCGGAAGCTAAGCAGGGTCAGGCCTGGTTAGTACCTGGATGGGAGACCGCCTGGGAATACCGGGTGCTGTAGGCTTATACCATGATCTCGGAAGCTAAGCAGGGTCAGGCCTGGTTAGTACCTGGATGGGAGACCGCCTGGGAATACCGGGTGCTGTAGGCTTATACCATAGTCTTTCCAGACTGAAGGTTGCCAACCAAGAGCTTTCCTCCTGAAGCAAATAGCAGCTGTGTGGAGCCCCACTCCAGATTGGGACCAGAGCAGGGGCAAAGGGTTAAAGCCTCCTCCCCACCAATGGTCCCCCTCCAGATCCCCCCAGGGGGCAATAGTTACTATTGCCTAAAGAAAGCATGTCAGAGCCAATGACACATCTCACATCCAGCTGGGCAGTTGGTGGCCATGGTCACATCCTGCAGCAGCAAAGGCCATCCCTGAGCGGTGCAGGGGTCAAAGAGGGCTTAGTTTTGTTTGTCCTGAATGCACCACCAACCATTTTACTCTGGATGACACCCTGAGTTCTACTGTTGTAATGAGGACCGGTCTCTCCCTTTCCGTACCACGAATGTGATGAAAACCCTTCAGAATCTTGTGCTTTGTTTCTTTTTGCATCAGTGCGGCTCACATGGGTCCTGGATCATCAAAAACCACAGGAGCATGGTCACGGAAGGCACATGGAATCCAGAACGGGATGTTTGGCTTTTGCTGGTCAAATCCTGCCATCCAGTAAGATGAGGTGGCTACTCAGGTGGGATTGGGGTATCCTCAAGCCATCACCTCCAGTGTTTCACAAGTGAAAATAGAGATGTTTTTGCAACACCCCAATTCTCACCCCCACCTCCACTATTAGACATCCTGAAGAATAGTGCACTTGTTAAATTCCACTCCTTTGCAGTGGTCTGTCCCCAACTCGTTTACAAGCCAAGTGGGTCTCTGTTCTGCTGAGTACAGGTATATTCTAACAAGCCATCATTGTCCCCCAGTTAGTTATCAAGGGGTCAAAAATGTACATGAATGGCTGTCGTGGATGAAATAGCAGGCTGGGCATTGTGAATGGTGCCTGAGTATTCATGAGCATCCATGTGCACTAGAGAGCAAAGGCATCCACTACAAGATGCGCCTCTAGAGATCCTGAAGACCAAGCAAAATCCCAAAGAATGACCAAAACAGGGACAAAATTAGGACAGCAAATTACCGGGGATGGGGATCAGAATATATGAGTTGATGCTTAGATTCCCTTTCATTCTAAGTAGCAGGCAAATGGAATTGATTAGTGAATGGTGAGCCTATTGGATTCACTGCAAGTCAGGGTGCCGCTTGGTTTTCCAGGTTGGTCCTGTTGGGGCTGGAGGAGGGGGGTATGAATTTGCCTGAGCCGCCCAACCCCACTCCTTAAAAATAAGCTGGTGTTTTTCAAATTCTGATTGACCCAGTTTCACGCTTGAGAGGAGCCTAAAATAAGCAGAATCGTATTATCTGAAATGCTCGTACATCTCCGCAAAAGCCGCCTGCCAAGGCTCCCGGACCGGTTTTGGCTTGGCCTTAATTAAAACACATGAGTCACAGTGACAAGTTAGAGAACTGCCAAGCAGCTCAGGTAAACTCACATATTCAGGGTAGATGGGGAGAAAGAGGGAGGGAGGGAGGGGGAGAGCACAAGGGAGAGATGCAAACACATGAAGCTGCTTTGCATCAAGGCAGACTTGTGCCCAGGCTGATCTTGCCCACTCTGACCAGCGGCATTCATAGCCTTCCAAGTGTGTCACTAACATGGATACGCTTGGAACATCTGAGAGCCAGGGTGGTGTAGTGGTTTGGGTGGCGGACCTAGACCTGGACGATCCAGGTTCAAATCCCCCCTTAGCCATGAAGCTTCCTGGGTGACCTTGGGCCAGTCACTTTCTCTCAGCCTCACCTACCTCACAGGGTTGTTGTGAGGACAAGAAGGAGGGGAGCAGTTGTGTACACCGCCCTGAGCTCTTTGGAGGAAGGGCGGTACAAAAATGTGAAAAATAAAAAAAATCTGGACCTCCCTCCCCATCTCCATTGTGATGCTCATGCAGGCTTCTCTGAGCTGATTGGGGCTATCGCTCTAAATGTGCATCCCAGTTAGGTTTGTCCTGTCCCACCAACTGAACCATGACCCTGGCTGAGCAGCCAGGATACTTGCAGCTCAGTGTGGGCCCCACAGTGGCTTCTATGGGCTGTGGGTGGAGGTCTTCCCCATAGGTCATTGTAACTATGACCTGGGGCACAACCTGGGGAGGGGGGACGGGACTCTGGGATATTTGCTCAACAAACTGCTCCACCGGGGTGTGTGCAAAATTTGGGAAACTCATAAGCCTGACTGGCTATAACCCCCCAGCCCCAAAACCCCTGCAATCACCCTGGGATCTAGAGATATGGACTATGATGAGTCTGAGCCAAGGCCCTACCAGAAGAGACAACAACGTACATCCAATAGGGTGAGGCCTTCCATGTCTGACTGCGCTCCTTCACTTGCCTTCGCTTGCCATCATGGGCTGCTGGAGTTTGGGCAAGCTGCAGGCCTCTGGAGTCCAGCTCTAGCTACCTGCCATCTCAGCAGCCTGGCCCGGAAACCTGCTTCTTGTCCTGCTAGAATGCTGCCCTCCCTGGTGGGTAGGTGGGGAATCAAAGCCCTGCTGCTCAAATACTGTGAAATGGGGAATGAGGACCACAAGAAGAGCTGTGGTGCAAACCAGTGACCCCCCATTTGAGCTTGAGCAGGACTTGGTGTCCTGGTAAGAAGCCGTTAAGGTTGAGATTTCCAGGCTGGAAAGGAACGGGGCGGGGGAGGGGAGGGAATGCAGCAGCACACAGCAGATGCCAGGCTGGCACTTTTCAACACAATCTGCTCGGCAAAAGTGTGTGGGTAAAGGAGAGGAGATTGTGCTGTCATCTGTCACTGTCTGTGCTCCACGGCTCCTCCTCTCCTCCTGACAAAAGGTTCTGTCTCTTGGCAGAATGAAGGGATGTCTCGCACTGCGTCCCTGGCCTCCACTTGAAATGGCCACCCTTTTTCCTGGCCACCCTTCCATCCCTACCTTTTATTATTACTGCTTTAAATTAGGGGTGGGGGTGGGGAATGAGCATGTCCCATTGCACCCCCGAGCCCTTGATTTGCAAGAGGCTCTTGGCTAGTTCTGCTTGCTAATTTCTCTTAGCAGAAACTAAACTTGACAACATCATAATCCCATCTCAAGTTCTCCCCTCCCCCCATTTTTTCCCACACCTCATCAAATAAATCAGACTGAATGGGTGCAAATGAGCAAATTTGGGGTTTGTGGAGGAAACAAAAAAATCAAAAATAGAGTTCTGTAATCCAAGGAGAGTCACCTCCATCTGGGAAACATATGGAAGATTAATATCCCAATTCTGAGGATGAATTGAAATGAAACATAAGGCATATTTGATTTGATAGAACCCAAGAGGTAACTAGGAAGACCCCTGCCAGATCAGAGCACAGTTCACTGATGGTGCAATTCTAATGACCCTCCTCTTTCTTCTTCCCCCACCCAGATTGGCCCCCTCCCCACCTTTTCCCTGCTCTCTCTCTCCTCCTAGTGGGCCACTGTGAGATACAGGAAGCTGGGCTAGATGGGGGCCTGATCCAGCCAGACTCTTCTTATGTCATTTTGGTTGCCTCCTTTGTTCGATACCCCTTCCAGCTCTATAATACCCTTCTTGAGATGGGCTAAACCAGGGGTGCTCACACTTTTTTGGCTCAAGAGCTACTTTGAAACCCAGCAAGGCCCGGAGATCTACCAGAGTTTTTTTTACAATGTTCGCGCCATCATAACATATAACATTTATGTGTACAATGTATGTTGGTGTACCTTGAGCCCCACTGAGTATAACAGGACTTACTCCTGAGTAGACATGCCTAGGATTAGGCTGTGAGGCTGCAATCCTAGCCACACTTACCTGGGAGTAAGTCCCATTGAGTACAATGGGCCTTACTCCCGGCGTTTCCTCCCAGAGGCACCTGAAAGGGGGGGGGGTCGGCACTCCGCGATCTACTCATTTTGCCTCGCGATCTACTGGTAGATCGCGATCCACCTATTGAGCACCCCTGGGCTAAACAGTACTGTCTGTCGGGGTTCAAGAGTGGCAGCAAACAGATTTCTGTAAGTATGCTGTGACCCTGGCAGTCTTGCCACAATCCTTTTCCTAAGATTTGCTTTCATGAACAGTGGCTTCTGAATGTTGGGGTGACAGTGTTACTGGGCCAGCCAAGATCTCTTTTCTGGCCCCCCACACCGTCTTGCTGCATGTGTAGACCAGGCCTTCTTGGTTTCCCTGGGGGCAGGGGGCTTTTCTGCTAAGTGGGGCAATGTTGGCTTGCAAAGGCTCTTTGAAAGCAGCCCGAGCTTGCCAGAGTGTTCTGCAACGCGCAGCCCACGGCTTCTTGGCGGATCCCAGATGTCTTCTTCCCCAGCCCAGCCTCCTAATCTCAGACAATCTCACCAGTCGATTCAAGCTGGGCTAATTACAAGGTTTGGCACAGCAGTCGTGACATGGGGACAATTGTGCCGCCCCCTAGTCAGCAGGCGCAACCGCTCTGCTGTGGCAGCCCTGCCAAAAAACACAGCACCGGCGCTTGCCAATAGCCCCCCCTTTGTTTGCCTGTCACTCCCCCAGACTGGAAGAAGAGAAAATGGTCATTATTAGTGTCCACCTCTTCAGTTTTTTCAGGACACTCTACAAAGCACTTGGCCCAAATGGACTGTGACATGGTCAAGCATCTTGGTGGGCAGTCTGCAGGAGTCGCAGGGGCCAAACCCTGTACTTGGGTCCACCTCTTCAGCCTGCAAGGGGGAGGTTTTCCCAACCATTCTCCATACCAGAAAACAAAATCTCAGGCCATGAAAAAGGAACGTTATGGGTTATTATTAGGATAGGGACTGAAAGTAAAATTGCCTGCATGGGGCAAAGAAAGTGAGTCGGCAAAGTCTTTCTCCAGTCCTATATGAATAATAAAAACTGTCCAATGGCATTAACTGAATGCAGACTCAAGACAGAGGGAAAGGGCCATTCAGTTATGATGTGGCATGCAAGTTCAGAGCTCTTTGGTTTTGGTGAATGATGATAAACATGTTCATTCTGAAAGTGAACCTGGGGACTAGCCCCTCAAACACAGCAGAGATTGTATGTCCTGCTGTGTGTACATTGAACTTAACGTGTCACAGTACACATGTACAGATCAACATTCTCAGTTGTTCCCAAACTGTGAGCCGTGTCTCCCCAGGAAGCTGTGGAAACCAGCCAGGGAGCCACGGAATTCTTGATAAAACCTTCTGCCCTATACAATGTATAGGAAAGTAGCCCTAATGAGGAGCCCAATAGGGTCAAGGCTCAGTAGGTCAAGGGAGCCACTTGCTGGTGTGCTCTTGCCACCTCTTTATCCCCACTTTGTCTACGTATTTGTTGAACATCTGCGTGCAGAGGGAGGGGTACAGGCCTGGCTGTGGCTACCGGTTATGATGGCTACATGTGGGTTCCCTTGTGGGCATTTGATTTGTCACTGTGGGAAGCAGAATGCTGGCCTTTGATCTGATCCAGCAGCCAGGCCCTTCTGACAGTGCCTTTATTTTTCTCTACTTTCTGGTTTATCCTCCCACTCTCTTGCACGTGCTGTATTCAGGTGTTGTGAAATAACCAGGCACTGCCCCCTGCAGTACAGCCCCACCTCCAGACATCCTTATCCCTCTGTCCTCTTGAATTAGGAGTAGCCCCACCGCAGGCCTGCATTGAACACCCTGCTTGGAACTTGTCTATATCTTGGACGCCAAACCTGTTACCTTATCAACACCTGTGCTGAGGCAGCCAGAGTCCGGGATCGAGATTCAACACATAACCCACTGCTGAACCAAACACTTTAAATGTATTTTTTTAAAAGACTCTTTCCCCGGAAAACTATATATTGAAATCCGCCTAACACAAAGAATCATAGCAGGCAGAGCTTCTCCCATCACTTCTCTCTCTACCAGGAAAAGCCTCACTTGTTAACGTTTCAAGTGTGTCCAACTGCTATTGAAGGCACAGGAGCAGAGCCAGGAAAAAAAAGGTGGCTACTCTGCCTATATCAGAGGCCACGTGTAAAAACACATTTCTTTTTATTTTTAGTGCAGTATCCTGTGTTGGGGTTGCAAGATTTGTGCCAAGAAAAAATGAATTCCACAACCTGTGTAAATTAGTGATTAAGTAGCTGGGCTTGAGCCAGATCTGTCAGTACAAAACTTTGGGGTTTCCCACAAATGGCAAACTTCCAGGTTGGGTGAAGCACCTGTTCACTCACTTACCTGTAGGTGACGGCTTGGAGCGCTCGGCAGTAGCAGCTGGCCAGCCAGAGGGAGCGATCCGTCAAGATGTTGGGGCAGTGAGAGATCCGGAGGATCAAGAGGTTACTCCCAGTGGCCTTCAACAAGGACTCCAGCCCAGCTTCCAGGCAGCCTCTAAGAGAAGGCACCAAATGTAGGGGAGAAGAGAAATGTCACAACCCCCTAACGTAATAAACTTGTATCATGTTTGTACCATTTCATTTTTCAGAGGTTACTCTGTCCACAGCATTCAGGATTGGCGAGCACAGGACAGATGGCAGGTTCTCCAATGTGATTCTGGGGGTGTGCTTAAAAAGCTTCACACTCACAATCTCGTGAATCCTTACCATAGCCCAGTGAGGTGGGACAGCAAGATTATTCCTGGACTGAAGATTTGGGGGGGGGGGGTTTGAGGCTGAGAGACGAGTGGGCTGGCTTGCCTGAGACCTGCCCAGCAAGCCTGGTGCCACAGTGAGATTCAAACTGAACATCTCTGTGCAGATGAATACGACGTTTTTAAAAGCCTGTGGCTCTTTAAGGCTGCATCCTTAAAGCAGTTTGATCCAATTCTTTATTAGCTGTTTCCTCCAGTTCTGGAAAAGGAATGAGAAAGAACTCCTCCACCCTCACCCCAAGCTGTAGCTCTTTGGAGGAGTCCATGAGCATGGAAACAGTGGACTGTGGCATAGACCCACGGTGGCTGCTGTCTCTGGCCACTCCGCCTGGGTCTGCTCTCACTCACCGCGTGCTTTTCATGTAGTCCTCCTTGGTCTCCTTCTTCCCCCGCTGTCGGGGCTTGAGATTCTGGAGGGTGAGGGAGTGTGTCTGGGTGCACCACTGGGACAGCATGACCAGGAACTGTGGAAGGAAAAGGAAGAAGAGCCGTCAGTGTGGGAACCAGAAGCCTTTTGACCTGAAAGCAAAGAGTGAGACGTGAAAAGGAACACCCTTGTCTTTACTTGCCTATAGGTGGCAAAAATAAACATTGAAGTGGCCTTAGCTCCATCGCAGGCTTTGTGTACACGTGGCCCAGATTCCTGCCCTGGGGGCCTCTCCAGGAAGGGGATGATTGTTAACTGGGTAGACTGATGATTAATTATTACAATCCATAGGGCTTCTCCAGTTTTACTGTTTTTGTTAAATGTTGTAAACAGCTTTGGGTACCCTTCCTGGGAGAAAGGTGAGCTAAAAATCCAGCAAGCAAACAAACAGGTGGGCTGACTGACTGAGACGGACCCCTGTTTTGTTTCAGAATAAGGCAGCTTCATGTATTCCCTAGGTAGATGGGACTCTTTAGCCTGGGAAGGCAGCTCATCTGAGAGAAGGAAAACTCTGATCCCAAACCTCCACTGCCTTGTGGCTACATCGTTATGGAAGAGGCTTCAGGAGTCAACCTCGAGGCAAAATCAGGAGCCGGAGTCCCTGAGGCAGTTCATGGCTGAACACAGTCACGTTCTGGCAACTCCTGCGACGCCGCTGGAACCAACCGTATTGGCTTCTGCCTTTCCATTGGACCATTCCAGCGATGTGGAGAGGGGGGATTTGCTGCATGGGAAACAGTCTATCCTCCATATCTACTCTACCCAGGCTTCGCGCACTGGAGAGCACACTCTGTTCCAGAACCACCATTCAGAGCGTGATACCATAGTCTTCCAAGACTGAAGGATGCCAAAAACATGTATTCCCCTTTCCTTAAACACAGATCTACAGATCTTTGTGCATTTATTGTTTTATACGACGGCAAGAAAATCATGCATCAAGGTGTTCTGAAACTGAACGCATGGGAAGGCCTGTTGAAGGCATTCCTTGACTGGGGCGCCATCTGATGACTGAGGACTAGGCCTGTTACCAGTCATTTGGCCTGTAGTAGTTGGCAGATGTTCATGTTCAATTCCTTGCAGTGATGTATCTAGAATGTGACAGGTACGGACATCTGCCTTGGGTGCCCCTTGAAGGGGGCTCCCACTATGCAGAAGGCAACAGGGGCAGCCAGATCATGAAGAAGCTGCCAAGTGTTTTGATGGCTTCGCAATCTGGATGCCCCTCCCCCTGTTCCTTCTGCTCAGTGGTGCCCACCTTCAAGTGGGCTCCTCCACGGCAGAAGGAAGCAGGTCTGACCATTTTTTTTTGCTGATCGGGGGAAACCCCATCCTCCAGCCCCAGGGAATATCACAGGTTTTGTGGCTGCTCTGAGCGCTCGTTCTTACCTTAGAGGAGACCCTGGCATTCTCCAGCATCACCCGGGTCCACACAGCGGGATGCCGGGCCACAAATTTCCAGTCCTTGCAAACTTCGGCAGCCCTGAGCAGAGTCTTGGTGTCGAGGTATGTGAAGATGCAGAAGAGAGCTGCACGCATCTTGAGGATCTCGGGGCTGATGACCTCATTGGAGCGGGCTGGGCTGCCCCTCTCGGGTCTGACCCCCTTCCCACCATCAGACCTGCCTGTGACATCAAAGATCAGGGAAAGACACGTGACTGCTCAGCACTGAACAAGTTAAAAATAGGCCCTTGTGTGAGACTAAGGGCCAAATCCTATCTGGACCTTGTGCTGCTGGAACTCCTGTTCCAGCAGCACAAGGCCCTTTATGGCGGCACAAAAGCTAGTTGTGTGCTTTACCCAGAAAACACTGCCACAAATTGCAAGAGGTATGGCACATGTCCCAGCATCTCCCAGAGGCTGGTGGAGAAGGTGTGCAGTGGGCGGAGAGGGGAAGGGCAGGGGAAGTTTGGTGTCAGGCAGGGCGAGGGAGGGCCTGGATCTCTGTGGCGCCAGAGCGTGGCAGGTTTCTATCCCCTCTTTTCCAACCCACCCTACCCTTTTTTCTCCTCACACTAGCTACATAGCTGGCATGGATCTGAGGAGACCCATAGATCTCCAGGAGACTTATGCAGAGATAAGGAGAACATATTTTTATTTACCTCTGGCAGATTGTTACCCACCACTGATGGATGCAGTGTACGAGCTGCTCCTTCAGCAGGGCTGCATCATCAGTGCTGGTGGGGGATAAGATTGGGCGGCAAAGCTGCGGCCCTCCACAGTGAACAAAGTGGGGCTTATTTTTCAATAGTCATGCATAGGATCTCACTGCAAATCATCTACTCAGTGTTAACGTTGAGCACTTGCTGAATCCTACCATCCATCCTGCATCCTGAATCCAGATGCAAGGGAGGGCGCCAGGATGAGGTCTCTTGTTATCTGGTGTGCTCCCTGGGGCATTTGGTGGGCCGCTGTGAGATACAGGAAGCTGGACTAGATGGGCCTATGGCCTGATCCAGTGGGGCTGTTCTTATGTTCTACCAGGTTTGTTAGGGAAGCTTTTAACTCTTTGGGCCCACCCAGGTCCCAGTCTGGATCACTCCCACAATAGAATGTAAGGTTCTTCTCCACTAGCAGTCCTCTCCGTTCACTGACTGTCCTGCAAGAGCCACTTGGGCAAAGGTTTCTGAAGTCAGGGGAAAAGTCAACTGACCTCAGCATTTCCTTTAGAACAGACTGACCAAGCCCAACACGGATCTGGCTGCAGTGATTCCAGACTGGCTGTATGTCTGACATCTCTGACACGGTTTGCTACCTTAGTGGTGGCTATGAGGGGCAGTGGCAGGAGGTGGACACAGGAGAGAGGCAGGAATTCTGTGTACACGTGTGTGCCCTGACATGCTTGCGCACTGGGCAGCACATTCCTGCACACCCACCCTTCCGTGATCTTGCTTCCAGAGATCCAGGGAGGGAGCAGACACCTGGAGAATTCAAAAGTATATCTGTAACATTGCTGGTCAAAAAAGTCATCTCTAGAATCTCTCTATCAGCTTAAATGGTGACAGTGACAGAGCAGGGACAAAGACCAGAATACGGGGAATATCTCTGGTAATTATGGACAATTGGAGTGCACAGCTGAGGAGTTTTCCAGCTCGGGGCACCAGAGGGTGGCTCCAGAATGGGGAGGCGGAGCACAAGTGACAGGTTCCTTCTGGTGGAGTGACCTGCCCAAAGGACCTTTCCTGTCCACACTGCTGATGGTCTTTTGGCCAGTGACTCTCTCTTTTCTAGCAGGAATACAGATGGCTTTTAATCTTGTTTTTGTCTGCTGCTGTGGCCTGCACAATGTGCAGATGTTTTAAATTAATGAACTGTTTGTGCTTTCAGTGTCTTGCTTGAGTGACTTTTATTCTGTTAGCTGCACTGAGCAGAGTATTTTTGAAAGATGGGATATACAGTCAGCAGATAATAATTTATTCAGCTATTTTATTGCGCCCTTCCACCCATGCAAGCCCGCAGTGTAGCTCACAATAAATAAGGCTGTAATCCTATCCTCATTTCCCTGGAAGTAAGTCCCACTGAACACAATAGAACTTACTTCTGAGTAGACCTGGCTAGGATTATGCCCTAAGTCAGCAAAAAATGAAAATGAAAGCAAAAAATGAAAACGAAATTAAGACCATTCCTTTCCTTACTGTACTCCTTGTGCACTGCTATGAAGCTCAGAAGCACAAGGCTTCCACTTTCATTTACAGAGCATTAGTGACTGTTACCCTGCACATGCCCAATCTTGTCTGATCTCAGAAGCTAAGCAGGGTCGGGCCTGGTTAGTACTTGGATGGGAGACTGCTTGGGAATACTGGGTGCTGTAGGCTTATACCATGATCTGGGAAGCTAAGCAGGGTCAGGCCTGGTTAGTACTTGGATGGGAGACTGCTTGGGAATACTGGGTGCTGTAGGCTTATACCATGATCTGGGAAGCTAAGCAGGGTCAGGCCTGGTTAGTACTTGGATGGGAGACCGCCTGGGAATAGCAGGTGCTGTAGGCTTAGACCATGATCTGGGAAGCTAAGCAGGGTCAGGCCTGGTTAGTACTTGGATGGGAGACCGCCTGGGAATACCGGGTGCTGTAGGCTTATACCATGATCTGGGAAGCTAAGCAGGGTCAGGCCTGGTTAGTACTTGGATGGGAGACCGCCTGGGAATCTCGGGTGCTGTAGGCTTATACCATGATCTGGGAAGCTAAGCAGGGTCAGGCCTGGTTAGTACTTGGATGGGAGACCGCCTGGGAATACCGGGTGCTGTAGGCTTATACCATAGTCTTTCAAGACTGAAGGTTGCCAACCATTAGTGCGCAGCATTTCACAGCAGTGTGCAAGGAACATGATAAAGGCTTTGGGTTTTTGGTAGTGAAGAGGTGGTAGGCCTGACATAGCATCATGTTGCGTATCACATCATGCCACCCCTGCCTCCGGTGAATAAACCGACTGCCAGGAACTTGGGGGAGAGGGGCCCAGGGGCAGAGCTCCTGCAGATGGTTCCAGCAGTGGCATAACTAGAGGGGGTAAAAAGCACTCTGTTTTGCAGGGAGCCTCACTGCAGGATGGAAATGGCCTCTCCCCTTCGGAGCCATTCTGGGCAGGGGGAGCAAAATCAAGGCAAATGCCTCTATTTTGCTGCTCCTGCCGTCATAGCTCCTAAGGGGAGGGGCTGCTTGCATGCTGCGGTGAGGCTCCCTACAAAACCTAGTGCTTTGCAACCCCTCTAGCTACACCACTGGCTTCCGGTTCAATGCTGGGAATTGCCAGGCAGGTTTGGGAAAGGCCCTCTGTGTCTGGAGAGCTGGTGCAGACAATGCTGAGCAAAAGAGCCAGTGGCCTGACCCAGGAGAAGGCAGCTTCATCTGCCTGTCTAGGGGTGTGGAGGGGGGAGCACTCCCAAATGTGCCTGGGACCCAGGCTTGCTAGGGTTGCAGAGGGTTTGGAGATGGAGCAGCAGCAGCCAATTGGGGTAAAGGGCCCAAAGCAGCAGGCCCCAAGTGCTGCATCTCACCCCTGCTGAAATTTGCAGACATTCCTCAGGGATGCCCCAGACAATGCAGCCCTCTAGGCTGAATGTGGCCGAGGCACGTGTGACATGGCCAGACTGACTGGGGGGCTGTAGCTGGACTGAGGGCAGGGGCTCTAATTGGAGGGAAGGAGATCCTGTTCTGCTGACCAGACAAAGGAAAGATGTCAGGCCACTAACAGTTATGATTTCAGGTCATTCCCAGCCAGTCCAGGAGCTTCACACTGCCTGCTGATCACAAGGTTTGGTGTACACCTGTATTTCCTTCTGTGCTTGCACAGGATTCTGAAGCCTCAGCACTCACAGTTTCCGGCAGGTGAGCCTCAGGTAGTCCCAAGGTGCTCGACTCACGGGCAGGAGTCCAGCCCTTGAATCCCTTCTGGAGGATGCCAATGAGCCTAATTTCAGTGCCTCCATTTTCAGGGGCTTCCTGCAAAAAGCCAGGCCTTCTTCTTGGTCAGGCAGATGGTTTCTCTAGTCCCTGGCGCTTGTGCCCATGCTACGGGGATAGGCACCGTTCTTCATCACCATGGTAACAGAGGCAACTCCTTACCGACTACAGGGATCCATGAGAGCTGAGACCCGGTTCCATCATCATCTCCACAACTTGATTTTGCTCAAGCAAAGGCACTCTCCTCTCCCAGGACTGAAAGGCATGAGAAAGTCTCTCCCCCTCCCCAACCCCTCTATGCGCTTCCTCAGGAAGGGACTCACCAGGTAGCCTGGCGCTGTTTCCGGGCCTGGAGAAGTTGACCTGCTGCGCCTCCTGCGAGACCCTCGCCTCTGGCTCCCACACTTCCGCCTCCGACTCCGTGGTTCTGGAGCCCACGTCTGAGATGTCTCCCTCCTCCCCCTCCGTGCTGTTGCGGTACGGCCGGCGCTGCCAGTTCTGAATTGCCTGCCTGCGCAGGACCGCGTTGCGCACGCCCCCAGCTCGCTCAAAGCCCCCGTCCGAGCCCCGGCTCTGTCCGCTGTGGTAGTGGTGTCCATCGGTGCTCTCATCCCCGTGGTACAGCTCAGGGCTGTCACTGTCATAACAGCCAGAGCTCTGGGAGACGGCCTTGGCGCGGCTGGACGCCCTGCAGAGAGAGAAGCCAAGCTGGGTGAAGTGGGACCTGGAAGTTCCCCTGAAATAGTCTCTGGTCACAACTCATCCACACACCAAGTCCTACCACAGCGCTCACAGCAGGAAACAGACTGCTGGGCTAGATTGTCTGATCCAGCAGGGCAGGATGTTCTTAGATGCCCTGGGCCCTTTCCTTAGCAGGACAGTCCCCTTAGTCTACATTTGAGAGGTCTTCTGAAAGCACAATCTGGTTATAATGGAGAGGGGAGTCCGGGAAATTGAAGGCCTTACAGATTTCATTAAGAGCTTCACAACTCCCCCCCCCCCCCACAATATATAGAGCATGGCCCCCAAATTTCAGACAGTTTACAACAGAGTCAGGAAGTGGGAACAAATAAGCAGGAAGGGCTGTGTGTATTTTGAGATGGGGAAAAAGTATCATGAGAACCCCAATTTTGCACTGAACCACAAAGCATAAGTCTCTACTATGCAGTTTACAGCAGTCTATGCCAATGTTGCAGCCTTAAGTACCAAGAATGAAAGGTGAGATTCTCCAGATACTGAATTTTGCACTCAGCATCACCTACGCCAGGGGTGCCCAAACCCCGGCCCTGGGGCCACTTGCGGCCCTCGAGGCCTCTCAATGGGGCCCTCAGGGAGCCCCCAGTCTCCAATGAGCCTCTGGCCCTCCTGAGATTTGTTGGTGCCCACACTGGCCCGATGCAGCTGCTCTCAGCATGACGGCCAACTGTTCGACCTTTCGCATGAGCTGTGTGACGAGGGCTCCCTCCATTGCTTGCTGTTTCACATCTGTGATGCAGCAGTGGCACCAAAGGAAAGGCCAGCCTTGCTTTGTGCAAGGCCTTTTATAGGGCCTTCATTCATTCATATAAGTTCATCTTTAATATACTCATTTATGTAAACTTATGTAAATTTATTCAAATTTTAAATGTAAATTAATTCTTCCCCCCCCCCCGGCCCCTGACACAGTGTCAGAGAGATGATGTGGCCCTCCTGCCAAAAACTTTGGACACCCCTGACGTAGGCTATTTGATACCTTTTCTTAGCCACTTATATTCTGATCCTGTGTGACCAATGGGCTCAGATATTTTTTTCCCAGCAGCTGAACTCTTAACCAGGTTCCCATAACAAGCCAGAGCTTGCAAATATTTCAGAATAAATAATTTGTTTAGATGGGCCCCTGTCTATTTTCTTTTTCTTCTGGGACAGGCATCTTGCATCTCAGAGATGCTTCTAAATGGTTGTGAGGAATGGGTGATGGGAGAGCGATGTGGACAGAGGTGCAAGGCCAGCATGTGACAGAAGTTCTTACCCGGTGCTGGAAGATGATCTCTGATTGGAAATGGCGTAGGAGCCATGTGCAGTTGCCCCTGGAACAGAGTGTCTGTCCCTCTGTTGAGACAAAGGGATGGAGATCAAGAGATGCCTTCATGTCCACTGGATAGGAAATTGCAGTTGAGTTCTGTTTCTTCCCATTTACAATAGGACATGACTGCAGGTCTAACTAGTCAAGGTTATGGTCTAGTCCCCCTCTTCAAAACAGTAGCTGGGGAGGTTCAGACTGGGACTATTGTTGGGGAAAGACTTAATCCTTTCCCTTTGTGCCATTTTGCCCCATTAGGGGAGACTCACATACTCAGCCTGCACCCAGTTGGACCAATAGGATTATTTTCATCAGGAAAACAGCACAGATAACCCCCCATGCCATAGTTCTGACACAAGTCTCCCTTTACAGTGAGATACATTTGTGGATCTCCATCATCTTGCCTACGCAGGCTCTGCTCTACTAAGGTATACAATCTGAAGGTGCTAAAGAGATGGGAAAAAATGTTTTTCCAGTTTTATACTTGGGGGAGGGTTAGGGTTAGGAGGGAAACAAGAGACTCTGCAACCATTTGAAAGGGCCACGGAATTGATGACTTGCAACACCGAACTTGGTTCTGTCCTCTAGATTTAGAACTGAGATGTGATGTGGCTGAGACCAGTTCTGACATTATCTTGAAGTGCAGAAGTGGTAGGGACTATGCTTAACCCTCCCCCAGCTGCCTTTTCCCCCTGCAACTCTTCCCATTTGTTTTCCTCCCAGTCAGATATAGAAAAATGAAGGGAAACCACTGGGGAGGAGGAGGGAGAACATTGAAGGGGTGCCTGTCTCTCTGTTGAGAGATCATTTCTGACAGAAGGCCAGAAAGTAGTTTAAACATTTCCCTGTCCTTTACCCCTGCAAATTAACCCCTCCACACACACACACTATTTTGTAGCATACAATGGATGCCCTGAATTCCCAGACTTATGCCTGCCGCAGAACTTCTCCGTTTCACTCTCCCTTTAAACTAGAAGTGATTTTAACCTGACCCACATTTGATCCCAATTCCCAGATAACAACATGCAGCAAGGGTTTTTTTTTTTTGCATGCCACTGCCAAGAGCTCACTGGGGCTCAGGTTTCACAGCATCAATTGGAAAAGAGAACTGGGAAGGGGGACAGGATCATCTCCCCCACCCCTAAACAGGAGATGAGCACAAAGTGACAACATCACTTAGGGGTGACAAAGCTTAGCAATGTGTGGATGGTCCCAATCCAGCAACCACCGCAGTTTAGCATTTGGGAGGCAATGCTTTAGGCTTCCTCCTTTTATCAAGAAGGATGAACAGAGGGCTTGGCTCTCAATGTTTGCTCCTGTCTGTTTAAGGGCAAGCGGGGGTGGGGGGGATGGATGGACAAAAATGGTTTTCTGGGGGAAGGAAAGCTCTTGACTCCATTGATTTCCTTGCTTAGATTCTGCCTCTATACATTTGGTCCTGCAAGATAACTTCAGGACGCCCTGAATTTCCTGGGGCATTTGGTGGGCTGCTGTGAGATACAGGAAGCTGGACTAGATGGGCCTATGGCCTGATCCAGTGGGGCTGTTCTTATATGTTCCTTTGTATTCCAGGAACTGGGAACGTGCAGCAGCAGGCAAGCTTGGGGAACTTCCTGGATGCACCAGGCTATCTACTGTGGAAAGAGGCTGCTTTCATAGATGGACCAGTGAAACTCTTCCTATGTGCTTTTGGCCTGTGGTCAATTCAAGGCACACCATAGGAAGAGGGCGGAAGGAGCCAAAGCTTTCCCCTGGCCTTTGCCTCCCCAGGAAGACCTGCCTCCCCCTTGGAGACCCACTCATCCGGAAGACAAACAGTACCGGTCTTCCAGTGCTTTTGGATCCCGGCACGCTGCACCTTCCCAGGCTGCAATTGGGGGTTGTCCCGCAACTGCTGCTGATGATCTGAAGCTGTTTCTCCGCCCGGTCCGCCCGGTCCAGAAGTTCCTCGATGAACTGCTGAAGGCGCACTTTGGCATTGGCTTCACGGGCCGCCGTCTCCTTCAGGAACTGGTCGATCTGGATCACCTCCCTGAAAGAAGAGGCAAGAGCTGGACAAACGGTGCTGCTTCCGATGGAAATGTTAAGTGACCCTTGAACAGGCTAGCAGGTTACAAATGGAAAAAACAACAACAAGCAAAGTCAAAAACATTGGAAAGATTTGAGACCGCTCAAGCATGGCTATTTCACAGATCAGGCCTGAACTAACTATTCCTACAGAATAGCTTTTGGATCAAAATTGGGGATGGGGGTGTACTTCCCCACCCGCCATATCTAGAAGGCACCCACCTGACAGCCAAGCAGGCTAGACACTAGAGCCAAGGGGGACAAGTCAGAAGCCCTGCAATGACTGGGTGTGTGTGTGGGGGGGAGGAAGCCCCACAGGCTTTTCTTTGTAATCTTGAGAGATAATAAATCCTGAGATTATTTAACGGCAAGCCTTAGCTGCTTATTCCCTGTGACCGAGGCCTTCCAGAACCCCTTCGACATCAAATTGCTGGGTTCTGACTTGACCTTAGCAGCATGGTCATATCCCGGTTGGTTTAGGAATACGCTGCACTAAAGCTCGCCCTACAGTGAAGAAGCTGGTGGTTCGAAGCCGACTCGCACATCTGCCGTGAGTGCGGCCGCAGCTCAGTGGAAAGCACTTGCACACAAGCAGCGGGTCTCCGGGTCAGCGCCTGACCCTGTCACTTAAAGGATCTTAGCTAGCCAAGTGGGGAAAGACAGAAGAACTGCTGTAAGTCAGAAGGCACAAGGCAGGCCAGTGAACAGTCTCGGACTCGCTGAATATTTCATCCTGGCTCCCACGCAACACATGATGGGCAGTTTTGCTGAGGAGTTGTAAATATGGACTGAATATTGAGCTGGGCGCTGCACATCTCTCTCTCTCTCTCTCACCCCCACACATGCCAGCCCTACAGGGGATTCTGAAAAGGTCGTGGTATCTTTGGTGTCTCATGTAAGTTGCATTATGGGAGGACGAAATGAGGGCACACTGAGAGAGTATTTATTCCAGGGTCACAACCAACTTAGAGAGAGGTGAACGGCTCTGTAGTTAAAAAAGTGTTTTGTTCCACACGGTGAATTCAGTCCTGTTGGACCAAGACGGAAGCCTCGTGTCTCTGTAGCTGGCACGGAGCCCTCCTCCCCACTTCATCTCCTTCTATCCCTCTTGCTCCATCATGCCCACCTAGAGGAGGTTTTAACTTGTCACTCTCTAGGTGTCAATCTCTAAATCCACAACATCCAGTGAACCAGAGCTTCTTATTCCCATTTGGAGATTCAAGTCAGTGTTTTGGCTGCAGAGTCAGGAACTGTGTGTATCAAGAAACATGGGCTGTCCAGGGTGAAGAGCCTCAACCTTTTGCTGGCATCAGCTGTCCTGCTGGACTGCTGAGTGCCCCAGGGCAGCAGGTCAAGGGTGGTGGTGGAGTGGAGATAATGGAGACATTAAGAGGCTCTTCCTCTCCTTATGCTTGAAATGAAGGGCTGCTGCTGCTGCCCTGGTCCAGCCCAGCGATTGCCCAAACAAAAAGGGGTTGCAGATGTGTTGGAGAAGCCCAGAAGTCCTCTCTGGCTCAGACTGCATCCAAGCAGAAGAAGAGTGAGAGGATTTCTAGCACTCGCCATTCCTTGGCGGCGAACATTGCTGGCCCCTGACGCTCATTTCCAGGCATGACAAGCTTTGCTGGCACTGGGAATGGAAAGGCATTTACATTGGTGAAGAAAGCTTTGGCTTCTGAAGATAATGTACGTCCTTTAAATCTGGCATTCTCCAGCCTGAACATTATTCTTGAACTGTGAAATGCATTTGTGAATTGTGACGTAGGCTGGGCTATGGGGTGACATTTAAGATTGAGAACATTTTAAAAATAAAACAAACATGCTGTGTCTGTGTGTTTGAGAAGGGGGGGGGGTTCACGGGGAGAAGGCTGAGCTTCCTTTCAGGCCCTGGAGTGTGAGAAGACAGAGCTAGGAGCATACGTAAGAAAGCAGGAACGAACCAAGAGCCCAACACGAAAGTGTTGTATCTAGCTCAGAACCCTTTTTCAGAGAGTGCTCTACCAAGTGCCTCTACCAGGTGCTCTGGTGCTCTACCAGGTGACAGGGAGGGCACCAGGATGAGGTCTCTTGTTATCTGGTGTGCTCTCCGGGGCATTTGGTGGGCCGCTGTGAGATACAGGAAGCTGGACTAGATGGGCCTATGGCCTGATCCAGTGGGGCTGTTCTTATGTTCATGTCAGATTCAAGGGAGGGCACCAGGATGAGGTCTCTTGTTATCTGGTGTGCTCCCTGGGGCATTTGTTGGGCCGCTGTGAGATACAGGAAGCTGGACTAGATGGGCCTATGGCCTGATCCAGTGGGGCTGTTCTTATGTTCTTAACTACAATTCCCAGGAAGCCTTGCAGGTCTCTTGTTGTCTGGTGTGCTCCCTGGGGCATTTGGTGGGCCTCTGTGAGATACAAGAAGCTGGACTAGATGGGCCTATGGCCTGATCCAGTGGGGCTGTTCTTATGTTCATGTCAGATGCAAGGGAGGGCACCAGGATGAGGTCCCTTGTTATCTGGTGTGCTCCCTGGGGCATTTGGTGGGCCACTGTGAGATACAGGAAGCTGGACTAGATGGGCCTATGGCCTGATCCAGTGGGGCTGTTCTTATGTACTTAATGTTCTTATGACTCCCAGAAACCCACAAGTAGTGCTGGCCCAGCCACCAGGTTGGCTGAGCTGGTTGTTTCAGGCAGAAGATTGAAGGTGGGTACCCACCTCCATTGCCCCATTTGCCCTCAACTGCTCTTTCTTCTTCTACCAGGTGCCATCACAACATCCTAAGGCAAGGAGTGCCACAGTTTAATTCCAGTTTCTTGACATCTCTGCCCCAGATGTGTGGCAACTCGTCGGGAGAAAAGGAGTCCCAAGGCAATTTCCGCACATATGTCCCAGGGTGCGGTAGCCTTGTAAATAACACCTCTGCAGCGAAGGCAGCGATCTGGGGCTCAGCAGTTGCTAAAATTAAGTTCCCTATAAACAGCTGCCAGTCAGCCTTCCCTCAGATCGATCCACAGTCCAAAGCCTCTGCACGTGTGTGGGTCCAGGTTTGCCGGTTCAAGTTGCCGGTGAAAACCATGGAAACCAACCCTCGTGACTTATTTCCAGCTATAGTCCACTGAGCATGAATCATTCTCTACTGGGTTTTCTAATACCTGGCTGTCCATCAGCTTAATTGGCTGTTGACCAGACTGGGGAGAGGGGTGTAGCTGCAGTGCTCAGACCCCCAAGAAAGTGCAAAAGCTTCTGCACAGTGGGATTCTCACGGAAGTTGCAACAAAATGGGGAAGGGCATTCTACAAAGAGGTGCATCTTCTGAAAAAATGTGCCCCCGTTTTGGTGATTTGACCGGGGGCTGCAAACAAGGGCTAAAACATTCACCGCATAGCTCACTCCACAGTACCCATTCTTCCTGCCCTCCCTCTTAATTGGCTCTGTGATGTCTTCACAGTCAGATATGATGAGTTCTGTGGCATTGTGCTGTCATCACATGATCCTTGCTTGTCCGGTAGCACTCATGGGAAAGAGCGGGAGGTTAGGGGGAGGAGGTTAGGGGGAGGAAAGAGGGCAACAGGAGGTTAGGGTGCCAAAGCAGCAAGAGAAAGGAGAAATACGTGCTAGATAGTCTGACGCAAAAATGAAAAGGGCCTGGGGGTGAGAAGCAATTCGAGCCCCCTGCAACGCAAATATCCTCAAGACGAATCTTTTGCACAAACAGACCTCACTGCAAGAAAAGCTGCCTGATGCTGGAGTGTGCATTTAATTGAAAATGAGGTGCAGATTCCATCTCAATGCAAATGGCCTGTTTAAATAAGGATCAGGGAGGTGGGAGCTTCCAGAGGGAGCTGTTTCTAAAAAGGAATATGCACTAAAGCAACCACTGTCCTCTTTAATATGCAGCTTGCCTTCCCCCGAGGCCTGCTCTTTCCTGATCTGCTACAACTACAGGATATGCTCAGGTTCCTTCATGGCAGTGACTCTGAGGGGGCTGCGGGTGAGAGAGAGAGAGAGAGAGAGAGAGAGGAAAAACCATCTCTTGTGGGAAGGGATGCTGCAAATGTGATCCCCCCCAGCATAAAGCCCACATTTTTGCTGTTGTGGAGGAGTATCTCAACCATGCAGCAAAATTGGCAACGTTTTCATCAGAGCTATAAAAGGCCAGGGACATGAATGCTCAAGTTGGTGCACAGCTAAGCCAAATGGGTGTGTAATGTCAACAATGCTTCCGAACTGCATTGTGCTGCTGTTACAATGGCCTTTCAATGGAGCACATGATGCGCAAGAAAACCAAGCGCACATAGGAAGGGTGATCATAATTTCCCTGGGTCTGGCAGCATGGGACAGGAGGATAAATGAGAAGGTGGCTGGAGACACTGGTGTAGCTGGAAGGGGTGCAAAGCACTAAGTTTTGCAGGGAGCCTCACCGTAGCATGCAAGGGGCCCCTCCCTTTCGGAGCCATTCCAGGGCGGTAGGAGCAAAATGGAGGCATTTGCCTCTTCTCTGGCATTTGCCTCTGTTTTGCTCCCTTGCCTGGGGGGGAGGGGCCCCTTGCACACTGCATTGAGGCTCCCTGAAAGACTTAGTGCTTGAACCCCCTCTAGCTATGCCACTAGTTGGAGACTCATGTCATTGGCTCACCAGAACACAGATGGCAGAGCTAGCCTTAAACAAGCTTACATATGAAGTTTCTGGTCATAATTTACAGAGCGGCTACTCAGATCCAACTGTTTATTTTGTACTGTACTTGTAGCAGCGAAGCACCGGGTCCTGACCTCCTGTGCAGAGTCAAAATGCTCGCAAGCACTTCAAATGCAGTCACCCCTGCATCTCACACAAGCCCTATGTTCCTGAGCGAGCACGTAAAGTGAAAATCACGTGTACTCAAAATTGCGTTGAAAATCCCTGACATCTGGAAAAATGCATACTGTCTCTTCAAATTTTTAATTAATTAATTAATTAAAAATGACAAGACACAGGCAAGAACCTAACAGCACCCTCATTCTCTGATCTCAGGCTCCCTCCAGGGAGTAAGTAAGTAGTATGGTGGGTGGAATTGCCTGCACTATTTAAACTGCTGGTGATTTTTGTTTTTGCTTGCCACAAGCCAACTGCGCTTATGTTGATTGTACTGGGGTGACTGTATTGGAGGAACAAAGCTATGGGAATGTTTGCAGTCCAGTTTGCATGTGAGAGAGGACATTGTCAGTCTGCCTGAGATTAAAGCTTCACACAGATGACAGTAGCTTCTTGAAATTTGGAAAGAGACCTGGGAAGGTACAAAAGCTCAGGGCACAGGCAGGCCAGGCAATGAACTGAGAGACTGGAACTAAAGGGAAAAAATTAGTGATGGAGAAAAAGGCTGAGAAAAAGTGTCAAGGAGACACAACTGAAGCAAGAGAGGGTTGAATTTCAGGTATGAATTTGAAACAAGCAGCCGGTTTTTTGTTGAAGTCATTTTGTTTGACCATAAACACTACAGCTCTAGAAAATGACTACAAGTTATGCCTCATTATCCATGAGGGTTCTGTTCCAGAACTACCAGTGGATAAAAAAAATCAAAAAAAAATCAGTGGGTACCAAATCAAGTGGAAAAATAGCTTCAAAGACCCACTTCCAGGTTTCTTGCTCCTCTATAGTTGCCCCAGAAAGTGTGGGTAAATAACAACAACAACAACAACAACAACTAGGTATTTATATACCACTTTCTGATCATCAGATTACTCCTCTGACTTTATTCAAGGGGTTTTACATAGGCAGGCATTTCTAAATTCCTCGAGGGGATTTTTACAGTCCTAGAGGTTGTCTCTTTCAAGAACCAACATTTCAGAATGGATCTTCCTGGTCTGGTCTCACTTCTGGCCTCCAGTTCTTCCACGCAGGCTGGCAAGCAGCTCCATCTCTCACATGGAGGGCAGCCAAGACGCTTCTTGCTCACACCAAGAGCAGGTGGAATCACTCAGCTTGGCTTGTCAGCTGCTTCAAGGTCTTGCCATTCTCAGCCGTTCAGGGAGCTGCCGGTGTCCTCAAACTGGCAACCTTCTGATGTTATCTTCAGGCTAATGGAGGCTCTACCCTCTAGACCAGACCTCCTGCCCTCCTGGTATATATGCTATACTGCATTCAGCCACTAGATGGGGTGAATAATAGAATCTAGTGGAAGGAAATTATAATTATCTAACAGTGTGAAGGTAAGAAATTGGATTTGGGTGCTTTTTTTCCCTTGTTACAAAGGATTTAAAGGTGGACCTTGGTGTCAGTAGTGAGTCAAATCAGTGGATACCAAATCAGTGGATACCAAGGTCCTACCTGTACCTCTTAAAAACTCATCACAAATAAAGAATACTGTTTTTCAGCATAGCTGTTTTTTGAGAGCAACTTTGCCTGCTTGTTGCAGAATTTCAATTACATTATTATGCTTCATTTATTTATTGATCATTTATTCTTACTCTAGAAGTGTCCACCTTGCCTGGGCTCTGTCAAAGATATACAAGGACTTTCTACTAAGTTCTTCCATTCTGCAGAATTCTTAAGCCCATCTGACGGCTTCAGTCAAGTCTAAGCTACACTTCATGCATATTATTTGCACGCTGCAGGCTGTTTATGACCTAATGGTTAGGTCTAATGGTTAGGTCCTAGCTTCATCATTTAATGTACTTAAGTGGTGGTGAACTGATTTGCAGATGACTTGCTTTCTTGGATAACAGAACCACAAACAGGGGAAGTCAGTGTCTGTGCTGGGGGTTTGAAGACATTTGATATAATCCATTCTGATTCCAGCAAAATGGTACAGGAGATCTAACTTGAAAAACTAATTTAAGCCTCTGGGAATCTACGTGTTGTTGCTTGGATGGGAATTCGCTGAAGATCCTAAACACAGAGGCTGGGATGCATTAAATGGGGGATGGTGGAGCAAGACCATTAGGGGATAGATAGAACAAGAATTTCTGTCTCGTCTTATTGAATATCTGTTCTCGAGGACTGTGGAAGAGGGTGCACATGTCAGATTGGTTAAATCCACAGATGACACTGAACTGAGAGGCTTCGTGAAGACAAAGGAAGGACACAGAAAGACTTGTGGGCACTGGCAGGATAACACCCATGTGGCACATATCAGAAGGACTTTCCTGCAGCTTTCTGATTTGGAAACACCAGCTGGTGCAAAGCATAGCAGCTGAAGTGTCACTTAGAGCATATATGACTCCATCATGGTACCAGCTTTGCTGACTTCCCATTCGTTTCAGGGCCCAGTTGAAAGTGCTGGCCATTGCCTTGACAATTCTGAATGGCTGGGACCAGGGTACTGAAAGGGCCAACTTCTTCCAGGAAAGCTTGCCCATTCACTTAGGTCATCAGGAGTTGCGTTGCTTCGTGTCCCATCATCAGATGGTTGGTGGGAACCTGGGAGAAGGCCTTTCCTGCTGTAGTGCTGGTGCTATGGAACTCTCTCACTCAAGATATACATCTGGCCTCCTCTTTAAAGGTATTTAGATACTGTAAGCAAAATGCAGTTGTCCTATGAATACTTAGGTTTGCCTGGTTTGTGAATCATCACCCTCTTAGCTTTTTAAAGCTTTCTAAATGTTTTATTTATTTATACATATTGTGTTTTGCTGTTATACGATTGCTTTAAAAAGTGTCACTTTTGATGTCCGGAAACAAGACAGAAAGGCAAAGTATAAGAACATAAGAACCGCCCCACTGGATCAGGCCATAGGCCCATCTAGTCCAGCTTCCTGTATCTCACAGCGGCCCACCAAATGCCCCAGGGAGCACACCAGATCACAAGAGACCTGCAAGGCCTCCTGGGAATTGTAGTTAAGAACATAAGAACCGCCCCACTGGATCAGGCCATAGGCCCATCTAGTCCAGCTTCCTGTATCTCACAGCGGCCCACCAAATGCCCCAAGGAGCACACCAGAGAACAAGAGACCTGCATCATGGTGCCCTCCCTTGCATCTGGCATTCTGACATAGCCCACCTCCAAAATCAGGAGGTTGCACACACACATCATGGCTTGTACCCCGTAATGGATTTTTTCTCCAGAAATCCCCTTTTAAAGGCATCCAGGCCAGTCGCCATCACCACATCCTGTGGCAAGGAGTTCCACAGACCAACCACACGCTGAGTAAAGAAATATTTTTTTTGTCTGTTCTAACTCTCCCAACACTCCATTTTAGTGGATGTCTCCTGGTTCTGGTGTTATGTGAGAGTGTAAAGAGCATCTCCCTATCCACTCTGTCCATCCCCTGCATAATTTTGTCTGCCTCAATCATGTCCCCCCTCAGGCGTCTCTTTTCTAAGCTGAAGAGGCCCAAACGCCGCAGCCTTTCCTCATAAGAGGAAAGAACATAAGTATGAACCAGACAGTGATTTAGTTACTAAATCATTCACGTTTATGTGAACCACCACATTTTACTGACATCACAGCAGCCAAGTGGAAAGTCACTTGGAAGGCTATCAGACTAACACTCATCTCCTTCCATAGTCCCGTGCAAGTAGATGTTGGATGCTCACCCACAAAATGAACAGGTTTCCTGTGAGTGCCGGGCCCGGGACATGAATGGTGGATGGGAAAGACTGATTTAAGAACCTGGAGAATGCTCAGGAAATACTTGCCTTGCTGGAGACTCCCACGGCAGGAAGGCAGGAGCCAAGAATATTGGGGGTCACCTTTGCCCAAGTAGGTAGCTTTGCCCTTCTCTGACTCCAAGCCCCCCGCCCTCCTTAGAATCCTCTGTGATCCAGGCAGGTACCCTGCCATTACCACCCTACCACCAGAGGGAGCAAGATGACTCCCCAGCTCTGCCGGAGCCAACCCCTGAGGTATAGGGCACAGTCTCTTGAAACTGTGACAGCTTTCTTCAGAGGAGTGAAGTTAGAGACAAGCTCCAGGCTGCAGAATTATTAAAGCCCCTGGTCGACTCCTTCCAGAACTTGGCTTGCTGTCCTGAGTTGCCTTGTTGCTACTCATCCCGCAGGGAGCTGACCAAGGTGCTCACCTCTTGCAACTAGACCTGTACCCTTGCCAAATCTGGCCAGAAGGCTGCCTTCTGCCTCCAGGGAATGGAGAAGGATATGTCCAGGCTGTGTGTCTTCCACAAGCACCGACAAGTGCAGAAACAGGAATGAGGCATAGAATTCAGCATCCTAAGGATGGTGCTATCTCTTATTTCTAAAGCAAGTTTCTAGCCCTTAAGGTTGCAAGGCTAAGCTCCAAAGCAGGTGATCAATACCTAGCAAAAGGAAATCTCAAAAGCCAGAAAGGGGCAGAGCAATCTTTCCAGCGACCAAGCTGTGGGGGGTTGAGTACCCTGAAAGGTTCTTTGTTTTCTGCAATGACTGTTACAAACAGATAAATTACTCAAATCCAAGCACACTTTCTCAGTCCAGAACTTTGACTTTTTAATGGCCCAGACATCGCTGCAGTCGCTAATTGCTTGCGTAGGAAGGGGATGAACATGAATAGTTGGCTTACAATTATACATCCAGACACAAATAGATTATCCCCCCACCCAAACACCCACAGCACCTTTCCAAGGGCCCCAAGACCACGGAAAGGGTGACTCACTGTTGCTTCCGAGTGAGCTCTTGCTCCTTCTGCACCAGGTCCTGCTTGAGGGAGGCCAGCATCTCCACGCTGACATCCACCTGACGGGAGAGTTCCACGGCCCGGTCCTCCAGTTCTTGCTTCTCCCGGCTCAGGCGGATGCTTTCTTGCTTGGCTTTCTCCAGCTCCGAGCTCTTTCTGTCCAGCTCGACTTGCAGACGGCCCACCTGGGAAGCGATCTTCTGCTCCACTTCTTCGGTCAGCTTCTCTAGGCGCTTGTCTACCTCCAGCTTCTCAAAAGCCCTTATCTTCAGGCGGGTCAGGCCTTCCTCATAAGCCGCGTCCACCGCGGCCACCGCAGCGGCCGCAGCGGCAGGAGGGGTGCTGGCAGAAGTCATGGCCTTTCGGGTGAAGAGCTCGGTCAGCGGGATCTCAATCTCGTGCACGTAGCAGGACGACACGGGCGAGGAAGATGGTTCCAGCTCGTCGGTGGCGATGAGGTCACAGGTGAAGCGCTGCTCCTTGCCTTGGAAGGAAGTGCTCTCAAAGATGTCCCGGCGGGTGGCTGGGGTCAGCAGGGTGGTGTCTGGTGCCAGGGGGAAGACAGTGGCATCGCAGATACTGTTGGTCTTGGAGAGGACATAGAGAGTCTCGTAGGTGTGGTTGTACTCCAGGTGGGCCCGCAGGGAGGACAGGCTCCGGAAGCGCTTGTGTTCCCCGCAACGCGGACAGCGGTAAGGCAGGTCCAGAGAGGCCATCCCTCAGCCAGAGCTACACCGCCTGCCGTGCAGCCCTCCTCCACAGGAAACCAGCTGCCGGGCCCCTGTCATGGTGCAGGCAGGCAGGCGGAGCAAGAAGCAGGACTGGTGGTGGTGAAGCGGGGGAGGGGACACGGCCGGGCAGGAAGCCAGTTCCACAAGGTCATTGCTGGTCAGGGGCTGGAGGTGGCCAGTCCCAGCTGCCAAGTCAGAGAGACTGTAGGAGGCCTGGCCAGCATCTGGAACAGCAGGTGGCCCTGTGAGAGAAATCAGCATCTCATTAGTCCTGGGGCCCTCCTTCCTGCCTCTCTTGCAACTCCTGAAACCAAACTTCCCCCCACCCTTGGCCCTCACAGATCCCTAAAGCACACAAGAAGAGCCCTCCTGGGTCAGTTCATCCTTCGGCTTTGCATAGGGTCCCATCAGATGCCGTGTGAGGCACTCAAGCATGTCATTTGGTGGCGGCAGCGCTTTCCAAAGGGCTGCAGTGGGGAGGCTCTGTCTCACCTGCCTCCCCACCCACTACATTTTGCACACCTCACACACGCATGATGGAGGTTTACAGGATGATCATGTGATCTTCTAAGCCAGGGGTGCTCAAACCCCGGCCTGGGGGCCACTTGCGGCCCTCGGGGGCTCCCAATCAGGCCCTCAAGGAGCCCCCAGTCTCCAATGAGTCTCTGGTCCCCAGAGACTTGCTGGAGCCCGTGCTGGCCCAACGCAACTGCTCTCAGTATGAAGACAACCGTTTGACTTCTCACCTGAGCTGTGGGGCAAGGGCTCCCTCCACTACTTGCTGTTTCACGTCTGTGATGCAGCAGTGACAGCAAAGGAAAGGCTGGCCTTGCTTAGTGCAAGGCCTTTTATAAGCCTTGAACTACTGCAAGACCTTCGTTCGTTCATGTAAGTCCCATCTCTAATAAATTCATTTATGTAAATTTATTCAAATTTTAATGCAAATTAATTCTTTTTTTTCCCCTGGCCCCCGACACAGTGTCAGAGAGATGACGTGGCCCTCCTGCCCAAACGTTTGGACATCCCTGTTGTAAGCCAAGCAGCCCAAAGGGCTTCAGCCTTTCCTTACAACTCCACCACTTGAATCTTTCTGGTTGTCCTCTTTTGCAACGACAACAGCCCTTTGGAGACGCGGCAACCAGAACCTCACAAAGTCCTGGCCACACAATGGATCTGTGCTCTGTTTTAAGCCCTTCTCCTCGCGATCCTGAATGTGGAATTTGCCTTCTTCCAAGCTGACATGGAAAGATGCTTTACTGAGAGTAAATTAAGAGCAGGTGCCTGATCCAAGAACTGGGTGAGGAAAAATTCAGCTCGTGATTTTAAATCATGATGCAATTAGGAGAGGAACCCCTGGCAAAACGGCAGCAAGCCAGACTCTTCTCCCGACTCACATTGGGCCTGAGCAGGATTGTACTGAAGCTCTAGGAAGCAGTAGTGTAGCTACAGGGGGGTGAAACAGTAAGTATTGGAGGTGCCGCAACCCGCCGTTTAAGCCATTTCTGCCCAACGTTGCATATATGCAACAAGTAGGCTGGGCAGAAATGAGTTAAGCGGCCCCTCCTATTTGCTTTCAGAGCCATTCTGGGCAGTGATGGCTCCAAAGCCAAGTGGGAGAGGTTGCTTACATGGCATGTCGCAGTGCTGGCAATGTGCCCCCCATAGCTACGCTACTGCTGGGAAGAATGGCAAAGCCTGGCATGACAGAGCTGTACCCTGATGAATGAGGGGAGGAAGCAGGTGGGAATGGGCTCGGCCTTTTCTTTGGAGAAGCTGAGAGCTGAGGGGGCACTGATGTCAGTGCAAGCAGGTCAAGTGCGCAGCCATCGTTCTTCCCGTGGCTTTTAAAGAAATACCCTCCAAGAGATGCATTTGCAACCTGGCCAGGTGCCTGGCTGCCTTCCAGAACTGAAATGCTGCCAGGAAGGGCTTGCCTTCTCCACACGGACCCTTCCCCTTTGGGTGATGGATGCTCTCATCAGGGCTTTGCTTTTGTGAGGTGGATGCAACCATAATATGTCTGTTGATGGTAGGCTCTGCCAGGTCAAGAAGCAGCACCTCCCTGGGCTATGTGCTGCCACCCCCTGGTGGTGAGCCATGGAAGGTTGTGGAGCAGAGGAAGAAGAAAAGGTGTGGTCCCCCAAACACCAGCATGCCCTCCACCCCACCTAAGACAGCCTACTAATCCTTCCTGACTGAATCTGGATACAAGTGCTTCCCACCTAGGTCTGAGCAAAAGTCAAATTCTGGCCTTGCTGTGACTGTCGAGCCTGATCCCAGCATGGTGGTTCTCCAGTCATACCTGCTTCTCTTCCTCCGCCAGCATTTTGTCCTTTTGTCCAAAGGAACCTCATGTAGCTATGCTGGGAAAGGGCTTGGCTTGAGATCTGAGAGTGCAATACTGAGCCAGGGGGACTACAGGTCTGGCTACAGGGCAAAATGCCCCAACTGCCTACTGCCAGGGCAAGTCCATGTTGTCTGTTCACTTTGGGGAGAATGCCTTATTTTGTTAAAAAAAAAAAAATTGGGGCACGAATTGCTAGATGTGCCATTATTTAGGGTCCAGCCACCTCCCTTCATTGCTAGAAGCTAGTCTCTGTGTGTATGGCCCTTGTATCTGGTGCACATGCACAGGGCAACACCAAAGAAGGAAGCCTGGGGCATTTGGTGGGCCTGTACTGTGAGATACAGGAAGCTGGACTAGATGGGCCTATGGCCTGATCCAGTGGGGCTGTTCTTATGTTCTTAACTACAATTCCCAGGAAGCCTTGCAGGTCTCTTGTTATCTGGTGTGCTCTGGGGCATTTGGTGGGCCGCTGTGAGATACGGGAAGCTGGACTAGATGGGCCTATGGCCTGATCCAGTGGGGCTGTTCTTATGTAAGCCATGGAGGGAAGGACTGAGCTCTGAGTTAAGAAAGGAGGTGTTCATATAAGCAATAGGTTGAAGCTGAGCATACAGTAGAGAAGGACCTCACACACAAACACACACACACCCATTGATTCTGCCTGATGCTGAGTGGGTGTTGAGTGATGCAAATGTGATTAATTTGGGCCAGGGCACTAAGTGAGGTAAGCCCAGCAGCTCCAGTCTCAACATTGTTGTAGGCAGGGCCTGATCAATGGAAATTCTGTACATTGGATGCATGTCACGATTTCATGGCATGGACTGCAATTTGGTGTCTGCTTCATTCAAAGTCTTCTCACAACCCGCTTTTCCCACAAGCGAAGGGGCTTTTGAACCTCTTTCCAAATGCACGCAATTCACAGGTTTTCAAATGTGCAACGTTGTCATCTGTTGTTTCAATATTGAATAACAGTTTTACTCATGTAATATGCTGCAAAATCTCCTACCCCACTTAAAGGATGAAAAGAAACCCTCATGAAATGGCAAGTTTCAAACCATCGATTCCAGAACTGACGAACCAGAAAAGGTCAATTACAAATTAAGCAATTTATGCGGTGGCATTATTTTTTAACCAGCTCCATCCCAGAAGTAGGCACAATGCTTGACATGAACGAAGCCATACAAAACCACTTGAAATAAGCACGTGCTTGTAAGTGCACACGTGTGTTCAGCTTGCCAGCAGAACACCAGTTGCAAGGGAGCATCAGTGCAAGGGAAGCAGGCAAGGGATTGGGAATGTAGCTCAGTGGTACAGCTCTTCAGGCAGGGCTGGACAAGAGCCTAGTCTGGAACCCTGGAAAACTTCCAAACTTCAACAACAATACTGAACTGGGTGGCCCGAGGGCCTGCCTCAGAGCCCCAGGTGCTGCCCTGTGTAGCTCACACCTGCAGGACAGGTTGGAGTCAAAAAGGATATGGGGCAGGTGCCATTTTGTGTTGTATAGTCAACACTTCAAAAAGCACTCCCAAAGCTGGATGAGAATGACCAGTAGCTTGGCTGTTGGGTCAGTTTAAGGGAGAGTGCAGAGGTGATGGGGCCAAGTTCTTCCCTACACTCACCTCTTGCCTCTTGTATTCTAGCAGGTAAGGGCACGCGAGCCCTTCCTTTCGTGTTTAATTTATTTACTGCATTCTATCCCACCTTTCTCCCCCAGAGGATACCTGGGGGCTACATATGCTTCCTTGATGCCTGGCTCGTTGTTAAGCATGTGTAACCTTGGGGCAGCTACATAGTACTTTTCCACAACATTATTCTGTACAGCAGGTCAAATCAAGAGAGCCCTCTAAAATTCTGATCAGTGGCATCTTCACAACTACCATTTGCCTTCTGGAGCCGTTGTCGAGTGACCTCCTACAGGGCCATTCTAAGTTGCTGCCCTCAATGTGTTCACACAATCATATGACATAGAAAAAGAAGATGTACAGCACAGGTCAGGGGGCCACCTCACCTGCTGACACCAAAGAAAGGTATGGTGAAAAAAACAGTATAATTGGTCAGCTAAACTAGCCAACGAGCTAAAGGGAGAACGGACTGAACCAGCTTCTTGAGAGAGGGAATTCCACATGGGATAATAATATATTTCACATTGTAACTGTGGATTCTCCTGACTGTGTTTTCCATCTGAGGGTCATAATTGAACAGCCTGGATGTTTCCATCGTGGACAGTAGGAAGCAGTCCGAAGCATGCATTTTGTGAGATGTAAAGGGCAGTGCAAGTCTGTTGTCTGCCATTGGGTCACCATTTGCAGAACCTCTGCATGTGTTAATGACACAGTTGGGGGCTAATTAGGTAAGAAACCTCTGGCATGATTAGGGCCTGCGTACTTAGCAGTGCAAGTGCAAATAGCAGCTGTGTGGGAGCCCAGTCTGGAGTGACTTGGGGGAGAAGGGAACTTTAATGCTTGACCTCTCCTGTATCCCTCCCCCCTCCCTGCAGCTGTCTTGGGGAAAAAGCTCCTTCTGGCAAACCAACCAATGGACAAACAAATCTTTTGGGAGATCCAGCTATAAAACAGAGCTGTTGGCATAATCTTTCAAAAACCAGCTCCCAGTTCAAACATCTGAGGCATGTGCTGGAATGTGCATGGCAGGTTCTGATTTCTTCTGATGCTCCCTGAATGTGGTTTCCCCCAGTGAGTGGCTGCAAACTTGCTTGGATGCACCAACCTAAAGTCTCCCTTTTGGCCAGTTTCCACATGGACTGTTTGCCATCCATGGCACTAGAGAAGAACCAGATGGGACACAAGCAGAAAGTTCATCATGGGAAGTGATGACCAGGGTGCCTGAAGTCAGTAAGATGTTTGCGCAACCAACACTTGCCTATGGGGAGGAGGGACACTGATAGACAGTTCTGGCTTGCAGAAGACAACAGGTTACGGGGTTGCCATAGAAATGGTTGTGGATGGCAGACGGAGAGAAAAAGTGGAAGATGAATAATCTAGAGAAATATCTTCCTCTGCTGCTTGCCTTTATTATCTGCAAGCAAAACACTCAGCAATGTTATGGCAAACTGTGTGTGTGTGTGTGAAGGGGGGGTGATACACTGCAGATGCTCAAATGTGGACCAACACTCATTGCCCCTTCTCTTGGAAATGCACATTGGGGAGGAAGTCTCTTATGAGGTTAGGAAATGGGTAGGGGATCAAGCACCTAAAGCATCTTTTCTGGTCTATAAAGGGATGATGGGAAAATGTGGCACGTACATGTATGTGCAATGTCGAGTTTGGCCCTCGATCCCTTTACTTTCAATGGGAGAGAGTCGAGCACATGCTGAGCTCCCTCCCACAGGGGACTTGCAACAAATTAAGGAAGGGGAGGAGCATAACACTTTGGTAAAGTGCATGTTTTCAGAAGGCCCCACCTTCAGTACTTGGCATCTCTAGTGGAAGGAGCTCCAGGAGACTGCGAATTGCTGCTGCCTAGTTAGAGGCTTGTGTCCTGAGTACACTTCTGTACTGCAGCGAGTCATGGACTCTTCACTCACAACAGGAGAGGAAACTGAGCACTTTCCACATGCGCTGCCTCCGACGCATCCTCGGCATCACCTGGCAGGACAAAGTTCCAAACAACACAGTCCTGGAACGTGCTGGAATCCCTATCATGTATTCACTGCTGAAACAGAGACACCTGCGTTGGCTCAGTCATGTTGTGAGAATGGATGATGGCTGGATCCCAAAGGAACTTCTCTATGGAGAACTCGTGCAAGGAAAGCGCCCTACAGGTAGACCACAGCTGCGATACAAGGACATCTGCAAGAGGGATCTGAAGGCCTTAGGAGTGGACCTCAACAGGTGGGAAACCCTGGCCTCTGAGCGGCCCGCTTGGAGGCAGGCTGTGCAGCATGGCCTCTCCCAGTTTGAAGAGGCACTTGCCCAACAGACTGAGGCAAAGAAGGAAGGCCCACAGCCAGGGAGACACACCAGGGACAGACTACATTTGCTTCCAGTGTGGAAGGGATTGTCTCTCCCGAATTAGCCTCTTCAGCCACACTAGACGCTGTGCCAGAACCACCTTTCAGAGCACGATACCATAGTCTTTCGAGACTGAAGGTTGCCAATACAAAAAGTTAGAGCAGGCTATACTGGGCTGGAATGGACTAGTGGTCACTCAGGAGGAGATCGTCATGGATATGTGACTGTTGGCTCACTGGTGCCCTACATTTACTATTGCATGCATTTAGTATATTTGATAGCTGATTTTCAGTATCAGATCTGGTGTGCTTGATGCGAATACTTAAAAGCCGTGGTTCGACATGCTGAAAGAGCGCAGCTAATCCTTTGCAATAGCTCACTTTTAGGCATGCCTGGCTGAAATAACTGAAGGACGAACCCAGAGATCCTTGGGCAAACAGCCCCTTCTCACTGTCTCAGCTCAGTTGTTTTGCTCAATACCAGCTAAGCTTGTTGCAAATTTGTAAAGGAAATGGCAGCCATCAGAAAAACAAGGAGGAACTGGCCTTATCACATCTCACCTCTGGAAAGGGAAGGTAGATATTGGGATGGGTCCTACTATTTGTATAGTCAACTATACTATTGGAAACTATCAAAGAGATGGCACCCCCAAGATTCAAAGGAAAAGGCGCTAACTGAACTCAGAAAATGTGCAGCGAATGTGACAGGAGAGAGTTTGCAATAACACCTTCTGACTCAACCTCCCAAATATGGCAAAGTGTGAGAAAATTGCTTCTTCCCTTATCAGAGGCTATATATAGATTTCCATAAATGGGATGACAAAGAATGGGGGAATCAGGTGATGTGCGTCACACATAGACCCTTCGTCCCCAGATCAGAGCCGATCGTCACAAACAAGCAAGCAACCCAGGTACCGAACCCCTGCCAAAAAGACTTTTGGTCTCTTTCCAATGGACAAAACGGACTGAGTTCAGGAAACTTACAGAAAGGTTTTCATGGTATGGGGCCAGCTCAAGGTGCTTGTAGTCACCAATCAGGAAAAGGCCTCTGAGATGGCAGACAATGACCATTTAACCCACAAGCTGCCCAGCCAGTTGCACCCAAACATCCACAGATTTAACACTATCGCATGTTTGGAAGAGAATATTCATATTTCAAATTGGTTCAAATTACACAGGCCTACAAAATTGAGGGTCAGAAAAGTTTTTCCCAAACTTTATGGTAGTTTGATATGAATTTGGGGTACTGGTTCCAAAAATGGCATCCGTTGTGCCCTATCACGTCTAGTTTTTGGAGATATAGTATAGCCTCATTAGTGAATGGTTCAAGCAGCTTCCTCATGAGGAAGCTATGGTGTAGGAACTGGTGTAACATTTAAGGAAGCTAAATGTGTGTTGGCCTGTGTTACCATTTCACCTCCAACAAGCACATTTTGAGAACCTTTTATTCCCTTGAGCGGAATAATTCAATTTTCCCTCATTTCTTATATGTACATATGTTTTCTATAAAAAATGTACTATTAGAAGCAGAATAGTGGCAATCAAGGGCACTTGTTGGTCTCCTCTCTCAGCCAATGTGTGGACTTGGGCAAGTCACCGACTCACCCTCAGTTACAATCTGCAAAATGGGCTCATTAAGAACCTCCCCTGCAGGAGTGAGAAAAATGATTGTTCCTGAACTTTTGTATTGGCAACCTTCAGTCTCGAAAGACTCTGGTATCGCGCTCTGAAAGGTGGTTCTGGCACAGTGTCTGGTGTGGCTGAAAAGGCCAATCCGGGAGTGACAATCCCTTCCACACCGGGAGCAAGTGCAGTCTGTCCCTGGTCTGTCTCCCTGGCTATGGGCCTTCCTTCTTTGCCTCTTAGCCTCAGACTGTTGGCCAAGTGTCTCTTCAAACTGGGAAAGGCCATGCTGCACAGCCTGCCTCCAAGCGGGCCGCTCAGAGGCCAGGGTTTCCCACTTGTTGAGGTCCATCGCTAAGGCCTTCAGATCCCTCTTGCAGATGTCCTTGTATCGCAGCTGTGGTCTACCTGTAGGGCGCTTTCCTTGCACGAGTTCTCCATAGAGGAGATCCTTTGGGATCCGGCCATCATCCATTCTCACGACATGACCGAGCCAACGCAGGCGTCTCTGTTTCAGCAGTGAATACATGCTAGGGATTCCAGCACGTTCCAGGACTGTGTTGTTTGGCACTTTTTCCTGCCAGGTGATGCCGAGGATGCGTCGGAGGCTACAGACCTGAATTCCATTCCTGGTCAACTCTATTCAGGGGTCATTTTGAAAAATTATTTTTTATTTTGTTTTTCTGTCAACATCCCCCCCCCCAAATGTCCAGTGAGAAGTAGTACAAAATGCACAAGGCAACACAACAAGGCAACACAACACAACAAGGCAAAATGCTTCACATAACAGGTTGTGTGGATACACGGCAATCATAGCCACAGTGGTCCATTTGAAGGTGCGGAATTCAAAAGGCAGGCTCAGGGGAGGATCCTTATTAAAGCCACCTAAAATGCCACAACACCCTTGGAACTCAAAAGCTTGCTGTCATTTGGGCACTTTCCAGCTAATCCTAACCAGTGGCATAGCTACAGGGGGTGCAAAGAACTAAGTTTTGCAGGCTCCTGAATGTGCTGGGCAAGTGGCCACTCCCCCTCCCCTTCAGAGCCATTCCAGGTGGTGGGAGCAAAATGGAGGCATTCACCTGCCTTCCTGCATTCACCTCCATTTTGCTCCCATTGCCTGGAATGGCTGCGAAGGAGAGGGGCTGCTTGCACACTGCGGTGAGGCTCCCTGCAAAACTTAGTGCTTTGCACCCCCTCTAAGAATGCCACTGTTCCCTACTCAAGATCTGTCCCATGCATCTGAGTATACAGGTAGGGACATTCAAGTGCTATGTCGAGCCATTTCACATGCTGGCAAAGTACATCTTGGACCACTGATAACCGAGTGTTGGGAAATTTATTTTTTCTAGTAATCTTTAACGTAAAGAACAGGCACCTTCTTGGGTTTAAAAAAGAGCAGGACAGAGTAAATGTAAGCCACAGACAGATTAGAACCTTCCTTCAGCCATATATGCAGGATGCCATGACCCTGCTACAAAGGTAGGGGTATTACCAGTGAGTACCTGTGTTCCTCTGTGAGAACTGGGAAGGCATACCATTGCTTAATGCTCTCCGATCAAGTGGCATCTCTCTGCCTGACTGAAAACACCCATCTGCCAGAATGACTGTTCATGAAGCCACAAGTCTACAAAATCCATGATACAGTGCCGTGGGGTTTAAGTAACCAGGCACATCTGGAGTAGGTACTGAAAGAAAGGAATGGGGCTCACATGGAATGAATTAATGAATCAATTCACAGGTGCAGCAGGCTGACATTTGACACTGGCAGCTGGGCTTCCCAGAGAAATTCAGAATTAGCGCAAAACAGAACTTTCTCCCACAGGGACATAGGAAGTAGCCAAATACCAGGTCAGACCCTTGGATTACATACCCCAGTGTTGTCTGTTCTGGCTGATGGTGGCTCTTCTCGGAAATACTGGGGGTCAAAACCTACAGCTTCTGTGTGCTCAGCATGTGCTCTGCTTCTGAGCTAAGGCCCCTCCCTCCAGTGGGTTTCGTACCTGCTTAACTGCAAGCCTGGGTGTGCAAGACCAGGCCCCTTGGCACACTGTGCAGCACCGAGCAGGGTACGATGACAAAACAGCAGATGCAGGGAACTCAAGCAAAATGGGGAGGTGGGTTTCTCTTCACAAAATAGTGTGTTTTGGCAGGGAAATGCTTTTTTCTTCGACTGAGGATTTTTTTCTTTTTATATTTGTTAAAAATAGATTTATCTTTTAAATACAACTCTCTCTCTCTCTCTCTCTCTCTCTCTCTCTCTCTCTCTCTCTCTCTAACACACACACAGAGCATTCACATGCCACTGACCAGTTTGTTATGAAATATCACTCTGAGAAAGCGAACAGAAATCTGCATGCATCAATGGCCCTTTCACCGAGTTCCTGCCCACATTGGCTGCTCATACTCTCTTTCCAGCTTCATTTCATATCTGAGCATAGCTCTCAACCCCTCTCCTTCACGCTACCCACAGTCCTCACTCCAATGCACGCTTGCTACCAGCTTGCTGGTCCAAGCCCACTGCATGCACTATGCTCAGACTGTAGCGTGGCGCTAACCTGGCCTCTTTCAGGAGGAAGTGAGGTTTTTAAAAGCCGAATTCTGCACCCACTTACCCTGCCCCATGCAATCACATCCACTTTTCCAACTTCATCGATGCTCACGCCGTCATTATGGATTTATTCCAGTGTCACCAAGATCTGGTCCTTGAGGGGGGAGAGGAATTCTTGTTGGAAGGGAATACAGCGATGACCATTGAGAGGAAGTTCTCCAGAAACTGATATTTCACAATGGAATGGAACAACTGCCTCCTTTGCAACAAGCACAGTGGGTCTCACGCCATGGTTACGCCAAGACAGCACATTCACACATGCAGGGCAAAGGAAGGGGCCAAGAAGAACACCCCTCGCTTTCTTCCAGATGGATGAGATTGAACAAGACAGTGGTGACAAATTGTCCTCACTGCATCTGGAGCCTGTTCTCGGAGACCAAGCCTTCCATTCTGCCTGCAAGGTGGGGAGAAAGCAGGTAGAGGATGGGTCCAGGTACCCGCTCCACCACTGCCACCTTCTGTGGAGCTCTGCTCCTTCCTCACCTCCTCCTGGAGCCCCAACCTGACATCTTCCCCCCAGCCCTGGGCGGAATGCTTAACCCTTTGCATGCCCGGCCCCAGTGGAGCTGAAGAGGTGAGATCACTGGTGCCTGGCAGGATCTCTGGAGAAAAGGACCTCAGCCCATCCATGGCAGATGGGATCCATGGCAGGGTGCGTGTCTGCTGGTGGCGAGGGAGGCTGGTGGGAGCTGGCCCCAGCTAGCACCCCAAGGCAAGATGCTGGCCTGAGGTCTTACCTTGCAAGGCTGCCTGCCCTTCTTCTGGGCAGGGAGATGTGGAGGTGGGCCCAGGCTGGGCAGCTGCCCTGCTGGGCAAGGCTCTCCTGCTCAGTCCATACCCGCCTCTCCCCGGCTGCTGTCAAATCCCATCCCTTCCCAGAGAGGGCAGCGGCGCCGATCCGCTCGGCAGAGGCAGAGGGGAGGACCAGCAGTCCCGAAAAGCCTTTGTTGGCTGCTGGGAAGGGAAGAGGCAGGAGCGGCGAGCGAGGCTTCTTCAGCAGCGCCCATCAGCTGACTGCAATGTGCGAGCCTCCATTTCCAGGGGAGGGGAGGGGAGGGGAGGGGAGGGGAGGAATGCAGGAGGCAAACTCCAGCCTGGCAGGGCTGGGAAGGGAGTCTGCAGCTGCTCAAGAGGCTGAGGGAGGGGAGGCTTGGCAGGGCTCGCCAGCCCCCTCCCCTCTCCACTCCCCCCCAGCTGCTTGTGCGTTGTGTCGAGCTAGACCAGGGGAGGCACCACCACCGCACCCCCTTCGCTGCAGCGCCTGCTGGGGGGCTGCAGGGAGGGGGGGCAGCTGAGCCCTGCCAGCCAGGAAAGGGCACCCACCTCTCCAGGCTGGTCTCAGTTGGCACAGCCTATGCCTGGCAACCCCCCTGCTGCTGCCTTCTCCATCCCCAGGGGTGTGTGTATTCCAGCCCACACCCACCGCACAAGGTCACCACATCCCAAGGGAGAGGGGGGCCTCCCGGGTGTGTGTCTGTGCACTGGAAGCAGCCATGGAGAGCCTGGATGGCATCAGCTCCCCCCTGGCTACTCCCTTGCAGGTGATGGCATTTCAGGGGAAGCTGCAACCAGTACAGGTGTGCATGTTGGCTGCTCCCAGTGAAACCAGCTGGGCTGGCACCCGGCCCTCCTGCTTCAGTGTGCCTGGCACTGGCCAGCAGAAACAGGGTTTTGCAAAGCCAGCTGGCAGGGGCAGATCTGCTTCAGCAGCCTGCGCATATGTGCCCAACCCCACGTGTCACCCCACACTCACCCCCATGCGGAGGGAGCCTGTGAGCATCTCTGCACACTGGGGGTTATGTGTCTTCGGGGGACATGCCGGATTGGCAGCAGGCACCCAGTGGCACCGTTTGGGACAAGGCTGAGCCGACAGCAGCTGCATTTTGCCCAGCTTGGCCAGGGAAAATCCCACTGTGGGGTGAGGAGTTGGGCGGGTCGCTCATCCAGCCAGCCCAGGATGGTCTGCTAAACTGGCAGCGGAAGCTTTCCCCCAGGCATTTACCATCTTTTCTCCAAAGGGCAATATATTTGGCCCCTCCCTTTCTTTTATCCACACAACAACCCTGTGAGGTAGGGTCAGCTGAGAGAGTGACTGGGACAAGATCACTCAAACGTTCCAAGGCGGAGCAGAGATCTGAACCTGAGCCATCAAAACTCATCTAGTACTCAAACCACTCCACCACACAGCCTTTCTCGTCCCTTTCTACTGGAGCTGCTGAGGACTGGACTGGGGGGGGCTCTGCCACCAAGTTGTAGCCCCTCCATGTACAGTGTGAGGGCCAACCATTTTATGAGGTGAGACACAGAGCAGCTTCAGTTGTCCTTCCCTGCAGGGCTGACAGGGAACTTCACACACATTCAAATCTAGTGGGTCAGCTCAGACCCACACCTGTGTTATCCTGGGCGCAATCAGCCACATGAAAACTCTCTCTCTCTCCAGAAATAATTAAAAAACAACAGCAACTCACCTTTTCTTTGCCCACTCAGAGCTAGGGAGAGCTCAGTGACCCCTGAGGCAACTAGATAGCTGCCCTTTCACTTTAGACAGCAGGTCCCTTCATGCAGCCTCCCTGCTTTTTTTCATGGCTTATGACAAACCAAATGGAGGCAACTCTGCTTGCTGCCTCCCCAGTGACTGTTGATGCAGGTACCCTGCCTTTTTTTCATTGGAAGCCAGCTGCCCTGCCTGTTTCCGATTGGAAGACAACCATGATTGCAGCAAATCAACTGCTAGCTGCCCTGCTACGTATCGTAATGTGTGTGTACATGTGCTGCTTAACTCACTGACTGTGCTGGAGAAGAAGTAGCAAGGAAAGGAAAGGCACTTTTTCTTTTTACTTGTTGGGTCTGGTGAGGCTCTGCTACCCCTGACTGCACATCCTTGGATCAGGCCCAGGGAGGGGTTTAGGATCAGACAGGTGCCGCTGTCACCCAACTCACCCTCTTCCTGGGCCCAATCTCTCCCATTCCTCCCACATTTGGACTTTTTCAATCTCTTTGAAGACATCTCTTCAAAGAGACATCTCGTCTGTCATGTCTCAGGCTCCTGGAAAGCTGCAGAGACCTCAAGCAAGCTCTGGGACTTGCACAGCAGCATACACACATGGGGAAACAACCATCTGTGCAAGGAGCTTGGTGCAAATGGCTCGTGGCACACCCGAAAATACTGGTGTTTAAAAAGTCTGAAAGAGACAAGGGTATAGCTGCAACCCAACAAGTCTGATGGAGGGAAAAGTGTACAGTAAGAGGGGGAGATCAAAAATAAAGTGCTGTTGCTAGGTAAAATGAAGAAAGGCCTTCCTGGGAAAAGAAGAGAAGGTAAATCTGCAAGATGGAGGAGAGAGAAAGAAAAGAGAATGCAGTCCAATCCCGGTGAATCTCAGCCAGACCAGTAAGAAGAGTGAAGCAGGGGAAAGGGCTGGTGCCAACCGCTACGCACTTTGTCCTCAGGCCCTCTGTCCTTCCCCCTTCTTCCACTGCAAAACCCCAGTAGCAACTCCCCTTGAACTTGATTCCTTCAGTGGCTTGGGCCTCCTCTGCACCAGTTCCCTCAGGCTCCCAGTGTCTTCCTGCCACCACAGACAATGCATCTGGCCAGAACTGAAAGGACTCCCTACTGGAGCTCTGCCTGTTTAAGAATCGCTACTCCTGGGCGAAGGAAGGGAGCCTGGAAGTGGAGTTGGGTCCGGATAGTACACAAGGACTCCAGGCACTGTTGAAGCAACTTGCCTGCATGGAGCTGTCCTTGGTCCTGCACCTCCAGCCTCAGGCTACCTGTTGGCTTATAAATTAGCCAGTCAAACCTGGGCATCCTCTACCTTGCCCCCATTTTCACTTCTAGCTTGTTAGCTGGAGGACCAAGCCTCTCTCCCAACACATTCGCCCAGCAGCCTGGGAGCCATTTCCACCTGCTGTAATCCAGCACCACTGGGGAATGTGAGAGAATATATTGGCACCACGAGGATGCCCCTCCCAATCCACTGAATGTCCCAATCCCCCCTTTTGTTTAGCTAATGGCTAGGACTGAAAGTCCAGGGTGATCAACTGATCTTTCTTTGTTGGGAGTCAATGGCGGGAGATATTCTGATATTCGGATGACTGTGGGTCTCTCGTGAGTGTTTGAACATGAACCCACCAGAGCCTTTCCCAGCATCGGCAGATGTGCTATCAACCAGGTGCTTTTCCTAAACATTCTTCAGGTGTAAAGATTTGGGCTGCTCACTCCTTTCCAGGAGGTATGAGATCTACAGACCTTGAAGGGGAGGAAACCTCAGGTCATCGGGGGCCAAGAGAGTGAGACAAGGAGCACTCCATGAGGAGTGGTTTTGTCTTCTTTCCTACGATTCTAGGAGACATTTAGCATTAACACAGATTGAGCAAGGACCACGCTCAACCTGCATCCTAGCACAGCTTGGTCTGCGCTAGGATGGTGGTCTAAGACCTCCTGGCACCGGAGCCGGCCTGTCAAATGCTGCCCCCCCTGTACCTGATAATATGCCAGCCTCTGCACCTCTCCAATGCTCTAGCTCAGGGGTGTCCAAAGTTTTTGGCAGGAGGGCCACACCAGCTCTCTGACACTGCGTCAGGGGCCGGGGGGGGGGAAGAATTAATTTACATTTAAAATTTGAATAAATTTACATAAGTTTACATAAATGACTATATTAAAGATGAACTTATATGAATGAATGAAGGTCTTGCAATAGCTCAAGGCCTATAAAAAGCCTTGCACAAAGCAAGACCAGCCTTTCCTTCACTGCCACTGCTGCATCACAGATGTGAAAGAGAAAGCCGTGGAGGGAGACCTCATCCCACAGCTCACATGAGAGGTCAAACAGTCGCCCTCACACTGAGAAAAGTTGCGTTGGACCAGTGCGGGCTTCAACAAATCTCCAGAGGGCCAGAGGCTCATTGGAGACTGGGGACTCCCTGAGGGCCGCATTGAGAGGCCTCGAGGGCAGCAAGTGGCCCCCGGGCCAGGGTTTGGGCACCCCTGCTCTAGCCTAAACTTCCCCTTCCTTTCATGTTCCTTTTCCAATCCAGGGAGTGGAAGGAGAAAGAGCGGCAGGGGAGGAAAGTAGGCGGACAGAAATGGGCACCCCTACCAATCCTGCCTGAGACAAGTGCTTCAGATAACCTCCTGTATGGGCTGCCCCGGAACATTCCCCATCCCTGTCTGAAAGAGGGTTGTTGCAATAATAATATGGTCGTTTGTAGTCCCAGAAAGTTTCTCTTCTATGGTAAGCTGTGTGTGGGGGCTGGATAGAGCTGAGGAGGGAAGGGGCTTGTCCCAAAGTTCTTTTTAAACTGATGCTTAAGGTGGAAAACAAGGTAATTTTCCCCACTGAAATGACAATTTAGAGCTTGGGTGAAGAAAACTGTCATTTCCCTCTTTCAGTAACAGTTGTTGGGGCGGGATAAGGCTTCATCTCCATTCATCCCTTCCTTTTGTTTGTGATGTTGCTTCCCTCTTGAAGATGGTTTGATTTTCAACAGTTGGGCTATCACGCTCTTCATCTCGATGGTGTGTATGTGTTTGCGGCCCGCATGCAGGCAGAGATTCAGTGTGAACAATCTGTGCCATCTGAGGAAAAAGTGTTTCTGCTTTTGCTTGCTCTCCAGAAGGATTTGGCCAGATGGGAGTTCCAAATTGGATCAATGTCTGTCAAAGTTGGCCTGTAGGCAGCCAAGCATGCAGAGTGCTGAAGTGAGAGTCTCAGCAGGATTGGGGCTGCAGTTTCATTTTCAGTGGGGTGCTGGGACTGATTTCTCAGGCAGGTCAGTCTGAAGGCAGAACCAGTAGTGGGTCAGGAACTGTGTGGCAGAGTCCAACCTACTGGAGCACCAAGATAAAGAAGTGGTAGGTGGGTGAGTAGGCATGTTGGGAATCTGGTGGATGTGGGCAGAGGAGAAGTAGGCCGGCACAACTGGGACGAGGGTGCATTTTGCAAAACCATTTGAAAAGGGCTCCCCCTTTTGTTGATGTTTGTGGGTTGCCCTGAAAGGGGGCAAAACTATTTGCCAAAGCACTGCCTTTTGCTCTGAATTGGGGATAGTGCAAATACAGTGACATTGTGACATCGCGAGAGGTGTGGTCTGGAGGTTGGGTTGCCACATGATGGGGAGGTTAGAGAGCGACTGGTCCAAGGTCAGCTCATATGCAGCACAGTTAAGGCATTGGAAACCAGATTGCCCTGGCTTAAAGCCAGTTCTCTCTGCACAACACCACACTGGGTTCCTAAAGTGCCAAAATTTTCAGACCTGGGGGGGGCATCCCAGTCACTAAGGGCCGAAACGGCACAAGAACAAGCAGGCAGGAGGGGACTCAGTTTCTCTTAGTTTGACCACACAACTCTCAAGGAAAATGACCAAACTCATTGTCCCATCTAAGAAGAGTAAAACAAAACTTATTAGGACCAACTCCGAATTGCAAAATAATCTGCAAGCTTTCAAATTCAACAGCACCCTCCTTCAGGCTGGAAGTTAAGCAAGAAAAGAATTAATTAGGTCAGGCTAGTTAATTAGGCTAGTTGGTGCTGGGTGCAAAAATATCTCACGTTTCCATAAAGCATGCAAAAGAAAAGACAAAGCAGCTGTTGCTGTTGGGTCCTTCTTCTGAATCCAGAAAAGCCAGCAGCTCCACGGCTCTGTCTGGTCCAATATGGGCGTTTATGCCCCATTGTCCCAGCAGATGGTTACTTCTGCATTTTCTGTTGGGACCACTAGATGGCAGCACATGTTGGTTCTGTTCTGTAGTGACAAGGGCTTTCAAGCTCAAACCAGTCCTTTCATTAATACTGTGTTTACCGTATATATTTATACCACACTTTAGTCACTTTTCTAGTTCAATGGGAACCCAAAGCAGTGTATAAGTCATGCAGCTCTGATCTTACCCAGGGAAGACCCATTTGTATGCTCTACGCACCGTTGAACTCAATAAACTACAAAAGAGAAAGCTGCCACTTCCAGTATACTGTGGGGTGGGGGGGGGACACACCCCTGGATCTTTGCCTTTCATTACTTTGAAGTTAACTCCTCCTTTAGATGGTTTTGCTGGAAGCCCTAGGAGGCCAGCAATTATCTGGAATGCCTTGCTGTGTGCTGAGTGAGCTCTCACAGTCAGGTCTTTTTTGAGCAATGATTACCATACCAGATGATATGCATGGTGTGGAGTAGGAACTGGGGCCTCACTGCAAGAAGGGTGCCATTAGTTCTTATGGTTTAAAAAATCACGTCAAGGTAGGCATACCAGGGTTATCAAGCATATTTTCTTTTCTGTTTTAAAGCAGTATAGCCAGTGGTGTAGCTAGAGGGAGTGCAAAGGACTAAGTTTTGGAGGAAGTGTCACCACAGTGTGCAAGACCCCCCCCCCCCAAGAGCCATTCCAGGCATACATCTCCATTTTGCTCCCACCACCTGGAATGGTTCTGAAGGGGGGAGGGGCCACTTGCATGCTGTGATGAGGCTCCCTGCAAAACTTAGTGCTTTGCACCCCCTCTAGTTACACCACTGCACAGATCAGCATTGCATTGCCAGGCTATCAGTGAGTGTCCAGTCCCAGCTTGCCCTCATCTCTCCCCAGTGAGTCCGGTCAGTCTCTTCCTCCCATCACAGGCCGCTCCTTGGCCTCATTTCTGAGGAGCATACCAGAGGAGGGCCCTCTTCTTGTGGAAGCCTCTTGGGCACTGAATGCGCAGGAACCCAGGGCAGCCAGAACTGGTTATTTCCCGATGCTGTCAGCTGTGGTGAAGTGGGGTGGGTCCCTCAGCGCAGGGACAGCGTTCAGGAGGGCCAGGAACCTGCTTCCTCAAGACCAGTTTCCTCAGTTGTGTCTCTTATGCAGCGCAGTGATGCAGGATGATGCACACTCCAGCAGCGTCTTGCCTTCATGAGGCCAAAGGCTGGGAGGCATTGCAAGTCCCAAAAAAGCAGCTGCTGGCCTCACACACGGGGACTTGCCAGAGGTTTTTTCAGCCTCAGATTCCATAACAGATGCTGCATGATCTGAGGGGGTGTTAATAAAGGCTCATACATCATTCATCAGGGGTAGTGCAGGGAGTGAGAGAGGCTGCATGTTTGCTCGGAGAGTGAAAGCTCATGCCACGCAGGGTGCAGGAGGCCTGTTGAGAGTTTGCTGTGCCTGCCTGGCCTCTAATAAGTGTCGCTCTGAGTCTCTGACCACTCCATTCCACAAACCATTGCACCCGTAGAGGGCTGCATGGAGTCCTGTTATGCTCCACTGTATCCCTGCCAGAATCTGATCTGAATGATGCCTCATCCTCAGAGGAACCCCTCTTCGCTGGCTTCAGCACGGAGTCCAAGGAGAGTCCATTGAGAATGACCCCCATCATGAGTGGGTTGCCAGCCAAAGGGATGTTGCCAGGTTGCTCCTGGCCCTCTGTCCACCAGTTCCTCCTTGACCCCTTGTTCCTGTGAGGTCTAAGTCAGGCCAGGTCTTCCCTGGGGGGAGCTGGGCCCCTGCTGGCAAGACTGGGGAGCCAAGTCTGATGCAGTTCCTACGTCAGTCTCCCACTGGTCCCCTTGGTTTTAGATGGGCAGAGAAGTGGATGTGTTCCTCCAGCCATGGTGTTGTGGAGGAGTCAGGACCAGGCCAGCTGTGTCTTTCACCTGCAAGCTGCCCTGGTGGCACTGAGGCAAAGATGCTTCCAGAATCTCTGGCTCCAGTCCACCAACACCTGACATCATATCCTGATACCACTGCATTTCAGCTGTCAGGAAACATAAACATAAGAAACATAAGAAAGGCCCCACTGGATCAGGCCACAGGCCCATCCAGTCCAGCTTCCTGTATCTCACAGCGGCCCACCAAATGCCCCAGGGAGCACACCGGATAACAAGAGACCTCATCCTGGTGCCCTCCCTTGCATCTGACATAGCCCATTTCTAAAATCAGGAGGTTGCACATACACATCATGGCTTGTAACCCATAAAGGATTTTTCCTCCAGAAACTTGTCCAATCCCCTTTCAAAGGCATCCAGGCCAGATGCTGTCACCACATCCTGTGGCAAAGAGTTCCACAGACCAACCACATGCTGAGTAAAGAAATATTTTCTTTTGTCTGTCGTAACCCTCCCAACACTCAATTTTAGTGGATGTCCCCTGGTTCTGGTGTTATGTGAGAGTGTAAAGAGCATCTCCCTATCCACTCTGTCCATCCCCTGCATAATTTTGTATGTCTCAATCATGTCCCCCCTCAGGCATCTCTTTTCTAGGCTGAAGAGGCCAAAACGCCATAGCCTTTCCTCATAAGGAAGGTGCCCCAGCCCCATAATCATCTTAGTCGCTCTCTTTTGCACCTTTTCCATTTCCACTATGTCTTTTTTGAGATGACACAATACTCCAGGTATGGCCTTACCAGTGATTTGTACAACGGCATTATAATATTAGCCGTTTTGTTCTCAATACTCTTCCTAATGACCCCAAACATAGAATTGGCCTTCTTCACTGCCGCCGCACATTGGGTCGACACTTTCATCGACCTGTCCACCACCACCTCAAGATCTCTCTCCTGATCTGTCACAGACAGCTCAGAACCCATCAGCCTATATGTGAAGTTTTGATTTTTTGCCCCAATGTGCATGACTTTACACTTACTTACATTGAAACGTGCCTGCCATTTTGCTGCCCATTCTGCCAGTCTGGAGAGATCCTTCTGGAGCTCCTCACAATCACTTCTGGTCTTCACCACTCGGAAAAGTTTGGTGTCACCTGCAAGCTTAGCCACCTCACTTGCTCAACTCTGTCTCCAGGTCATTTATGAAGAGGTTGAAGAGCACCGGTCCCAGGACAGATCCTTGGGGCACACCGCTTTTCACCTCTCTCCATTATTGCATGCTGATTTGTTCACACTTTCCTTTGACAGACATACGTAACCACTGTTGGGCAGGAAGAAAAAGATGCTGAAGGTTTGGGGAGCAGCAGAGGAGAATCCTTCTCCGTTATGTAACCAGACAAGTGCTGTGAGTTGTGTATGAGTCAACTGCCATTTAGGGCTATAAACCTCCAGAAAGACACTTCACACAAATCATCTGGCATTTGCTAGCAATAATAGGAGAGTCATTAAGGTTGCTAAGTGATATATCCCAAATTAATTAGTCATTTCATTGGAGTGGTGGGGAGGGTGAAAAAAAAAAGGGGGGGGATCTGCAGAGGGAAGAGAGCAAACCCAAGATACTTTGAGATGGAGAATCCAAATAGTGTCATCCTCCACATTCCCGTGGTGTGCAAACCTCCAAGACATTCTCCTGCACAAGCCCTGTTGGCATGATCAGGGGCTGTGCAAGAGCACAAGGTGGTGCGACAGCAGGAGTTTGGAGGTGCGCTTTGGCTGCTGAATGCATCGTCCCGGCCAGTGAAACTCATGCACTCCCTCCAGCACTGGAGCGCACAGCACCTCTCCTTCTGCCGGGATGGCAGGACCGTCTCCCTCCCAGCAATCTGAGCCTCCCAACCAGATGTCATGCCCCATTTTGATTGGAAGCCACATTGACTCCCACGGGGAACAGAGCCTTTTCCAGGGTCAGCTAGGTCTTTGTAATGCCCTCCCCTGAGAGATTTGGATGTGATTTTCCCCACTGTTTTTGTGAAAGGCAGGTCAAGGCCTTTTACTTCCCCGGAGACTCTTAGTTGATGCTTGTTCAGTTTTTCTGCCGCCATTTTCTTCACAATGTTCATTTTCATAGGCCTGAGCTGCACGTTCTTACAGAAGATGTTCCTGCCGAGAACTGCTGAACTGATGCCACAAGGAAGCCCACAGGTGGTGCATGAAAGCCATGGGCTTCTTTTGCTTTTTTATTCCCAGTCCCTGGTGATCAGAAGTACTGCCCCTGAACATGGAGGTTCCATTTTGGTAGCCTAGCTCCAAGCCATGATAGTAAGAAGTCCAGGTCTCCAAATCTGAAACCTGCCTCCCTACTTGGTGCTACTGTGGTTGGTCAGGGGTGTGGGAAGGAGGCTTTCAGATGCTCTGAGTCCCTGTCTTTGCTTTACATGTTCCAGGGCTGGGCAGAAAGCAACCCTGGCCTAAGCTCAGGTTGTGAGAATCTGCCTTGAGACATTGTCATCAGACCTCCGAGCTGAGAACCTGCAAGCGCTTGCGATGAAGCCACAGGAAGCAGCACAGAACCGAAGCCACATTCAACATGCCAATGGTGTTTGGTTGTTATGGGAACAGCGGTTCTAAAACTGTAAAGGGAAAACAAGTCAAACCTGCAGAATCAGGAAACAGCAAGTTTCTCTCTTGAAACATACACACACATGCAGAGGTTGTAGCTATAAATAAAGTTGAACACCATCCACAGGGAAGCTCTCCTCCCCAAACTCATTGAAACAAAAGGGAAAGAGGGTACAAATCCGTGTTCAGCTGCTGACTCACCAGATGGTTTTTGCTGAGTCATGTTTTCGCACCGGGGCAAACAGTTATGCCAAGTCAGCAGGCACTTTACCAGGTGAGGTCTCAGCAGATCTGCCAGCCCCCCTCCATTAAGCAGGAGGCACTCAGGTTTACGGGGCATCTTGGGCCTGCTATAAAATCAGATCTCCTCTTCTGCCTTTGCTTGCTCAGCAAATGCTCTGCATTCATGGAGGATGTGTCGCGAGCCACCTTTCCAAGACCGTCTCAGCGGCAGCAAAGCGCTTTGCACGGCAGCTCCTCTGCAAAGCAACTTGTGAAAGTTGATTTGCACAACCTGAGCTGCTCGATCCAGGTCACAAACCGGAAGATGAAAGGGACACACACAGAAGATCATGACAGGGAAAAAAGTGTTTCGTCTCCTGTACCAGGCTCATCTGTGGCAACGAAGCTGCTGACATTGACTGGTGTGAAGGCACAGAATGTTCATGCAGATGCAAACTTCTAAGGGAAGAAAGCAGTTCATTTTTTTGTGAGAGAAGGGAAAGCTGTCAGTTTGGCAGGAATTGAAACATCTCTCCTGGTCAATCAATTCAAGTTACCAGGATCCTGGAGTATTTCTCTAATCAATAACCCTTGCTAGGAACCCAAGAAGGGAATCCATTAATATTTAGGTGATACTTCCTGATGCTGATTCACTATTTTGACTTTATGAGTGCCTGTATGGAATTCACAACGCAGCCGGATGTTAGTACACTGTACATGCTGATATTTCACAACAGAAAAAAGTCACAAGCTCCTAGTCTTCCAGTCTTTCTTATTTCCAGGGTGCTATAGGCTCAGATAAACCCAGAAAGAGCAATCATCAGTTGCTCTGCTGATGAATTAAGATAATGAAAAGGTTGTAAACAGAGTCCAAGTTAAGGATTTTGAGTTTATCGGTAAATTAAGAGTTTGGTTTCTTGTTTTGAAAAACCAAATAGACAAACAGGGGAGCATTCATTTCTTCAAGTCTTTACTGTTCCTTGTAGAGTGGGGTGGGGTTTCTCTGTCCGCTTTTTCACTCTGCATGTTTTATGAATATCAATTTCTAGCTCACCCGACTGCAAAGATCTGAGCAATGGCAACAATATGTGAAAGCAGTTTTTCCAAAACACCCAAACCAGTGGGTCTGATTGTTGAAGGTCATGAAACAGTTTCAGTTTCATGACCCACCAACCACCAATTGTCGGTTTCAAACAGACTGCTAGCTGTCAAGGAAAATGTATTGAGCCCTATGGAAAGTGAAACTGAGCCAGCATTTAGCAAATGTGCTTTGGCTCTTATTGAAGGCCAGGCAAGGGGAATGCAAGGCCACCAGAATGGTCCTGATCTGATGAATGAAATGCTCCAGAAGGTTGTCCCCTCCCCACCATAGTAAAAAGGATAAAAACACATGCCTGAGCAGTTGTTAAAGTGAAACATTTTTAGCCTCAAAAGACACGGGAGTCATGATAGAGTGTCGTTTTAAAAAGTGGGTCCTGGTGTTAAAATGTTTGGGAACCACTGGATTAGAGTATGTTTAAAGTAGCCAGTTAAACCAACAAATAAAACCATAATGAAATCTTCTCCATATAAATGGCTACCAAAGGCCCCCTTTTAAGACAATACATGTGAACCACATTTAAGATCAGCCCCCTAAGACCCTGGAATAAAGAGGGTAAATTGTAGAAAAGAATCCCCTGAAAGGTGCACTCCCATTTCCCAGTTTCAGGGAGATGGAAAACACAGCCCGTTGGTCAATTTTGGAAATTGTGTTGGGGTATAAAGGAGGATGAGGCAAGGGTAGCTTAGGCCAGGTATTCAGGGAGGACCCAAGTCAATCCTCCCCCCAAAATGGTCCAGTCCTCACCCCCACCAGTCCTTGCCCTCTTCAGCCACTAGATTTTGTAGACAGGCCAGCTCGAAAGATGCTAGGAGGAGAAGCTCTCCACTCCCAATATTCTGTTCATGCACTACAAGAAAGAGGAGGCAGTTCTGGCCCCAGATCTCTCCCTGAGCACTCTCTTGAGAGCCTTCAGGAAAAGATGGCAGCGGTGATGGAGCTGGAGAAGGTCAAGCCCCACCATCTGCCACTCACATGTTCCAAAGAGAGTGCACAGGCCAACCAGACAGAGCTGGCAGGCAGGACAGACAGACAGTCAGGTGCAGGGTGGAGGGCATCTCTCATCCACTAGCTGCTTCCTCCAGCCCACTGCCTGAAGCAAGATGTTCAGCCAACTTCATGACAGGCTGCCCCCAAAAGCATCAAATCACACAGAGCAGTTAACAGACTGACAAAGGGTTCTATGTAAGGGGAAAGAGTCTGCTGCTTGAATCATGGCTATTAGCCCCCAAATGAGCTCATCTAGATTGTAGTAGTACATAAGTCTCTGACCATTGCAGAGAGAACAATCACAGATGTAAACTTTGTTAACTTTCTCAAAGGGAGAGTTTTTTTTGCCATAGTTCCTTCCTAAGGAGCTCAGATGACTTTTAAACCACATTTACATTGAACTGTCTAGAAATTCAGAGTGAAGGAGAGAGAAAAAAAAAACAGCCCATGTGTCATAGGCTGTTCTGCCAGATTCCTAGTCCAAGCTCCACCTGGAGAATTATGCCCACTTTTAGCTAATTAGCTCCCCTTCTTTCCTCAAAAAATGACCCTGGTTCTGCCCTGCAGTACTGCTGGTCCCCACCACCAAGGTAGCTCACCTGTTTAACCTACAGAGGTCCTCCTTCCTGCCAGCAGCCTCCCACCACTACAGTAGCCCCTTGGCCCTTAGCAGGGCTTGGGCACAACAACTAAAGACCAGTCTTAGTGTCTCCAGTAGTTTCTGCTCCAGCAGCTTTCAAAGTCCATTCACACATCAGTCCATTAGCCATCAATTCCTCAGTCTCTGTCACTAGTCCATCCCACTTCAAGCTTTCCTTCCTCTGCTACCCACACCAAGCTCTCCCTTCAGCAGGTGCTTTTATGCCTGAGGGCCCCATTGCCTTCAAGTGGCTGCAGCTGTGCAGCACACTCTGCTGGAAGCCCAGGCCTTACCCTTAAAGGGGCCACTACTGACACCACATCTACCTCCTCGCCAGGTCTTCTAAGAACATAAGAACATAAGAACAGCCCCACTGGATCAGGCCATAGGCCCATCTAGTCCAGCTTCCTGTATCTCACAGCGGCCCACCAAATGCCCCAGGGAGCACACCAGATAACAAGAGACCTCATCCTGGTGCCCTCCCTTGCATCTGGCATTCTGACATAGCCCATTTCTAAAATCAGGAGGTTGCGCATGCACATCATGGCTTGTACCCCATAATGGATTTTTCCTCCAGAAACTTGTCCAATCCCCTTTTAAAGGCGTCCAGGCTAGACGCCAGCACCACATCCTGTGGCAAGGAATTCTGCGATTCCAATACACAGGCAGAGGAATAAATCAGCAAAACCCAAAAGGTGTTTCTCTCCCCCACTGCACCCTGCTAAAAAGCGTGTACTTGAAAGGTTCAATCTAAATTTACTCTGTTAGCCTTTGCTGTAAATTACAGAACTGCTTCATGTTCTTTAGCCTGCGGCATTCTGCTTGTGCTGCCCCCATATCCAGAGTGACTGACAGGCTGGAGAGCTGGCCTTGGCTTTGGAGGGATGCGGCCCAAGCCCTGCTTCTGCCAGGGATTTGTTCTGTGACTTTGTTTAGGTCACCTTGATGCTTTGGTGCCCCCATCTATCATTGTACCCATGTCCCCAGATGGCTGTGCAGTCCCAGACTGTGGTGAGCCTTTGCCACTGTGAGAAAACCAGCATTGATTTGCATGGGGTCAGATCATTGGTCCATCCAACAGCCCTGACTATGCCAATTAACAGCCCTTCTCCAGTGTGTTAGACAGGAAGTGGCCTTTCCCAGTCTTATCAGAAACAAAAGTTGAACCTGGGAGCTTCTGCAGGCAAATCATGGGTTCTACCACCATGGGTTCCCAAAGTCCTTCCCCTTCTGATTCTCCTATTGTGGCAGAGTCATGGACAACAGTGAATCTTTGGTTCTAAAGGCACATAGGAGGTAACCCTGAGGTATTATCTGCACCTGAAGATGGATAAGAAATGCTGTTGGGTTGATTCTCCTGGGCTGAATGGTGGTCTCTGGCAGGGTGGGCCACTCAGATTTTTTTTTTTAAACTTAGTTGACTTTGCTGCTTTGTGCCAGCTCTGCTCATTCTTCTTGAGGATGTTCCAAAGGGTGAGCCAGACATTCACAACTCAACAGAGATCAGCAGACGCAACAAGGTTGTCACTTGTGTTACAGAACATGTATATGAGGGTGTTGTATGAGATCACATGGTATGAGATGGATTGCGGGATGCGTCATCGTAAGCCCAGCACTGGTTTAGGATGCCCAGGGGCCAGTGGAGTCCCTCTTGCTGATGGAGAGAGAGATGAACATGTACAGCTGCCTGTTACTGAGGCATCAGCTCATCTAGCCCAGTACATTCTGCTCTGACTGGTGGAGTATCTCCAGGGTGTCAGGCAGGGCTTATAAATGTTCCCTTTCCTTGAGGTGTCCTCTATGACTGCCCCCTCCCCCAGGATGCAATACATACATCATCAGCATGGCTGCTTCTGTGCTGGAATGCTGGATAGGATTGGGCCTTGAGTTCTGTTAGGGAAGAGGTGGGGATCATTTCTTTTGGAAAAGCAGTTTTGATTTCCAGGAATGCTTCTGGACCAGCTTGCTACCAAATTGGCAGATAGCAGCTTTGGTGAGGAACCTTTTTCCAAGTCACATCTGACTTTCTGATTGTGCCCCTTTCATGGAAAGTCATGACTTGGTATTCACATGTTGCAGGAGTTGTGTGTCAGGACTTGAGAAGACATAGGTTTCTCAAGGGGTCAGTCTGCATTTTAGCATGATTAGGGCATGATGGGTTTGAAAATCAAGGGGAAGGTCGAGAAGGGAAGCGAAGAGTGCTTTTCTGGGATTAAAACATGGACTGTTTATTGCAAAAATAAGCACAGCTTTGTAGCAATCTTGAGACATTCTGTTTTTACAAAGAGAGAGGCAAAATTTACATAAAAACCAAAATCCTCCAATCATAATTCTATACAAAACGTCCATTGAGCAAAGTTTGTCAGGTACAGAGAAACCCTTTGTGTCATTAACAAAGCAATAAATGGTGCTAATTTTATACATTCCACATTTTCCCTTTTCCCCTTTGTGGTTTCAACATGAGAAATGCTATTCATACCCTTAAAAAAAACAAAACCCAAAACACCATTTTTGCCCCCCTGGAAGGTCCATTAAAGTGCTTACGAGAGAGAAAGTGGATTCAGTTCATTAAACATTGTTGTCCTTGAAAATTGCCTCATTGTTCTATAAAACACAGGCAGGCTTATTTGATATGTATATAAATTTAGCTAAATACAAAAGCTGTTTCAAGAAAGAAAACAGCATCCCTTGACAAGCATAATGTCTCTGTTGGCATCTCTCTGCCGCTCACATGGTGCTGAAAGGTGGAAAGGCATCCTGGGAGCTGACCACAGTCTGTGGTGCTGAAAGTCCTGCAAGACTTAAAACTCCCGACACAGAAGAACCTGACGTACTCCTTATCTTGAGATCCACAGGATATCCTGAGATCTACAGGAATGACTTTCAATGGTTGCAGATTCCACCAGACCCGCCTTCCATTTATTCTCTTCCTTAAATTCATTGATCTCCACAGATGCCACTTTCTCTGTTCTCCTGAGCAAAGCGCATCCACAGGAAAGAGAGGGCTGCACCTTCCTCAGTCCTTTGCCTCATTGCCACCACAAAGGAGCCACTTGGAGATGGCTTCTCTCCCTGAGCATCTCAGCCCTTTCCTCCAGAAAACGAAGCAGTCGCCGCATCCCCCAAAACAGGCCTTAGAGTGTCCCAAATGACAGGCCCACTGTGTAGAATCCAAGCCCCTTGAGCTTCTCCTCCGCTCTGGCTTTTTGCTTCAAGTGGACCTTGCTGTGCCTCTTCTTCTCATCGCTCCGGGCAAACCTGCGGCCACAGTCATCGCAGGAGAAGGGCTTCTCCCCCGTGTGGGTCCTGATGTGCGTCGTCAGGTGGTCACTGCGGCTGAAGTTGCGCAGGCAAATGCGACACTGAAAGGGCTTGTGGCCCGTGTGGATTCGGAGGTGCCTGTTGAGCTCATCAGACCTGGCAAAGCTTCGGATGCAGTTCTCCACTGGACAGGCAAAGGCTTTCTCGTGGGGCTTGGGGCAGAAGCACTTGGAAGAGCATTTTCCTCTGCGGGACTTCTTCTTTGGCTCTGGGAGGACAGTGGGGGCACTGCTGGGTACTAAAGCATTGACTGAGGATCTGGAGGAATGGGCTAGAAAGTCTGTCATAGAGACCAAGGGTGGGGAGTGGTTGGTGTGCAGTCTCTGCTCAGTGGGATTCATCAAATTTGGCATGACTTCAGGCTGGGGTAAGGAAGCTTCAAATTCTTGGATGAGCTGGGGTGGAAGATTGGGGATCTTTGTCTCTGCAAAGTCGCTGGGGATTTGACCATGTGTGGGGAATGTCTCTGGTGGGCAGTTGAAATCGAGATTGTGTCCAAAGGGCCCTGACTGTTCCGAAAGAAGTCCAGACTGGCAGCTGACCGCTAGCACATTCTCGGGTTTTGATTCCAGTTGGGGGAACATTGCCTGGCTTGTCTCTATGGGGTGAAAAGTATCTGGGGAAGGGTATTCTGCTGGTAAATAATTCTGAGATTGGCTGAGAGGTTCCCAGTGGGAACAGGAAGTCTTGAACTTCTCCAGAGATGGAGAGATGGAGCACAGCTTGATGTCCTGCTTGCTGTCCAACAGTTTTTCGTCAAACATACACTGCGAAGATCCGCCCACATCAGGGGATGCATGGGCTTGCTGGAGGCTGTCCGCACTGGAGAAGGTGGAATAGCCTTGATCAGTTAAAGATGGCTGCTGCACAGAAATGTTCAGTTCAGGTTGGCAGGTGGAGTAGAGGTCCACGTGACTCTGGAGGGCTTCTGGGACACTGTACACGGCATCCAGCTGTCTCTGGTGGCCTTCTGAAGCTGAGAATGGGGAAAGGCCAAGAATCCCAGACATCAGGTTGAAGAGGGACTCTTGATCCTGGCATTGTTCTGTCTTAATGAAGAAGCTGCCCGTGTAACTGAGAGGTGGTGAGGACTGCCCAGCAAGGAAGTAATAATCAGCAATCTCAGAGTTCATTGTGGTTCCCATATAGTCACCTAGAAAATCAAAACACCAGATTTTATTTTTTAATTGCAGCACAGTGAAAAGTAACACAGGTTTCACTCTGAGAAGAGTGAAAATTGCAATGTAATACGGAGCACCCTGACACAGGCAGCACTTTGCTGTTTCATTTAGCTTTGGTTCCTTGCCTGACCAGGAACTGGAGGTGAGGGACAAGATTATTTCCCTGGATCCTCACAACAGGGTTGCAAGGCAGGACAGCCACATCAGTATTGCTCAGTGGTAGGCGCTCTGCATGCAAAAGATTCAGGGCTCAATCCTCAGCCTGTCTAGGAAAGGTTGGATAGGACCTTCATTGAAACCCCAAAGAGCTGCTGCCAACCCCTGTAGACCACACTGAGCTGTATCACCAGTGCTCTGACACTTGGTGTGTTTAGCTGGCCCTTGCCAAGAGACTGGGATGAAGGGGTTCCATGAGCTTCAAAAATCTTGGCTTTTGGTTTTAGCAATTAACCACTGGTTGAACTGGCAGGTGGGGAGTCCAAGGCTTCCCTCTGAACATCTTGCCCAAGAGGGCCTTTGAATCTCTCTCTCTCTCTCTCTCTCTCTCTCTCTCTCCTTCATGAATCACACCTTATATATTTTAATAGGAGTAGAACCGGGTTCAATAAACTGCTTGATTGAAATGTGGTGTGCTGGGGGGGTGGGTGTCACATCTTGGCTTGGAGATGGATTCCTTAGAGGGCTAACAGGCAAATCATTCTCTCTCCACTGTCACTTCCCACCCGTGCAAGAGGGATAATAATATCCCACTTCATTGGAAATGGAAGGATGAGACCTACAAATGACCCTGCCCATCCTGATTACACACTCTGGGTTCTCCATTTTGGCCAGTGATACAGATTAGCCTGCCTAATATCAAGAGCAACTGAAAGAGCTGCCCAGCAAAAGGGGCTGAAAAATCCTCCCTTTGGAGGTTTTTGGGGGAAAAGATTTGACTGGCACGAATGTCTTGGGTCCATATTCCATATCCTGGTCTCAGGCTCAGAGGGCTGGGCTAGATGACCTCTTGGTACCCTCCAGATCTATTGTTGTTTTGGTGCCGTCTGCATTCCTTCACATCCTGTATTTATGGAAATGATTTCTATCCCGCCTTTCCCTCTGAGTAAACAAAACTGCAGCTTGAGGGTTCTGTGACCACCTGTTGCCTCTGGGGCTGGCTCTGATGCAGATTTTGAGAATGGGGCTACACACAGAGGATGGTGATGACGACAACGTGCCAGGCCCCACCAGGTCCCCCTGGCACGCCCTCTGCTTGCCCAGTGCCAGTCATGAGTGGTCCCAGGTAGCCCCTTCCTTGCCCCAGAGCCCCCAGGGCGTGGGTGCTGGCTGGAGGCCGCTGCTTACCTGGCAGGTAGTCGGGGGCTCCCTCGGTGGGCAGTCGAGGCTCCTGCGCTGGGCCCTGGATCTGGGCATCCCCCGCTGGCAGGGGGCTCTTGGCGTAGGGAGGGTCCTGGGGGGAGAAGCGATCCATCAGGCTCAACATGTCCAGGGGGCGGGCTGCAGGGCCCTTGGCCGGGCTACGGATGCGGGCGCGGGCGCGGCTCCCCGGGGAGCATGGGGCGTCCGGTCCGGGCCAGCCCGCTCCTGCTCCGCCAGCGCCGGGCGTTTGTAAGCAGAGCTCGGCAGCCGCAGCCTCCCTTTATATAGCCGCCTCGGATCTTCCGCCGCAGCCCGGCTCTTCCATTTCTGGAGTTCCCCAGCCGGGCTGCTGTGACGTCAAAGCCCATATATGGACTCAGGATGCGGGCCAGGGAGACCCAATAAGGAAATCTCTCCTGGTGACGCGGTGGCATCTTGTGGGTGCTTGTTGTTGTTGGCACCTCTCTCCAGTGGCGTAGCCAGAGGGGGGCGGCAGTGCTGCAGGCGCCTCAACGCACCGTGCCAGCGCCCCCTCCCCTTCCCCTTCGAGCCATTCTGGGCTGGGGAGTGCAACGAAGGGGAGGGGGAGGGAACACTTGCACGCAGCGGTGCGGCTCCCTGCAAAACTTAGGGCATTGCCCCCCCTTTGGCTACGCCACTGCTCTCCACCCTCCCCTCCCTGCACCTGGCAACAATAATGTGCCTATATATACACTCCTGGGAATTGCACAGCATCAGGAAGTTTCTAGCTGGTAGGGGAGGGATCTTCTAGACCCCAAGTGTAAAGGAGCAACCCCAAGTTCCTAGCTGGGGGGGGGGTCTTCTAGACCCCAAGCACAAAGGAAGACCCTGCTAGCAGCCCCCCCTGCCTGAAATGCTGCAAAAGGGAGGTGTGTGGGCACAGATGCCAGGGGGATCTGCTGTTGGGGGGGGGACCAGATGGAAAAGGTTGTGTCTCCCCCACCCCCCCCCAGACAGCAGCTGCTGGGCTGAGGATGCCCAGGAGGAAGATTTCTAGGTCATGAGGACAGGAGGCTCTCAGCCAAAGGAGAAGAGAGGAATGAGAGCTGGACCACACAGGGATGCCAACAGGTGAGTCATCCTGCACTGAAAGACCAGCTGCACTATTCAGACAAGGGGGGGGGGAAGGCTCCCCTTTTATTTGCATGTTTTGAGTTTTGCAGATTCAGTGCCCAGGAAAAGAGCAAAAGATCAACAGCCCTCAAGAGACAGATGGACACAGAGACTGAGTGCCACCAAGAAGGATTCTGGCTGGGCACATTCTAGAATCAGGGTAGACCACAGGAAGAGAAGCCCCCATTCCCTTTGGCCATCAACTGCAAGACAGAAGCATCTAGTCAATTAAGCTAAAGTAATTCAGGCTGCACTGTTGTATAATCAGACACACACACTTTGGTCTCCCACAGGAGCAACAGATTCACACAACCCAGAAACGCATATGGCACAGGTATGTACAATCAGATGCTCGCAAAGCACAGGGGTGACTCCAGAAAGTGAACCAGCACGTTCAGCAAGGGTCAGGGGGAACCTTCCCAGACCACTGGCCATGGAAGAAGCTTTGAGGGCTATTTGGAGCCAGGGTTCACTATGGCCCCACTACCTTGTTCAGTTCCAGGAACTCAGGCATGTGACATGCAAAGGCATGATTAAGGTTGCAATCCTATCCACACTTACCTGGGAGTAAGCCCCATTGACTATAATGAGACCTACTTCTGAAAAGACAGGCATAGGTTTGGGCTCTAAGGCTGCAATCCTAGACACACTTACCTAGAAGTAAGTTCCACTGAAAAATCAATGGGGCTTACTTCGAGTAGATACACAAGGGTTTCTAATCCAGGGGTGCTTAATCTGTGAGGCCTGCATGGGTTGAAGAGGTCCAGGATGTGCATGAGGTGCTCCCAGGATGAAGAAAACCTTTTGTCTTGATATACACTTTTTTGATCACATAACGACCAGCATATATGCATATACAGTACCCAAAGAACCTGCATGTGCATGATGTGACACACATAACTGTTTCTCATCTAAGAAGCATGACAGACTGCATGCGTGTGCACTCCATGTAGACATTCATCCATGTTGCTGCATAGCCATGCACATGGACCATACATATATACATAAAACACATGTATGTCCAGTATAAAGCTAAGAGAGTTACAAAAGGGTAAACTGCCCACTTACATTACATTATATTTTTAAATAGTGCGGTTTCAATCTGGTTTCTTTCTTTCTTTCTTTCTTTCTTTCTTTCTTTCTTTCTTTCTTTCTTTCTTTCTTTCTTTCAGTGCATTTGCACTGGAAAGTTGAATAGGATTGGGGCCTAAGTATCTGTGCACATTACAAACCCACAGAATGTGAGCATGTATCTGCAGCAATGATGTGATCATTTGTTGGTGTGAAACAGACTGACCAGTACTGTGCTGATGCAGGTCTTCAGACAGAGAACCTCAGTAGCCCTCCAGGTGAGGCGCTGGCTACTTGACTGCTATCATCTCAGCTGGCCAGGCACATGCCTTCCTAGATGGTGGATTTCTGTAGGCCCTTGGCATGCTTCAGGATCCAGCCTTTGTGAAGAGGGTTGTTTTTTTAGTTATCATACAACATGCAGCCTTAATTACTTTGGCAAAGGGCATCTTCACCATTACGTAAAGCTGTCAAGGCAGGTTTACATCTCCCCAGGCTCTCATTCACCTTGTGCTATTTTTTCCCTGAGTGTAGCTTTCATGGTTCCAGTGACTTCTAGAAAAGCCGAAGGTGTTGATTTGGTTTGCTTCCCACTCTCTCCCCTCCTTTTGGTCCTTCCCTGTTGCTTTCTGCACTCAGCTGTGCCTCTGTGCTTTGGAAAGGGTGCATCCTTTGCAAGCTGGAGACTTTGGAGGCTGCTTTCCCTGCCTCGCCACTTTGACCCAATTTATCATCAAGTCCGATAATGAGCAACACCTTCTGAGCTGTTTCCTAACAAGGTTTTGTTCACCTGCACAGTGAAGGACTTCCGCCTTGCAGCTAGCTAAATAGCAATGGGCATGATAAAGAGCATAGAAACATAAATGATTGGGGAGGGGTGAGAGAGATGCACTGCAGATGCTTAAAAGAGCTCAAGCCAGATATCTGTGGGAAGAACTGGGTGGCATGAGCAGCCCTGATCTCCTAACCTAAGCATGTGTCATTCCACGCTGGCCCATATATTGCAGGGGTGAGGAGAAGGCAATGCCCAAGGTTACTAGTCTACTGGTGTATGACAGGTGCAGATGACAGGTGCAAGGTGTATGGGGGGGGTGTCTGCTGGTTTATTCTAGGGCAGAGGATTGGCATGAGAAAACCTGTTCCTGCTGAGGATGAAAACAGCCTCATCAACTTTGTATGCCACCTTGAATTTCCATGAAAGGTGGAAGGTCATCTTTCAACTTTTCCACCTTTTCACCAATCTGTTACGCCAACAGACTGCCTCTACCTTCCCAGCATGCCCTGTGTTCAAGAAATGCCCTATTTGAAATTTGAACACTTGTTCCAAGGCATGGCCCTTGGGTGTCCCTGGCCCACCTGCTCTCTTGGAAAGCCTCTGAAAAATGCCTCCAAGATCTTGTTCTGCTCATAATAGTTGACAGGGTTCCCATCTTTTCCAGAAGGTTGTAGCCCTGTAGTCCAACATTTCTCCTGGCAACCTGCTGACGAGTACACCTGCCTGCAGTTTCTGGCCAAGATCCTGGCGAGAATGGAGTTCCCCTTCAGGCTTCGGGAGTTTCAGAAACCAGAGGAAAAGTCAATGCTGAATCCCTTTCAGTGAATTTCCTTTCCTGAGTTGTACAAATTACAGCTTGGATTTCTGCTTGGACGTTTTTTGTGAAAATGCTGGGATCTTGTCATTGTCCATTAGGATAACCCAAATGACCACATGTGACTCCGAGACTCTCTTCTCTTCTCTGAGGGATCAAGGAATTGCAGGACAAAGGATGTTATGGATTTGGCTTCCTCTCGTAAAATTCTTTTTGGAGTTAATTCCTGCACAGCTTTTGGGCTTGCCCTTTTTTAAACCAAAAAGGCTCTAAATTTTGGAATTCTCAGGTGGGTGGCTTTGGGGAAAGCTTAGGATTTAACTGGTTGCAGTATTTGGGATCTCCCCAATAAA